>NC_134691.1:54593605-54940605 GCF_050947455.1 Rhinoderma darwinii
ATACCCAGCTTTCCCGGGTATCAAAAAAAAGTATGGAAATAAACAAAGATATAACTTTTATTTAATCTAGCTAAAAGGATTAGTCCTTTACTCAGACTAAACAAAAGTTATATTTTAGTTTATTTCCACACATTTATTTGATAGCTGGGAAAGCTGGGTATTTTGTGTGCTCCTGCACAGTTGGCCTTTTTTGAATGTCTATTGCCCGCCAGCTATCAGGGTCAATTCGTAGTCCTTGCACTACCTACCAGGGGGCTGTTGGCAGTGTGGCACTACCTACCAGGGGGCTGTGGGCTGTGTGGCACTACCAACCAGGGGGCTGTGTGGCACTACCTACCAAGGGGCTGTGGGCTCTGTGGCTCTACCAACCAGGGGGCTGTGGGCTGTGTGGCACTACCAACCAGGGGGCAGTGGGCTGTGTGGCACTACCAACCAGGGGGCTGTGTGGCACTACCAACCAGGGGGCTTTGGGGCACTACCAACCAGGGGGCTTTGGGGCACTACCAACCAGGGAGCTGTGGGGCACTACCAACCAGAGGGCTGTGGGGCACTCCCTACCAGGGGGCTGTGGGCTGTGTGGCACTCCTTACCAGGGGTCTTTGCGACACTTCCTACCAGGGGGCTGTGCGGCACTCCCTACAGGGGGCTGTGCGTCACTTCCTACAGGGGGCTGTGCGGCACTCCCTACAGGGGGCGGTGCGGCACTCCCTACAGGGGGCTGTGCGGCACTCCCTACAGGGGGCTGTGCGGCACTCCCTACAGGGGGCTGTGCGGCACACTCTACAGGGGGCAGTGTGGAGCTATCTACAAGGGGGCAGTGTAGCGCTATCTGCAAGGGGGCTGTGTGGCGCTATCTACAAGGGGGCTGTGTGGCGGTATCTACAAGGGGGCTGTGTGGCGCTACCTACAAGGGGGCTGTGTGGCGCTAGCTACAAGGGGCCTGTCTGGCGCTACCTACAAGGGGGCTGTCTGGTGCTACCTACAAGGTGGCTGTGTGGCGCTACCCACAAGGGACTGTCTGGCGCTACCTACAAGTGGGCTGTCTGGCGCTACCCACAAGGGGCTGTGTGGCGCTACCCACAAGGGGCTGTGTGGCGCTACCCACAAGGGGCTGTGTGGTGTTACCTACAAGGGGCTATGTGACGCTACCTACAAGGGGCTGTGTGGCGCTACCTACAGGGGGAATCTGTGAGTGGGGGGCTGATGGTCATTTTACTGTGAGTGGTGGGCTGATGGTCATTTTACTGTGAGCGGGGGGCTGATGGTCTTCAAGTGGTTTCCACCTCTGACCTCCAATTGAAATTAATAGGAGGCAGAAAATACCTGTGGCGCCCGTTTTTAGCTTTTTTTCCTGCGTCCTTTGCATTTGCTTCAACAGCTTAAGAAAAAACACAAAAAAAAGGTCACACAACGCTGTCAGTTGCTGAAGGAATTTTGAGGCAGATTTTTTTTGCCTTACAAAAAACGTGTGTGAACGTACCCTACGAGTGTAGTGCTTGTTCTTAACCGTTTTCTGTCTTTCTCAAAACAATTTTTGGTAGGGGGGCCCTGAGGAAATTTTGTTTTTCCAGTGCTGCCTCGAGTCCGAAAAGGTTGGCAAACTCTGTACTAGGCTACAGGATCCCATCATGGAGCAGCTCAGTTCGTCATCGGAACGGGGCCTAGGTGAGTACAATTTTTGTTTTTGTTTGGGGGCACTGTCTACAAGGGGGAGGTGGGGGACTGTATGGCAATGTCTACAAGGGGGAGGTGGGGGCTGTATGGCACGATCTACAAAAAGGAGGTGGGGAATTATGGCGTTGTCTACAGGGAGGTTGTATGGCAAAATCTACAGGGGGCTGTTGGCAGTGTGGCACTACCTACCAGGGGGCTGTGGGCTGTGTGGCACTACCAACCAGGGGGCTGTGTGGCACTACCTACCAGTGGGCTCTGTGGCTCTACCAACCAGGGGGCTGTGGGCTGTGTGGCACTACCAACCAGGGGGCAGTGGGCTGTGTGGCACTACCAACCAGGGGGCTGTGTGGCACTACCAACCAGGGGGCTTTGGGGCACTACTAACCAGGGGGCTTTGGGGCACTACCAACCAGGGAGCTGTGGGGCACTACCAACCAGAGGGCTGTGGGGCACTCCCTACCAGGGGGCTGTGGGCTGTGTGGCACTCCCTACCAGGGGTCTTTGCGACACTTCCTACCAGGGGGCTGTGCGGCACTCCCTACAGGGGGCTGTGCGTCACTTCCTACAGGGGGCTGTGCGGCACTCCCTACAGGGGGCTGTGCGGCACTCCCTACAGGGGGCTGTGCGGCACTCCCTACAGGGGGCTGTGCGGCACTCCCTACAGGGGGCTGTGCGGCACTCCCTACAGGGGGCTGTGCGGCACTCCCTACAGGGGGCTGTGCGGCACACTCTACAGGGGGCTGTGTGGCGGTATCTACAAGGGGGCTGTGTGGCGCTACCTACAAGGGGGCTGTGTGGCGCTAGCTACAAGGGGGCTGTCTGGCGCTACCTACAAGGGGGCTGTCTGGTGCTACCTACAAGGTGGCTGTGTGGCGCTACCCACAAGGGACTGTCTGGCGCTACCTACAAGTGGGCTGTCTGGCGCTACCTACAAGGGGCTGTGTGGCGCTACCCACAAGGGGCTGTGTGGCGCTACCCACAAGGGGCTGTGTGGCGTTACCTACAAGGGGCTATGTGACGCTACCTACAAGGGGCTGTGTGGTGCTACCTACAGGGGGAATCTGTGAGTGGGGGGCTGATGGTCATTTTACTGTGAGTGGTGGGCTGATGGTCATTTTACTGTGAGTGGGGGGCTGATGGTCTTCAAGTGGTTTCCACCTCTGACCTCCAATTGAAATTAATAGGAGGCAGAAAATACCTGTGGCGCCCGTTTGTAGCTTTTTTTCCTGCGTCCTTTGCATTTGCTTCAACAGCTTAAGAAAAAACACAAAAAAAAGGTCACACAACGCTGTCAGTTGCTGAAGGAATTTTGAGGTAGATTTTTTTTGCCTTACAAAAAACGTGTGTGAACGTACCCTACGAGTGTAGTGCTTGTTCTTAACCGTTTTCTGTCTTTCTCAAAACAATTTTTGGTAGGGGGGCCCTGAGGAAATTTTGTTTTTCCAGTGCTGCCTCGAGTCCGAAAAGGTTGGCAAACTCTGTACTAGGCTACAGGATCCCATCATGGAGCAGCTCAGTTCGTCATCGGAACGGGGCCTAGGTGAGTACAATTTTTGTTTTTGTTTGGGGGCACTGTCTACAAGGGGGAGGTGGGGGACTGTATGGCAATGTCTACAAGGGGGAGGTGGGGGCTGTATGGCACGATCTACAAAAAGGAGGTGGGGAATTATGGCGCTGTCTACAGGGAGGTTGTATGGCAAAATCTACAGGGGGCACTATACTGTGTGGGGGCCACTAAGCGGACATTATACAGTGTAGGGGTACTACAGATGGCATAATACTGTGGGCACAATTAGAGGACAAAATACTGTGTCCTTGAAGGGGTTGTAATATATTCTACTAAAGGGGCATTATCATTTTTTTATGGGGCATTTTTTTTTAATGATGGGGTGGGGCACCGAAAGATCATTTCGCACAGGGCGCCATCTATCCTAGGGCCGGCCCTGATAGTAAGGTAATATAATAATAAGGTAAAAAAAAGGAATAAAATGATCCATATGTCACGAAGCGGGTTAGTGGACCCACTAGGCCCTACCGCCGTAGCGGGAAGGCAGCTGGCCAAACCACAGGAAACCCCAGAAATACAATGTCCCACACAAGGGTACCTGGATAGTCCAGACGGTGGCCGCAGCTCTGGCACAGATGAGATGTGTGCAGCAGATGGCGCCAAACGTGGCGGATGACACAGGAGCCACAAGTTGCGCCAGATGTGGCGAATTCCTCCAGACGTGGCAGATGACACAGGACGTGGCAGATGACACAGGACGTGGCGGATTCCTCCGGACGTGGCAGATGACACAGGACATGGCAGATGACACAGGACGTGGCAGATGACACAGGACGTGGCAGATTCCTCTGGACGTGGCAGATGACACAGGACGTGGCACGACTTGATACTAAGGCAAAGCACGGGAAACGGAAACGGGAACGGGGAACAAGGCACGGGTAACAACAGGAACGGGAAACACTAAGGGACCATTTGTAAGACAGACTGGGAAAACTAACAACGCTCAGGCAAAGATTAGAAGGCCAGGGGCCTTCGTATAGACCAGGAAATCGTGGCAGTTGATGATGATGATGATGATTTCCTAATTGCACGCGCTGGCCCTTTAAGGCCGGGCGCGAGCGTGCGCGCGCACCCTACGGGACACAGCCGAACGGAGCGGAAGTGAGCGCTGGCGTCTCCTAGGAGGGAGACGGGGACCAGCGCTCACAGATCCATGGCTGCGGGCGTCGGGAGGTGAGTAAACCCGACGGCCCGCGGCCATGGACGCTACACCATAGATGTGTGTTACGCTGTGACACAATCCTTTCTGCACAGGCCAGTGTCTCACTGATAAATTTCCTTCCTTATCGCCCTTTTGGTCCACACTCCGAACCTTTGCAGTTTGGGTAATTTTGCTGGGAAAGTGTTGTCCTGGTATAAGACGGGCACCCTCGCTTCCAGCAGATATGTTTAGGCGCTCCCCTTCCTGGTTCCCTAATTTTAGGAGCCTTGATAATTCGCCACTTGAAACAGAAGAAATGTTCCCCTCGGGCTGCACAACTGAATATTTTTTCTTTCCTGACATTTTGGAGCCTGAAATAATTAAATTTTTTCATAGACGTAGTGACATGAGGGCTGTATTTTTGTGAGACAAGCTTTAGTTTTTATTGGTACCATTTTGGGGTACATGTGACTTTTTGATCACTTGTTATCCTTTTTTTTTGGGAGGCCAGGTGACAAAAAAACAGCAATTCTGGCATATTTTTATAGTTCTTTTTATACAGAGTTCACCACGCATCATAAATTACATATTAACTTTATTCTGCGGGTCAGTCCAGTTCCGGCGATACCTTAATTATAGCACTTTTTTATGTTTTACAACTTTTTGCACAATAAAATTACTTTTGTAAAGAGAATGTATTTTTTCTGTGCCAAGTTGTGAGAGCCATAACTTTTTAATTTTTTGCTCGACGGAGCTGTATGAGGGCTTATTTTTTGTTAGACGAGTTATAGTTTTTATAGGTACCATTTTTGGATACATGTAACTTTTTCATCACTTTTTATTTACATTTTTGGAAGACAAAGTGACCGAAAAAACAGGAATTATGGCAGTATTTTTTTTCTTTTTTTCTTACGGCGTTCACTGTGCGGGATAAATAACAATATTTCTATAGCTCAGGTCGTTACGGTCGCAAGGATACAAAATATGTAAAAGGACGATAGTGTTTTATGTTATTAGTTGAAACTTTTATTGTATTTTTTACAACTTTTATTTTAAATTTTTGTACACTTTGTTTTACACTTTTCTTTAGTCCCTCTAGGGGACTTGAACCTCCAACTGTATGTTTGATGTTCTAATACGTTGCACTACCTATGTAGTGCAAAGTATTAGAACTGTCAGTTGTTCACTGACAGCAAGCCGATCAGGCTCCGTCTCCGGACGGGGCCTAATCGGCTTCTGTAATGGCAGAGAGGAAGCCATTGTTAGGCCTGCTGTTGCCATAGTAGCAGTCACAAAGCCTTGCCATCGCATGGCAGGCTGCCGATTTGCTATATACCGCTAAGATGCAGCGATCGCATTGGGTCGCTGCATTGAAGGGGTTAATGGCAGGAATCGGAGCTAGCACCGGTTCCTGCCTTTACAGTGGGATGTCCGCTGTAACATACAGCGGACACCCACTGCTGATGACGCCGGTTCAGCTTCTGAGCCGGAAGCGGAGCCGGCGCCATCTTGCCGATGGTACCGGAAGCATTTTAGGCCCCGCCGATGAGCGGGACATAGGAGGCTTTCGTTGCTGGCAGACCGAGAGGTAAGTATTAGGCCTCCGATCGCCTTTTCAGCCACCGGCAACCCAGTGATTACGTTGCTGGGGTGCCGGTGGCTAAAAACTCCTCACATGCTGCGATCTCTATTGAACACAGCATTTGAGGAGTTAATCGGTTGGATCGGAGACTGGCTCCGGTCCTGGCCGTTACATCAGGGTGCCAGCTGTAACATACAGCTGTCACCCGGCGGTGATGTCGCTGGCTCAGCTCTTGACCCTGCTCCATCTCCTTCACTTACAGTTACGTAGAAATGCGTTAAAACACCAGTTCCCATCACGTAACTGTACGTGATTTTGTGGGAAGGGGTTAAGGACACAGCCTGTTTTGGCCCTCAGGACACAGCTGATTTTTTCAAATCTGACGTGTCTCTTTATGTGGTTTTAACTTTGGAATGCTTTTACCTATCCAAGCGATTCTAAGATTGTTTTCTCGTGACATGTTATACTTCGTGTTACTGAAAAAATTTGGTCCATAAATTCAGTATTTATTTGTGGAAAAACACCACAATGTAGAGAAAATGTGCAAAAAATAGAATTTTTCTAAATGTAACCCTTTTCCGACCACCCCATCCCGTTAATCTACTTGTGCTCCTAACGGAGCGCACAAGCACTCCCCACAGCCCCGGATCTATCAGTACAGGCTGCTACTAGCAGCCTTAGTACTGGTGGAAAACATCAGGTAGCATCACAGTGGTGATCCCCGCCGATTAACCCTTTAAATGCAGCGGTCAATAGTGACCGCCGCATTTAAGTTGTTACAACAACATCGGCAGCCCGAAGCGCGATTGCAGGGTGTCGATATTTGCTATGGTAACCAGAGGCCTAACAAAGGCCTCCAGTCTGCCATCTACGAAAGGCGATTAGGTCCTGCCAGTGGCAGGACCTAATACGCTGCCTGTCAATGTCAAAATGACAGGTCTAGTACCCTGCAATACATAAGTATTGCAGGGTATTATAACAGTGATCCAACAGTTGGATCTTCAAGTCCCTATTTGGACTAAACAATAAAAAAGTTAATAATAAAAAAAATGGACAAAAGTAAAAGTCCAAAGTAATACAATTAAAAATCGCCCTTTTTCCCTTATAAAGTCCTTTATTGTTAGAAAAAAATGAAAAAAATAAAGAAATTTGTCAATTTCACTTCTTCTTTGCTTTAATTCCTGTGAAACACCTAACGGGTTAAGAAACTTTCTAAATGCTGTTTTGAAAACTTTGAGGGGGTGCAGTTTTTAAAATGGGGTGATTTATGGGGGTTTCTAATATATAAGGCCCTTAAAGCCCCTTAACAATTGAACTGGCCCCTGTAAGCAGGGCCGCCATCAGGAATTTCAGGGCCCCCTACAGCTAAATTTTCGGGGCCCCCCTACCGTGGCACCGCCTGTTAACGGTACTCCGTCCAGCACTATATCATGGTACCCAGGGCCGCCATCAGGGAGGGGTATTAGGAGTACTGATGTGAGAGGCCCGGCCAAACCTAATTGAAAGGGGGGCCCGGCAAACTGCCGCGACTTGCCTTTGGTAGAAAAAAAACAGGCCCCTGCAATGGGGCCCGTTTTTTTCACCAAAAGAATGTCATGAGCTGCGGGCCCCCCTTTCAATTAGGTTTGGCCGGGCCTCTCACATCAGTACCCCTAATACCCCCCCTGATGGCGGCCCTGGGTAGCATGGGGGTCGTCATGGGGGCCGTCAAACACCGCCGCCCGTGCGACCGATCACGCGCACCCGCAAACTCCCGCGCATGCGTACCGGCGACCGCCTGGAACCGCGCACCGAATTTTGAGGCAGATTTTGACCTGCCCACACTATCTTGCCGCGTTTTTTGCCTGTGGCGATTGAGGACAGCAGACAGAAAACGCAGCGAAAAATGCATTTTCTGCCTCCCATTGATTTCGATGGCAGGTCAGAGGCAGAACCGCGGCAAGAAAGGACGTGCTGCTTTTTCTTTTTTCCGCGGCTGGCTCCCATTGATTTCAGATTAAATCAATGGGAGGCGGTTTTGGAAGTTGTTTGGTGCTGATTCTGACGCAGTGTCCGAGTCAATATCAAGGCCCAAAAACTGTGAACTGGGCCTTATTGTTAGGGCTTATTCAGACGAACGTGTAGTACATCCGTGCAACGTGCGTGATTTTCACGCGCCTCGCACGGATCTATGTTACTCTATGGGGCCGTTCAGACTGTCAGTGATTTTCACGCAGCGTGTGTCCGTGTGTCCGCTGCGTAAAACTCACGACATGTCCGATATTTGTGCATTGTTCGCGCATCACGCACCCATTGAAGTCAATGGGTGCGTGAAAATCACGCCCAGCACTTCCGCAGCCGTATAAACTATGAATGAAAACAGAAAAGCACCTCGTGCTACAAACATACAAACAGAGTGTCATAATGATGGCGGCTGCGCGAAAATCACGCAGCCGCGCATCATACGCTGCTGACACACGGAGCTGTTATGGACCTTTTGCAAGCGCAAAACGCCACGTTTTTGCGCGTGCAAAAAGCACACGCTTGTGTGAATCCGGCCTTAGGGTAGGAACACACTAGGCATGAACGCTGCGGATTTTATGCACCACATTTTATTGTGGATAATCCGCAGCGTATCACAGTCGCAGCAGAGAGGATGAGATATGAACAAATCTCATCCACACGCTGCAAAAATAATGGACCTGCAGTGTGGCTTTTTAAGCCGCAGCGTGTCAATGTATTCTGTGGGATCGCTGCTCCTTTGTTGCGGAAATGCTGCGGTTCTGCCGCAAAAATCACACATGAGAAAAAAAAAAAAGGCACTTTTTAAAATGTATAAAAAAGTTTAGACTTGCCCCGGCCGTAGTCCTGGTGACGCGATCCTCTATTCTTAGCGCAGCCCCGCCTCCTGTCATGACGTTTCATCCCATGTGACTGCTGCAGCGGTCACATGGTCTACAGCGTCATCCCAGGAGGCGGGGCTACGTTCAGAAGAGAGAGACGCGTCCCCTAAACTACGGCCGGGGCAAGTCTAAACTTTTTTTTCCCTGCAGGATTCCCGCAGCGGACACGCCTCACCAAACCTGCGCCACTATTTGGTGCGGTTTTGCTGGCAGAATTCCCTGCGGCTACCGGGGCAGATAAGCTGTGTAGTTTTACTCAGCATATCCGCCTAGTGTGTCCCTTATGATGTCGCTCCTGGAGCTGCTGCCGCTCTCTAAATAGGCAATTGGTTCAGTAGAATTTGGAATTATTTTTTTTTGTGAACCAGCTTAAAAAAATACAAAACTTTTGTGTTAGGGCCTGTTCATATCACCGTTCGCTTCCGTTCCGTCTGAGGTTTCTGTCGGGTGAACCCCGCAACGGAAAGTGAAAGTGACAGCACAGCTTCCGTTTCAGTCACCATTGATCTCAATGGTGACGGAAACATCGCTAATGGTTTCCGTTCGTCACCATTCCGGCTGGTTTTCGGACGGAATCAATAGCGCAGTCGACTGCGCTAATGGTGATGGAAACGGAAGCTGTGCTGTCACTTTCACTTTCCGTTGCGGGGTTCACCCGACAGAAACCTCAGACGGAACCCCGGAACGGAAGCGAACGGTGATGTGAACAGGCCCTAACACAAAAGTTTTGTGTTTTTTTAAGCTGGTTCCCAAAAAAAAATAATTCCAAATTCTACTGGACCAACTGCCTATTTAGAGACCGGCAGCAGCTCCAGGAGCGACATCATAAGGGACACACTAGGCGGATATGCTGAGTAAAACTACACAGCTTATCTGCCCCGGTAGCCGCAGGGAATTCCGCCAGCAAAACCGCACCAAATAGTGGCGCAGGTTTGGTGAGGCGTGTCCGCTGCGGGAATCCTGCAGGGAAAAAAAAGTTTAGACTTGCCCCGGCCGTAGTTTAGGTGACGCATCTCTCTCTTCTGAAAGTAGCCCCGCCTCCTGGGATGACGCTGTAGACCATGTGACCGCTGCAGCAGTCACATGGAATGAAACGTCATGACAGGAGGCGGGGCTGCGCTAAGAATAGAGGATCGCGTCACCAGGACTACGGCCGGGCAAGTCTAAACTTTATCAATTTAAAAAAGTACCTTTTTTTTTTCTCATGTGTGATTTTTGCGGCAGAACCGCAGCATTTCCGCAACAGAGGAGCAGCGATCCCACAGAATACATTGACATGCTGCGGCTTAAAAAGCCAAAAGTCACACTGCAGGTCCATTATTTTTGCAGCGTGCGGATGAGATTTGTTCTAATCTCATCCACTCTGCTGCGACTGTAATACGCTGCGGATTATCCACAATAAAATGTGCTGCATAAAATCCGCAGTGTTCATGCCTAGTGTGTTCCTACCCTAAGGCCGGATTCACACGAGCGTGTGCTTTTTGCGCGCACAAAAACGTGGCATTTTGTGCATGCAAAAGGTCCATAACAGCTCCGTGTGTCAGCAGCGTATGATGCGCGGCTGTGTGATTTCCGCGCAGCCGCCATCATGATGACACTCTGTTTGTATGTTTGTAGCACGCGGTGCTTTTCTGTTTTCATTCATAGTTTATACGGCTGCGGAAGTGCTGGCCGTGATTTTCACGCACCCATTGACTTCAATGGCTGCGTGATGAACGAACAATGCACAAATATCGGACATGTCGTGAGTTTTACGCAGCGGACACACGGACACACGCTGCGTGAAAATCACTGACAGTCTGCACGGCCCCATAGAGTAACATAGATCCGTGCGAGGCGCGTGAAAATCACGCACGTTGCACGGATGTACTACACGTTCGTCTGAATAAGCCCTAACAATAAGGCCCAGTTCACAGAGTTTTTGGGCCTTGATATTGACTCGGACACTGCGTCAGAATCAGCACCAAAAAACTTCCAAAACCGCCTCCCATTGATTTAATCTGAAATCAATGGGAGCCAGTTGCGGAAAAAAGAAAAAGCAGCGCGTCCTTTCTTGCCGCGGTTCCGCCTCTGACCTGCCATCGAAATCAATGGGAGGCAGAAAATGCATTTTTCGCTGCGTTTTTTGTCTGCTGTCCTCAATCGCCGCGGGCAAAAAACACAGCAAAAAAACGCGGCAAGATAGTGTGGGCAGGTCAAAATCTGCCTCAAAATTCTTTAAGGAATTTTGAGGCAGATTTTTTTTTGCCTGCAAAATACTGTGTGAACAGGGCCATACATAAACAGCACTTTGAGATAATTTACTCACCGTGTCAGAAGAGCTGCTCCCACTCAAGTCCTCTTCCGGCGATGTCTTCCAGGCGAGGTCTTCGGTCCAGACGTCCAGTCCTTCACCTCCAGCCAGGCTCCAGGTAAGTTTTGTCCATGTGTGTCCGCGGCTGCGCGCGCTTCGTTCGCGGGTGCGCGCGCGGCCGATCGCGGGTGCGCGCGCGGCCGATCGCGGGTGCGGGCGTTCGTGGGTGCGCGCTCGCGAGTGCGCACGCGCGGGAGTTTCCTTGTGCGCGCGATCGGGTGCGCGCTGCGGGCGGACTGTTTGACGGCCCCACATGACGAGGGGAGGGGGCCCGCAGCAGCAGCAGCAGCAGCAGCAGCTCACGACATTCTTTTGGTGAAAAAAACGGGCCCCATTACAGGGGCCCATTTTTTCCTACCAAAAGAATGTTGCGGCAGTTGCCGGACCCCCCTTTCAGTTAGGTTTGGCCGGGCCCCTCACACCACTACCCCTAATACCCCCCTGATGGCGGCCCTGCCTGTAAGAATAGGTTTTGGGAATTTTCTTGAAAATTTGAGAAATTGCTGCTAAAACTCTAAGCCTTGTAACAGCCTACAAAAATAAAAGGACGTTCAAAAAAACGATGCATACATAAAGTAGACATATGGGAGATGTTAATTAGTTACTATTTTGTGTGGTATTACTGATTATTGATCAAATTCTTCCACTTAGTGCTTATTTAGTCGAACGTGATATAAGTCCATGCAACGCTCGTGATTTTCACGCGCCTCGCACGGACCTATGTTAGTCTATGGGGCCGTGCAGACTGTCCGTTTGTTTCACGCAGCGTGTGTCCGCTGAGTAAAACTCACGACATGTCCGATATTTGTGCGTTGTTCGCGCATCACGCACCCATTGAAGTCAATGGGTGCGTGAAAATACCACGCAGCACACGGAAGCACTTCCGTGTGACGCGCGTGATTCGCGCAACAGCAGTAAAGAGTATGAATGAAAACAGAAAAGCACCACGTGCTTTTCTGTTTACAAACATACAAACAGAGTGTCATAATGATGGCGGCTGCACGAAAATCACGCAGCCACGCATCATACGCGGCTGACACACGGAGCTGTTAAGTACCCTTTGCGTGCGCAAAACGCACACACTCGTGTAAATCCGGCCTTACACAAAGTACAATTTGTCACGTGAAAACAATCTCAGAGTCGTTTGGATAGGTAAAAGCGTTCCGGAGTTATTACCACATAAAGTGACACATGTCAGTATTGAAAAATCGGCTACATCCACAAGGCCAAAATAGGCTCAGTCCTGAAGGGGTTAAATGTATCTGTTTGTAAAACAGATAGTAATACCACACAAATTAATTACTAGTTCACATTTCCCATATGTCTACTTTATGTTTGCATCATTTTTTGAACATCCTTTTATTTTTCTAGGACGTTAGAAAGCTTAGAACTTTAGCAACAATTTCTCACATTTTCAAGAAAATTTGAAAGGGCTATTTTTTCAGGGACCAGTTCAGTTCTGAAGTGGCTTTGAGGGCCTTATATATTAGAAAGTCACCATGAATCACCCCATTTTAAAAACTGCACCCCTCAAAGTATTCAAAACAGCATTCAGAAAGTGTTTTAACCCTTTAGGCATTTAACAGGAATTAAAGCAAAGTAGAGGTGAAATTTACAAATTAAATTTTTTTGGACGAAAATCATTTGTAATACTTTTTTTTCTGTGGCACAGAAAGTTTTACCAGAGAATCGCAACTCAATATTTATTGCCCAGATACTGCATTTTTTGGAAATATCCCACATGTGGCTCTAGTGCACTAATGGACTGAAGCACCGGCCTCAGAAGCAAAGGAGTACCTAGAGGATTTTAGAGCCTCCTTTTTTTAGAATATATTTTAGGCATCATGTCAGGTTTGAAGAGGTCTTGTAGTGCCAAAACAGTGGAAATCCCCCAAAAGTGACTCCCTTTTGTAAACTACACCCCTCAAGGAATTTTTATAGGGGTATAGTTAGCATCTTGATCCCACAGGTTTTTTACTGAATTTATTGGAATTAGTCTGTTTAGATGAAAATCTTTTGTTCTGAAATAACGTAGATTTTTTTAAATTTTTACTGGGAAAAAATGCATGTCCCGAAAGTAAATTTTTGCCTGAAGATACTGTATGACCATATCATTCCAAGAAAGCTGTTGACCATCAAAGGTAGCCCTGGTTTGATATATAGTAAGTTAGAGAGCGAGGAAAAATTGTCCTGCAGTGAACAACTTTTTTTAAAAGGACTGGTTGTACAACGCCTCTTTAGCACCATCAATCCCTATATGAGAGACGAATGCAAAGTGACATCGGCGCACCATAACAGGTCCCTGCCTGGCAAGGTAGGAACTGAAATCTGCGCAAAACAACCTGTCACCTGCAGAATATATAAAGGGGCAGTGTCCAACACCATATATAAATAAATGGATAGTAAATTACCACTATCCTTATATATACTATCCTACTCTGAATGGCCACCGGTGTACTCCAGGGTTCAGTGCTGGGACCACTATTAATCAACTTATTTATTAATGATATAGAGGATGGGATTAATAGCACTATTTCGATTTTTGTAGATGACACCAAGCTATGTAGTATTGTTCAATCTATGTAAGATGTTCGTAAATAGCAAGATGATTTGGACACACTAAGTGTTTGGGCATCCACTTGGCAAATGAGGTTTAATGTAGATAAATGTAAAGTTATGCATCTGGGTACCAACAATATGCATGCATCATATGTCTTAGAGCAGTCTCAAACTCGGCCGGGTAAATGGGCCACATATAGACAAAATGGGAAGTTGACGGGCCGCGTTACTTTCAAATTTAATACGATACAAAATTATTGTTAATCAATTAGTTATTTGAACTACTATAACAATACTACATTACTATAATAATAACAACACTATATTACTATAATAATACCGCTAGGTTTAAAATTTGAGAGAATTCTCCACATGCTTATTTCAACAATCGAGTTTTCCAGTTTAACCCCTTAAGGACGCAGCCTAGTTTTGGCCTTAAAGAGGCTCTGTCACCAGATTTTGCAACCCCTATCTGCTATTGCAGCAGATAGGCGCTGCAATGTAGATTACAGTACCGTTTTTATTTTTAAAAAACGAGCATTTTTGGCCAAGTTATGACCATTTTCGTATTTATGCAAATGAGGCTTGTAAAAGTACAAGTGGGCATGATGAAAAGTAAAAGTACAACTGGGCGTGTATTATGTGTGTACATCGGGGCGTGTTTACTACTTTTACTAGCTGGGCGTTGTGTATAGAAGTATCATCCACTTCTCTTCAGAACGCCCAGCTTCTGGCAGTGCAGACACAGCCGTGTTCTCCAGAGATCACGCTGTGTCGTCACTCACAGGTCCTGCATCGTGTCAGACGAGCGAGGACACCGGCACCAGAGGCTACAGTTGATTCTGCAGCAGCATCAGCGTTTGCAGGTAAGTCGATGTAGCTACTTACTTGCAAATGCTGATGCTGCTGCAGAATCGTGTCGGCCTCTGGTGCCGACACGATGCAGGACCTGTGAGTGACGACACAGCGTGATCTCTGGAGAACACGGCTGTGTCTGCACTGCCAGAAGCTGGGCGTTCTGAAGAGAAGTGGATGATACTTCTCATCAGAACGCCCAGCTAGTAAAAGTAGTAAACACGCCCCGATGTACATACACAATACACGCCCAGTTGTACTTTTACTTTTCAACACGCCCAGTTGTACTTTTGCAAGCCTCATTTGCATAAATACGAAAATGGTCATAACTTGGCCAAAAATGCTCGTTTTTTAAAAATAAAAACGTTACTGTAATCTACATTGCAGTGCCTATCTGCTGCAATAGCAGATAGGGGTTGCAAAATCTGGTGACAGAGCCTCTTTAAGGCTCAGAGCCCATTTTTCAAATCTGACATATTTCATTTTATGTGGTAATAACGTCGGAATGCTTAAACCTACCCAAGCGATTCTGAGATTGTTTTCTCGTGACACATTGGGCTTCATGTTCGTGGTAAAATTTGGTCAATATATTCAGTGTTTATTGGTGAAAAATTGCAAAATTTAGAGAAAAATTTGAAAAAATTGCATTTTTCAGAATTGAAATGCATCTGCTTGTAAAACAGACGGTTATACCACCCAAAATAGTTACTAGTTCACATTTCCCATATGTCTACTTTAGATTGGCATAGTTTTTTGAACATTCTTTTATTTTTCTTGGACGTTGCAGGGCTTAGAACATAAACAGCAATTTCTCATATTTTTAAGAAAATTTCAAAAGCCTTTTTTTTAAGGTACCTCTTGAGTTCTGAAGTGGCTTTGTGGGGCCTATGTATTAGAAACCCTGATAAAACACACCATTTTAAAAACTAGACCCCTCAAAGTATTCAAAACAGCATTTAGAAAGTTTTTTAACCCTTCAGGCATTTCACAGGAACTAAAGCAAAGTGGAGGTGAAATTTGCAAATTTCATTTTTCTTGCTGAATTTCAATTTTATTCATTTTTTTTCTGTAACACAGAAGGTGTTACCAGAGAAACACTACTAAATATGTATTGTCCAGATTCTGCAGTTTTTAGAAATGTCCCACATGTGGCCCTACTGCGCTCCTGGACTAAAACACAAGCCCTAGAAGCAAAGAAGCACCTATTGCATTTTGGGGCCTCTTTTTTTATTAGAATATATTTTAGGCAGCATGCCAGGTTTGAAGAGGTGTTGAGGTGCCAAAACAGTAGGAATCCCCCAATAGTGACCCCATTTTGGAAACTACACCCCTCAAGGAATTCATTTATGGCTGTTGTTACCATTTTGACCGCACAGTTTTTTCACAGCACGTATTTGAGTTGGGCTGTGAAATGAAAAAAATGTCATTTTTTTCCAATAAAATTTCATTTGTGATCAAAATTTCTTATTTTCACAGGAAACAAAATACCCCATTTTGTTGCCCAATTTGTCCTTAGTGTGGCAATACCCCATTTGTGGTGATAAACTGCCGTTTGGGCCCATGGGAGGGCTCAGAAGGAAAGGAGCGCTATATGTTTGTTGGAGTCCAGATTTTGCTGGATTGGTTTTCGGGTGCCATGTCGCATTTGCAGAGCCTCAAAGGTATCAAAGCAATGGAAACCCACCAAAAGTGACCCCATTTTGGAAACTACACCCCTCAAGGAATTCATTTATGGTGGTTGTTAGCATTTTGACCACACAGTTTTTTCACAGCACCTATTTCAATTGGGCTGTGACATTAAAAAAATGACATTTTTTCCAATAAGATGTAATTTTTTATCAAAATTTCTTATTTTCACAGGGAACAAAATACTCAATTTTGTTGCCCAATTTCTCCTGAGTGCAGCAATACCCCGTTTGTGGCAATAAACTGCCGTTTGGGCCCATGGGAGGCCTCAGAAGTGAAGGAGTGCTGTGTGTTCTTTGGAGTACAGATTTTGCTGGTTTGGTTTTCGGGTGCCATGTCGCATTTGCAGAGCCCCAAAGGTATCAAAGCAATGGAAATCCACCAGAAGTGACCCCATTTTGGAAACTACACCCCTCTTGAATTAATTTATGGGTAATATGACCATTTAGACCCCATAGTTTCTTCACAGAACGTATTTGAATTGGGCTGGGAATTTAAAAAATATATATTTTTTCCAATAATATGTCATTTTAGCTCAAAAATTCTTATTTTCACAAGAAATAAAATACTCCATTTTGTTGCCCAATTTGTCCTGAGTGCGGCAATACCCCATTTGTGGTGATAAACTGCCGTTTGGGCCCATGGGAGGGCTCAGAAGGAAAGGAGCGCTGTGTGTTCTTTGGAGTCCAGATTTTGCTGGATTGGTTTTCGGGTGCCATGTCGCATTTGTAGAGCCCCAGAGGTATCAAAGCAATAGAAACCAACCACAAATGACCCCATTTTGGAAACTACACCCCTCAAGGAATTCATTTATGGGTGTTGTGACCATTTTGACCCCATAGTTTTTTCACATAACTTATTTGAATTGGGCTGGGAATGAAAACAAAATTATTTTTTTCAAATAATATGTCGTTTTGGCTGAAAATGTCTTATTTTCACAAGAAATAAAATACCCCATTCTGTAGCGCAATTTGTTCTGAGTGCCGCAATACCCCATTTGTTGTGATAAACTTCCATTTGGGCCCATGGGAGGGCTCAGAAGGAAAGGACCACCATTTGGCCTACTGGGGATTTTCTAGTGCGAAGTCATGAATGCAGAAGCACCTGAGGTACCAGTACAGTTGAAACCCGCAAGAAGTGACCCCGTTTTAAAAACTACACCCTTAAGGCATTCATCTAGAGGTGTAGTGAGCATTTTGACCGGAGACGTACACCCCATAAACTGTAATGTGGGTTCTCCCGGGTATGGCAATACCCTACATGTGGCTGTTATCAGCTGCCTGGGCTCACAGCAGGGCTCAGAGGGGAAAGACGAGGGGGGATAAGCTGTGCGGAGTGCATCAGGGTAAGTAAAATTGGGGTAAATTATAAACCAAGGGATGTATGATCAATTTTAAAACACTCTTTCATACAGAGCTCTGGTTATTCGGGACACGTGTCACATTGATATATTGTGTCATCCCTTATCGCCCTCTTATAGCAGACTTTGCACCTCTTTTGACTTTTTCCCTTCTTGCCAGTTTGGGGAACTTCTCCTGGAAAGTGTTGCCCTTGTATGATGCGTGTGGCCCCGCTTCCAGAAGTACTGGGTGCCCCCCCCCTTCTTGGTCCCTAAAGATTAGGTTCTTGATAATCACCTCTTGAAATCCCAGGAAAGTTCCCGTCTGGCCTGTACATCGACGTAGCACGTACGCATTGTACAAAGCCATCTGTATGATGTGCCCGGCCAGCTTCTTATACCACACCGCATGGCGCTGTAGGGCTTCAGGATTTGATCTTACAAGTCCATCCCTCCCATGTACCTATTGTAGTCCCGGATGCAGTCTGGTTTGGGGGTGGCCTTTCCTTCATATATCCTAAATCTGTAGGTATACCCTGATGCACTCTCGCAGCTTATACATCTTCACGCCATACCTTGCCCTCTTACCCGGCAGGTACTCGCAGAATTGAACCCTCCCTTTAAAATGTACCAGGGACTCATCAATAGAAATACACTTCTTGGGGGTGAATGCTTGGGAAAACCGGGCACTGGAACGGTCTAATAGGGGTCTCCGTTTATACAAATGGTCAAAACTGGGCTCATTATCAGTATAATGTAAGAAGCGAAGTATTGCCTCATTTATTTATTTTTTTTAGGTTAGAGTTCAGTTCTGAAGTTGCTTTGAGGGGCCCATATATTAGAAACCCCTATCAAATACCCCATTTTAGAAACTAGACCCCTCAAAGTATCCACAACAGCATTTAGAAAGTTTATGAACCCTTTAGGTGTTTCACAGAAATTTAGAGCAAAGTAGAGGTGAAATTTACATTTTTTTTTTGTCAGAAAATCCTCTTTACACCATTTTTTTTATAACCCAAAAGGATTTATCAGAGAAACGCAACTTAATACGTATTGCCCAGATTCTGCAGTTTTGAGAAATATCCCACATGTGGCCCTAGTGCGGTAACGGCCTCCGAAGCAAAGGAGCACCTAGTGGATTTTGAGGCCTCTTTTTTATTAGGCACCATGTCCGGTTTGAAGAGGTCTTGTGGTGCCAAAACATTGGGAACCCCCCAAAAGTGACCCCAATTTGGAAACTAGACCCCTTGAGGAATCCATTGTAGTTTTCATGGGGTGCATGCGACTTTTTGATCAGTTTTTATTCTATTTTTAGGTGGCGTGGTGACTAAAAAACAGCAATTCTACTATTGTTTTTTACTCTATTTTTTTTACAGCGTTCACCGTGCGCTATAAATGACACATTCACTTTATTCTGCGGGGCGATACGATTACGGCGATACCAGATGTTTATAGTTTTTTTTATGTCTTATGGCGTTTGCACAATAAAATACGTTTTGTAAACAATCATTCACTTTTTGTGTTACCTTATTCTAAGTGGCAGAACTTTTTTATTTTTCAATCAATAAAGCCGTGCGAGGACTTATTTTTTGCGTAACGAACTGTAGTTTCGATCAGTACCATTTTTCGGTACATGCGACTTTTTGATCTCTTTTTATTCCATTTTGTGGGAGGTGAAGTGACCAAACAATTGTGATTGTGGTACGGTTTATTATTATTTTCTTTTACTGCGTTCACCGTGCGGGATAAATAACGAAATCATTTTGTAGTTCAGGCCGTTACGGACGCGGCAATATTAATTATGTATAGTTTATTTGTTTGTTTATATATTTTTATTAATAATAAATGACTGATAAGGGAAAAGGGGGGATTTTTACTTTTAATACTTTTAAAGCTTTTATTTTCTTATTTTTACACATCTTTTTTTTAATTTATTTTAACTTTATTACTTTGTCCCACTAGGGGACTTGAGGGCAGTAGGCCCTGATCGCTATTCTAATACACTGCACTACATGCGTAGTGCAGTGTATTAGAACTGTCAGCTAATCACTGACAGCAAGCATAGTGGGTCCTGACGTTGTCAGGACCCACTAGGCTTCCATCTATGGCATAGCCGAACGCCATTGTTTGGTGTCCGGTTGCCATAGTCACCATCGCCGGCCGCTATCGCGTAGCAGGCCGGCGATGGCAGCTTAACCCCTAAAAAGCCGCGATCTCTATAGAACGCGGCTTTTAAGGGGTTAATCAGCGGGGACACAGCGATCGGTCCCCGCTGTAGGAGCTGTGACAGCTGCTGAACAATACAGCAGCTGTCACAGCTCCTGTATGCGTCGGGAGGACGGCTGAAACGGCCGTTACTCCCGAGACGTACTATTAGGTCATGGAGCGCGAACGCTACAGCTGCCATGACCTAATAGTACGTCCAGGAGCGGGAAGGGGTTAAGTGTCGCTAAATGCTGTCCTGTGGCTAAGTTGGCAGTGTTTGGCAGATACACATGTCAAGATTGGGCAGCCCCTTTTTAGATGCCACAGAGTCCTCTGTAGATAATGCCACAGTGCCCTATGTAGATGCTGCCACAGTGCCCACTGTAGATAATGTAACACACCCCTAGTTGATGCCACAGTGTCCTCTGTAGATACTGCCACACACCCACTTGTAGATAATACCACAGTGCCCTATGTAGATGCTGCCACAGTGCCCTCTGTAGATGCTGCCGCAGTGCCCTCCGTAGATGATGCCACAGTGCCCTCCGTAGATGCTGCTACATTGCCCTCCGCAGATGCTGCCACATTGCCCTCTGCAGATGCTGCCACATTGCCCTCTGCAGATGCTGCCCCATTGCCCTCTGTAGATGCTGCCACAGTGCACTCCATAGATGCTGCCACAGTGCCCTCTGTAAATAATGCAACACACCCCTAGATAATGCCACAGTGTCCTCTGTAGATACTGCCACACACCCACTTGTAGATAATCCCACAGTGCCCTCTGTAGATGCTGCCACAGTGCCCTCTGTAGATGCTGTCACAGTGCCCTCTGTAGATGCTGCCACAGTGCCCTCCGTAGATGCTGCCACAGTGCCCTCCGTAGATGCTGCCACAGTGCCCTCCGTAGATGCTGCCACATTGCCCTCCGCAGATGCTGCCACATTGCCCTCCGCAGATGCTGCCACATTGCCCTCTGCAGATGCTGCCACATTGCCCTCTGTAGATACTGCCACAGTGTCCTCTGTAGATGCTGCCACAGTGCCCTCTGTAGATGCTGCCACAGTGCCCTCTGTAGATGCTGCCACAATGCCCTCTGTAGATTCTGCCACAGTGCCCTCCGTAGATGCTGCCATATATGGACAGTGATGTCAGGGGCTTGCCCAGAGCTGGAGTCCCGGAGTAGAGCCTATACCTATATTGGAGGAGACATATATGTTTTATTTAAAAATCATCGGAGATTAATTTTGAGTCATTTAAGACGTAAATGGGATATCCAGAGCCTAGAGGCATACAAGATGTCCAAAATAACTCCAAGAGGATTACGCAGACGTACAATACCTGCATCACACTTCAAAAGTGAGTTATTTTTGGAGAAATGGGATGAGGAATGTTTAAGACACTCAAGGAACCTGATGGATTTACTCATAGATGAGGAGAAAAAAATGCTAAGCTCACTTAGTGCAGAGATTGAAGAGAGTGTCAAAAAATTGGATGTTTTCTGTAAGGATCCTGAATTTGAAAAACTAAATGATAATCTTAAAAAAGAGGTGGAAAAAGAACTTCGAGAAATATCGATACGTAAAAGGAAAAAATTTCAAAGGGATACCTTTGATTTTGAGCAGAAACAAATTTTCTCCTTCTCAAAAAATAGAGAGGGACAAAATAAAAGTAGACCACGAGTAAGAAGGAATACCTTTATGTCAACAGATGGGGACCCAAGTGGGGACACAAGTGACCCATCTAGTGACAATGAGATGGGAAAATACATTAGAGTGGAGGAATCACAGCCAAAGGTATCTTTTTTAGGGGATCGAAACAGAGGGAAATTCGGAGAGGAAAGAATAGTAGAGAAAAAAGGAGGACCCAATACAAGACAACGCAGGGGAAGATAGAAAATAATGCTAATAATGTAATAAATTTAACAGATTTTCCCTTATCAATACATCACATATCCCTATTGAACCGGGGATTGGGTTTTTCACCAGTCACCCCTGGAAAAGAATTTGAGATATGCAAAGATCTTCACCTTTTTCTCAGAAAGATTCTTTTGAGACTTTGGCATGGGGAAAAAAATGAGGGGAATAGTCAAAATGAGAATATTGCATCTCAGCTACAGAAAGACATAATGGAAGTTGATATGATCCCTAACTTAGAAATGTCTGATTTGGATACCTTGGCAGATTTAAATGAGTTATGGAGAGAAGGTAACACATTGGAGAATACAAAAGATCCTGAGGAGGATCCTATTGATATAATCCCAGAATATACGGGTCTGCGGAAAAAAAGTAGTACCATGCCAAGTGCATATTCCAATAGATACACACATGCATTTTTGGAGGCTATGCTCAGAGATATAAGTGTTATTGATTGGTCCTCGTTTCTGTGTGAGGACAACTTAACTGGAAGGGAACGGAAAGCCCTAAAAGAATTGCAGAATATTAAAAACATTGTAATTAAGCCCAGTGATAAGGGTGGAAATGTTGTCCTCCTCAGAGAGGAGGACTATGTCAGTGAAATTAAAAAACAATTGGAAACAGATGCATATTCTATTTTGAATGACAACCCATTGGATAACATAATGACAACTTTAAATAGAAAATTAATTTTTGCATTGGATGAGGGCTTAATTAACAAACATGAGTTCCAATATCTGGAAGTAAGGGAACCTCGCATGCCTACTATATATGTGCTTCCCAAGGTGCATAAAAATAGAAATTCACCTCCAGGTAGACCTATTATTTCGGGGTGTGATGGTCCAACAGATCACCTTGGGAAATACATAGATGAAAAATTGAAACCCTTTGTTCGTACACTCCCCTCATTTGTTTTGGACACAGGAGATCTTTTAAATAAAATTGACAAATTGACCCTAGAGGAGGATTTCATTTTGGTAGGTCTGGATGTGGAGTCATTGTATACTTCCATCCCACATGATGTTGGCCTAAAAGCGGTTGCACATTTTCTGGAGAGGAGAGGAGGAGATTGGGCTCACCAGAATGAATTTATTATTGAAATGTTGGAATTTGTTTTGAATTATAATTGTTTTTCTTTTGATGGCAAATTCTATCGCCAGATCCGTGGAACAGCCATGGGATCCTCTTGTGCACCATCCTATGCCTGTTTACATCTGGGATGGTGGGAAGAATTTACAGTATACCCACACCCCCTCTTTAGAAAATGTGCTTCCGCTTGGCTTAGATACATGGATGATGTTCTCTTATGTTGGAGGGGATCATTGGATTTGTTGGAAAGTTTTATTAGAGATCTAAATGTCAATGAGCTAAATATTCTCCTGACCTTCACTTATAGTGAAGACCATATTAGTTTCCTTGATCTTAATATCCACAGGGAGGGAAATAGACTAAAAACGACCACATATCGAAAACCAACATCAGGTAATACCCTGTTGGCAGCAAGCAGCCATCATTTTCCATCTCAAATTAAGGGGATCCCGATAAGTGAATTTCTTCGAATTCGTCGCAATTGTACTGATTTTGGGGATTTCAAAAGTGAAGCACAAGATCTGTCTTCTCGTTTTGAAAATAGGGGATACTCCAAAAAATTGATTAAGAAAGGATATAATAGGGCATCCAGACAAAATAGAGAGGAAATCCTCAAGAGAGGTAAAAAAGACGACAGTAACAACAGAGTTAGATTCATTTCGAGATATGGGTCCCATTGGGATATACTTCGAAATTTGATGATAAAAAATTGGCCACACCTGACTTTGGATAAAAAAATCAAGTCAATAGTAGGGAATGTACCGAGCATGGTCCCAAAAAAGGCCCCCACATTGAGAGATATGTTGGTGAGCTCGGAGTTTAAGAGAAGGACCCCAGGGAATGAGAACTGGCTACAAAAACGTCCAAAAGGAATGTTCATGTGCGGCTCTTGCAAATGTTGTAAGTATGTGTCAAAATCAGACACCTTTTTCGATAGTGAACATAGAAGGGAATTTAAAGTCCTTAATTTCATCAATTGCCGTTCGACTATGGTCGTCTACTCCATTGTTTGCCCATGTGGGAAACAATACATTGGTAAAACGAAGCGAGAGTTACACATTCGTATCAATGAACATGTCCGGGACATTATTAAAGGTGAAATAACAAATCCCCTAGCTGCACATTTTAAAACATATCATGCTCAATCACCGACTGGCCTAAAATTCATGGGGATCTACCAACTATTTCAAGATAGAAGGGGAGGTGATCTTAACAGAATACTTCTTCAAA
Source organism: Rhinoderma darwinii (assembly GCF_050947455.1). Lineage (NCBI taxonomy): Eukaryota > Metazoa > Chordata > Amphibia > Anura > Rhinodermatidae > Rhinoderma > Rhinoderma darwinii. Next base: position 54,617,681 of record NC_134691.1, read on the forward strand.
AAGAAACCATGTGGATTTATACATTGGGAACCTTGAATCCTAGGGGACTTAATAATGAAATAAAATTTAATATGTTCCTCTGAGACTCTATCTATTGGGAGCTAATGGACTTCCACTGGGATGACTGTTTTACCAGCGCCCGCAGTGGTCTCCAGTTGCTCCTTTTGAATCTTAGGACAAGCATGTTGAGTGGTCTTATCTTTGTGGTACGGTGCTCTTCCTTCGATTTTCTGTATTTTTCGAGCTACATAGTATTAGCAAACAATATAAATATATATATGTATCCCTCTGAGAGCTCCATATTAAAATCGAATTTGAAACTCGTAGGTGACCTTATATATAGAAAACTCTTCCTTGGAATCGGACATTAATGTCAACAGTGTGCCTCTGGTCTGGATGTCCCATTTCGTTTACATAATAGGATCTATTCTTTGTAGAATGAATGTGAATGGTTTTCTCTTAATATAAAATATTTAATCAATTGGGTGAATGTAATAAAATAATATACTATCTACCCCTTTTCAATCCTTTACAGTGGGAGGGGTTGCTTATAGGTCCGCTGTGGGTGGTGGGGACTAGGGACCTGGTGCCCTTCGGGCATCCCTTGGGCATATGATCCCTCTCCCTGCCCCCCCTAGGGTTCCTCGGTGGCTCCCCTCATGAGTAATAGCTATATACATTTAACTAAACGACCACGAGATCTAGTGGTAAAAGTGTTCCTATAGGATCCTGCCACTGTATCGATGGATCATTGTTTTTGAACATTTTCTGGGGTTAAGTGGGGACTCAGGTCCTGATGCCTTAATGGATATGGGTCCTTTCTCCCTGCTTCCCCTGAAATACACTATGAATTTCATATACACATATATAAAGATAGCTGTAAAATGAACAAATTATTTGTTCAGTTTCGAAATAGTGATCAATTTAGCTAATCAATTTTCTTTTTATATATAACTTATGATATAGCATGATTACATTAACTGTGTAGCAAGGGATTTTATGTTAAAAAACTTATTTCTCCATAATCCCGCCACAAGGTTTAAATAAATAGCAATTTTGGCTAATTATGTTCTTGGATAAATTAATATTGATAATTAGACCTAGGGAATACTAATATTCTTATGGAGGATTCATACTCAATTGATATTATTGTTAAAACTATATGGGGATGCAATATTAATTCTCCTCCCTATGAGAGCACTAAACACATTCTCTATACATATATATAAATTAATGGACAAATGTACTGTTTACTTGACCCAAAAAAATACCTCTATCTTTTATTGAAATTGGTCACTGTACTTTTTGAAAGATCTATATATGACTCCTATAATGCTTTTTGGATTATCCCCATGGAAGATTACTTGTACAACCATGGAACCAATGAATGAACTTTGGGATACTATAAAGGTATCAGGTTTGGCAGTATCTGTCAAACGGCTCTGAAGAAATCCTGTATTGGATGAAACGCGTCAGCTGTCTCAATCAGACAGGGCGGGTAGTGACGTCTACACTCTGCCCTGTGAATTCCTGTCCAGTGTTGGAGATACCACGTGGAAGGAGACATACGATTGAAATTTTAAACTTACCTGGCTGCCAGCGTGTGATCCTGCATTGCCGGGCCCGTGTCTCTCTGACTGCAGTGGCGAATGCCCGTGGAGACCGAGGAGAAAAATCCTCAACTGATATGATGATGGAGATTTGGAGGCGTAAATGAAATGTATGGCCATACAGGTGAATTTTGCCTTTTGTGAAGATCTTGACCTTCCATCTATTGGACCGACTGCTTTCATGCAAGGATTCCTGGCATTCGCTGGCTGTTCAAGGTAAAAAACCTCTAAGGCTTAAGTCTAAGGGCTACATATTGACCCTAAAGGTCTGTGAAAAGACCACCTATCACCATAAGATCTATATGTTACATATCTGACCTTAACAGGTCTGTGAAAGGACTCTCTATCACCATAAGATTTATAAAAATCAGGATCCGCCTAGGAGGGAAAAAGATATGTTGTAAATTATATCCCCTTAACATATGGGACTGTCTTCCTATTTTGAGATCTATACTTCTTATAAAAAGAATGTCTTCGAAATTTCATTACTAATCACTCTACATAGGAACTCTGGCCACTTTGTGACAAAAACAGCATATATGGTCGAAAATCGCAAGTGTGAACATAACCCAGCGTTCACCCTTTGAAAATTGTTATCTTTTCAAATTTGTTCTGTGCATATATGATGTTTATATACATACTCATGAGGTGACAGTATAGAAGCATAGAGGTGTTATTATATGTCTCTTTTCCTGGCCAGGAGAAAAGTGTTTTAAATTGTTGTTGTATAAACTTATACTGCCGGTATTATCTGGATTTATAAATAAAATATTTTGTTAAATTTTATCCAACCCAAGAGTGCCTAGTTATATTCCTGGATCATTTTTTTCTTTTTCTTTTTCAATATTCTTTATCAGGAATGGCACCGTGCTATATTATATTGCAAATTTGGGTATGTTTAGGTATGGTTTTCAATAACCACATCTTTTTTCTATAACTATACTAGCGCTCTGCCCGGGACTCCAGCTCTGGGGAAGCCCCTGACATCGCTGTCCAAATGTAGACAGCGATGTCAGGGGATTCCACAGAGTCCCAGAGCAGAGCCTATACTAGCGCTTTACCCGGGACTCCGCTCTGGGAAATACCCGGGACAGCGATGTCAGGGAATTCCACAGAGTCCCGGAGAAGAGTCTATACTAGCGCTCTGCACAGGACTCCGGCTCTGGGGAAGCCCCAGACATGGCTGTCCATATGTGGACAGCGATGTCAGGGGATTCCACAGAGTCCCGGAGCAGCGCCTATACTAGCCCTCTGTCAGGGAATTCCACAGAGTCCCGGACTCACGGGACAAGAATATAATATTACCACTTTACAAAGAATTAGTGAGGTTTCATCTAGAATATGCAGTTCAGTTCTGGGCCCCAGTTCATAGAAAGGATGCCCTGGAGTTGGAAAAAATACAAAGAAGAGCAACTAAACTAATAAGGGGAATGGAGAATCTAAGTTATGAGGAAAGAGCAAAATAATTAAACGTATTTAGCCTTGAAAAGAGATGACTAAGGTGGGGGGCATGATTAATTTGTATAAATTTATGAATCCCACATACAAAAAATATGATGAAATCCTGTTCCATGTAAAACCCCCTTCAAAAAAAAAAAATTCTCCGTCTGGAGAAAAAGAGGTTCAATCTGCAGAGGCGACAAGCGTTCTTTACTGTGAAAACTGTGAATCTATGGAATAATCACCGCAGGAGCTGGTCATAGTAGCTACAGTAGATGCTTTAAAAAAGGCTTAAATAATTTTGTAGAACGAAAAAATATCAGCTCCTATGTGAATGTGTAGAATTTTTGTTTCATCCCTTCCCTTTTTCCCATCCCTTAGTTGAACTTGATGGACATGTGTCTTTTTTTTTCCGACCATACTAACTATGTAACTATGTAACCAATCCCCAAAATATTGTCAGCTTTACTAGAAGTTTTGTTGGTTATAGGGCCTGTTCACACGGAGTTTTTTGACACGTTTTTTGACGCGGAAAACGCGTCGGAAAACGCGCCAAAAACGACCCAAAATGACTCCCATTGATTTCAATGGGAGACGGAGGCGTTTTTTTACCGCGAGTAAAAAAAACGCCTCGCGGCAAAAAGAAGGGACATGACCCTTCTTGATGCGGTTTCCGCGTCCAAAACCGCATTGAAAGCAATGGGGACACGTCAAAAAACACCTCGAACTAGTGAGGTGTTTTCTGACGAGTATATTGCCGAGAGTTTTGGAGGAGTTTCTTGCAGTCTCCTGCTGCTAGTCCAGCCCAGAAAGGGGCTGTCATTTCCTGTCTGCTCGTGGAGGCTGAAAAACATCGTGGACAGAACTCAGGGATACAGAAAACCGAAGTCCTGCATCCAAATACAAGTAAGTGCACTTGCTCCTATGTTCCATACATGCTATACATGTATGGAGCTGTGCATTTTTTTTTTTAGAATTTTTTTTTTTAATTTTTTTTTCTGATTTTTTTTTTAGATTTTTTTTTTAGATTTTTTTTTTCTATTTTTTTTATTTTTAATTTTTTAATTTTGTTATGCAGTTGTTCATGTATGTCATCTCTTTTTTATTTTTTTTTTAACATTTCAGGAACAGAAATGACGACAGCAGAGGTGTACCACCGAATGGACATTGATGTTGGGAAATTGATTCAAGAAGTAAGTATACTTTTTTTTTTTTAATGTGGGCCTGTTCACATCAGCGTGGTTTCCGCTGAGGGGTTCCGTCGGTGCTTTCAGTCAGGGGAACCCCTCAACGGAAAGGCAAGTGTGAAGTGGTGACAGATCCGTTGCTAATTGTTTCTGTTTGTCCCCGTTGTGCAAAGGGTTCTGTCGTTTCGACTGAACCAATACCGCAGTGTAGGGAATCCCATTAGCAACGGATCCATCAGCATTGAAGTCAATGATGATGCAAACAGAAAACAATGTTTTTTTTAATGTGGGCCTGTTCACATCAGCGTGGTTTCTGCTCAGGGGTTCCGTCGGTGCTTTCAGTCAGGGGAACCCCTCAACGGAAAGGCAAGTGTGAAGTAAGTTCCGTTTGCATCACCATTCATTTCAATGGTGACAGATCCGTTGACAGAAGGCTGTCAGGCTGGGTTCACACGACCATGTTACGTCTGTAATGTACGGAACGTATTTCAGCCGGAAGACCCGGACCGAAGACAGTGCAGGGAGCCGGGCTCCTAGCATCATAGTCATGTACGACGCTAGGAGTCCCTGCCTCGCTGCAGGACAACTGTCCCGTACTGTAATCATGATTACAGTACGGGACAGTAGTTCCACGCAGAGGCAGGGACTCCTAGTGTCGTACATCACTATGATGCTAGGAGCCCGGCTCCCTGCACTGTCTTCGGTCCGGGTCTTCCGGCCGAAATACGTTCCGTACATTATGGACGTAACATGGTTGTGTGAACCCAGCCTCATGCGTGTGAAAACCTCGGCAAAAACAGCCTGGAAAACCGCCTCGAAAACCGCCTCAAAAACCACGTCAAAAACCACGTCAAAAACCACATCAAACATGAAAACCTCCAGGGTCAGTTTTTACAGGAGGAATTTTCCTCCTGCAAAAAACTCCGTGTGAACAGGGCCTTAAGAGGTCAGTGAAAAACCAGAACAAAACCACCTGGAGCCCATACTGTATTCATCATGAACAGCTTGAAATCCTCAAAAAAAAAAAACACAATGCCCATATCACCAGTTATGAGAATAAATATAACAGTTGAATATGCCCGAACATGATCATAAAAAGACAGGCAAAAATATAAAAACTCAGTTTATCAAAGCATATGATATATTCACTTCTGAAGGTATTCATCTAGGGGTGTAATAAGAATTTTTAAAGCACAAGGGGTTGTCAGAAATGTATGAGGTTATAGAGAATAACAATTTTTATTTTTTTACTGATGTGTCAGTTAGTTATACTTTTTTGCAGTAGGTAACAATAGAGAAACAAATGTCTGTTCCGCTTTTTTCTGTAGTACAGAAATGTTCCATATGTTTTATTCATCTAGGGGTATAATGAGATTTTTTAGTTTTGTTTAGTTATTTTGTGTTCAAGTTTGTAATAGGGCAATAACTCTAGTGGTATAAAAGTAATTTAATCAAATGAAGAGGCAAAAGTGGCAGTGAATACATTTGAAAAATTGAATAAATGAACAAAATTAATAATCTAAATAGGAGTGGAAGTTTTTAAAGCAATCTTTTATACAAAGGCCGGGTTTGGAGGGGCATGTGTCGCATTGATAACGAGAATCTTTACGGATTCCACGTTTGTAGCACACGCGACATCTTTTTTGCACCAGTAACTTTTTTGTGTGGGAGGCACCTCTGATGGAAAATGTTGCCCTCGAACTATTCTTGAGGCTTCACTGACTGACACTGAATGTTCTCCTTCTTCCTCACTGCTTTCAAAAATTAATTTTTAAATTATGTTTTCCTGGTATTCCAGGTATCTAATACGATGGCCGACAGATCTGTACAAAATGTATAAGTTGTACATCGTTACCTGAACTAGAGGAATAACTATTTTTTTTATACCAGGTTCTGGATTTCTTCATAGCATCATAGGACTTCATAATCTGGTCGGAAAGATCGACCCCTCCCATGTATTTATTATACGTCTGTATACAAACAGGCTTTGGGGTCTCAGCAGATCTTCCTCGAACGGGGATGAGAGTGCTTGTCTCATTGTGTATCGTTGTGAGCATATGGACATCTTTTTTGTCCCTATACTTTAAGAAGTGCACCCCATCTGTAAAGGATCTGCCAGGCACAACTTCTGTGTATACGCCCATAGGTAATCAGTCTGCACCTGAGTCTATGTCTCTGAGACTGATTCCAGCTTCCATCACTCAGGATGGCAGACTTAGGAGTGGGAGAGCCTATCGCAGCCTGGCCAGATGGAGCTAGCTCCCGCCCTCTGTCTATTTATACCTGCCTTTCCTGTTCCTCCTTTGCTTGTGATTCTTCTCGTGTGGTTTCCTGGCCCAGCTACAGCTTCAGACTATTTGATCCTGCTCCATACTGACCCTGGCTTTCTGACTTCTCTCCTGCTCTGCGTTTGGTACCTCGTGCACTCCTGGTTTGACTCGGCTCGTTCACCACTCTTGTTGCTCACGGTGTTGCCGTGGGCAACTGCCCCATTTCCCTTTGCTTTGTGTTCCCTTGTCTGTTTGTCTCTTGCACTTACTGAGCGTAGGGACCGCCGCCCAGTTGTACCCCGTCGCCTAGGGCGGGTCGTTGCAAGTAGGCAGGGACAGAGTGGCGGGTAGATTAGGGCTCACTTGTCCGTTTCCCTACCCCCGTCATTACACCATCACTGCACATTGCCCTGCGCTCACCATTTTATAGCCTTTGGCCTAGGAGGGTCTTTGGGAGACCTCTCTGATTTTTCAGTACTGTTCTACAGGCTAAGTTGGTTTTTTTTACGGTCAAACATTTAAAAAGTGGAACACTGATGTAAAAATTGTCTAGGTACAAGTGGTAGCCGTGGTCTAGCAGGGGGTGCAAGAGATCCCAGACAATTTTACCACTTGTACCTAGGACCTCCTAGGGCAGTCCGGGGGCTGAATCTTTGTGTCTTTGCCCTCATAAATTCTAAATGTGTAGCCAGTTTCGTACTCACATAACTTATACATTTTGATGCCTTATCTGGCTCTTTTATTGGGGAGGAACTGCATGCATTTCAGCCGGCCCTTAAAATGAATGAGGGATTCTTCAATTGCGATCTCTTTTCCAGGAGTGAATATTTCACTAAATTTTTGGGTAAAAAGTGTGATCACAGGCCGGATTTTATAAAAGCGGTCGGAGTTGGGGTCATTTGGGGGTGGGCACTGCAGGTTATTATTATAGTGCAAAAATTGTATAATTACGTTAAACCTTCCCCATGACATTGCAGTGCGGTACATGGGTGTATGGTGCAACACATCTATTGACCAATATGATCTCACTGTGGGTTATTTTGTTATACCCATGTTTAGCAGCAACCCCCAGAATTTATGCATTTCCAAAGCATTAACAGGATGCCACCTGTTTGGCTTGGCATAAAATGACTGCAGATTATCTGAAATAAATTGCTCATTTCCGTAACAATTAAATTAACAAACTCATTCGTAAAAAAAAGTTCAGCTGTGTCAACGTGAATCCCTGACATAGCATTGAATTCTGGAACTTGGGGGGTACAGTTAATGGGGGGAACCCAGAAATGTTCGCTATTATCAGGGAAGACATGATGGTGGTCCACTTCGTGACTCTGAGGAATTTCCTCATCATCACTGGAAGATGGGGAAAGAACAAATTCGGATCCGTCACTAGCTGACTCAGTATCGGAGCAAAGCATTTCTTACACCTCTTCAGCTGTATATGATCGCTTAGCCATATATATATTTAAAATGAAAAAGCTGTTACTTTTTGTATTATTTGACATTTTTTTCTTAGAACGATGTAATGTCCCTAACAAACTAATTCCTATTATGCTATCCCTATGACACCCTTACTATATAACGCCAAAATGTATTTATATTTGACGCATATATTTTGTATATGTGTGTGCGTGTGCGTGTGCGTGTGTGTGTGTGTGTGTGTGTGTGTGCGTATGTATGTATATATAGTAAAATAAATCTGTTACAGTAAACTATATAATTTGAATTTAAAAAAAAAATTATATATTTTTTTATTTATTTCTTTTTTTAAAAGGCCCTAAGGGTATATTTACGCGAGGTCATTACGTCCGTAATTGACGGACGTATTTCGGCCGCAAGTACCAGACCGAACACAGTGCAGGGAGCCGGGCTCCTAGCATCATAGTTATCTACGACGCTAGGAGTCCCTGCCTCGCTGCCGGACAACTGTCCTGTACTGTAATCATGTTTTCAGTACGAGACAGTTGTCCTGCAGCGAGGCAGGGACTCCTAGCATCGTACATAACTATGATGCTAGGAGCCCGGCTCCCTGCACTGTGTTCGGTCCGGTACTTGCGGCCGAAATATGTCCGTCAATTACGGACGTAATGACCTCGTGTGAACATACCCTAACTGTGGCTAGCCAACTATCGCTATCCACTATCTACTTACAGTATATCCACTGATAGTGGAAACCTAACTAATCCCTAATAATCTAATTCCCTGTATTCTATCCCTAAATTCACTATCCCTAACAATTCTCTATCTCACTCTCTCTATCTCTATCTATCTATCTATCTATCTATCTATCTATCTATCTATCTATCTATCTATCTATCTATCTATCTATCTATCTATCTATCTATCCATCCATCTATCTATCTAATCTATCTATCTCTCCCTATCTCTGTTTATTGATCTCTCTGGGAAAGGGTTAAATGATTATCATTTTTCTACTAGGCTGTAACAACTATTACACGTCCGATCTCCTGACATTCACTGTCACATTGAAGAGATCAGATGCTTGTTACAGCCCAGTTTTTCACGTCCCTGTGCTGTGATTGGTCAGTCTGCTATGACTGACGAATAACAGCGATTGTTGACAAGGGACAGCTGTGATTGGTCCCCTGTCGTGTTATTGTGCCAATTAGCTGTCATAAATAGCTAATAGCACGGTTCTGTCACCATGCCCTTTCACAAGGTGACAGCTTACATCCATGATGCACCAGTTTGTCCCGGGGCGTTAGCGCATTGCAATGCATGACGTCCTGCTACGTCAAGAGGTTTTGTGACATTTAGGGAACTCAGTATATTTATAATCACTGAGAATTTTGCATAACATTTGTAATGTTGCTTTGGCTAAAACCTAGGTTCACAGTATGAAGTCTCACGGACCACAGACAGAGAGAGACTGCAGCTGCATACCCCTCCTTCCCCCTGTCAACTATTTACTATATTACTCTAGAGAAATTTTTGTGGGACTGAGAAGAATTCTGAACATTTACAGAGATGATGTGAGCAGCAAAAGGGGACTAAAGTCTGCTGGAAGGTGAGGAAGATGCCACTTTCCCCAAAAAGATATAAAAAATGTAACACATCCACATGTACTACTGATTTATTGAAACACAAATATAATATTAGGAAGTGCTTAAAAAAAGTGGAGCTATTTTTAACTTGTGCAATTTTTTCAATGAGCTGATTCAAAACAGTCTGTGTTAGTGTTACCCAAGCAAGTTTTTTTTAACCCCTTCCCGCTTTTGGGCGTGACTGTACGTCCAAATTCAGGCCTCATTTACACGAGCGTGTGCGTTTTGCGCGCGCAAAAAACGCTGCGTTTTGCGCGCGCAAAAGGCACTTGGCAGCTCCGTGTGTCATCCGTGTATGATGCGCGGCTGCGTGATTTTCGCGCAGCCGCCATCATAGAGATGAGGCTAGTCGACGCCCGTCACTGTCCAAGGTGCTGAAAGAGCTAACTGATCGGCAGTAACTCTTTCAGCACCCTCGACAGTGAATGCCGATCACAATATACACCAACCTGTGAATAAAAAAAGATGTTCAAACTTACCATGAACTGCCTGCTTCCTCCAGTCCGGTCTCCCGGCCGTTGCCTTGGTGACGCGTCCCTCTCTCGTCATCCAGCCCCACCTCCCAGGATGACGCCGCAGTCCATGAGACCGCTGCAGCCTGTGATTGGCTGCAGCCTGTGCTTGGCCTGTGATTGGCTGCAGCTGTCACTTGGACTTAACTGTCATCCCGGGAGGTCGGACCGGAGTTATCGGTAAGTCAGAACGTCTTTTTTTTTTTACAGGTTCATGGATTTTCGGAGCGGAAGTCACTGTCCATGGTGCTGAACCAGTTTAACGCTTTCAGCACCGTGGACAGAGACTGTCTCCTGACGTCGCGTACCCGAACATTTTTTACCGGTTTCGGTGAAAACGAGTTTTGCCGAACCCGGTGAAGTTCGGTGCGCTCATCTCTAATTTGACACTCCGTTTGGATGTTTGTAACCAGAAAAGCACGTGGTGCTTTTCTGTTTACATTCAGGAGTTTGACAGCTCTTGCGTGATTTTCGCGCATGCAACGCAGGACCGTCAGTGTGGCATGCGTTGTTTTCACGCACCCATTGAAGTCAATGGGTGCGTGTTGCGTGAAAAACGCAAGAATATAGAACATGTCGTGAGTTTTACGCAACGCACTCACGCTGCGCAAAATTCACGCATCGTCTAAACAGCCCCATAGACTATTATAGGTGCGTACGACACGCGTGAAAAGCACGCGCGTCGCACGCGCGTATAATACGCTCGTGTAAATGAGGCCTCAAAGTGCGTTACCGCAATAGGGCATACAGTCACGCCCTGTAGATAAAGCCGGCAGAGGAGCTGTGCGTGCTTCATCTTCAGCGGCTGTCAGCTGTAATACACAGCTGACATCCCGCTGCAAAGGTGGCGACGGCAGTTACCGCCGATTGCAGTCATTTAACCCCTTCAATGCGGCTGTCAATGGCGTCCGCCACATTGAAGTGGTTGACAGAGGGAGGGAGCTCCCTCTGTACCCCCCAGGTCCCCCTGCAATGGATCGTGGGTGGCGATGGTTGCTATGGCAACCAGGAAGTCGTTGCTAGGTACGGAAGCCTATTAGGTCCTGCCCGAGGTATGACGTAATAGGCTAACTGTCAGATGAAGAATGACAGTTACAATAAACTGCACTACATAAGTAATGTATTGTACCGGGGATCAGAAGACCAGATCTTCAAAGTGAAAAAAGTAAAAAAAAATGTTAAAGAAAAATAAATAAAAGTTTTAACTAATAAAAACAACAATTGCCCTGTTTGCCTGATCAACTCCTTTATTATTAAAAAAAATGAAAACATGAAAAAAAAACTATTCATAATAGGTATCGCCGCATTCGGAACGGCCTGATCTATAAAAATATCACATTATTTTTACTGCACGGTGAACAACGTAATTTTTTTTTATAAAAAACAATGACAGCATTTTATTTTTTGGTCATCTTGTCTAAAAAAAAAATGTAATAAAAAGTGATCAAAAAGCTGCAAGTAACGCAAAATGTTACCAATAGAAACGACAGTTCGTCACGCATAAAACAGGCCGTCCCCCAGCGATATCAACGAAAAAATAAAAAAGTTATGGCTGTCAGAAAATGGCGACACTAAAACATGATTTTTTTAGAAAAGAGTATTTTTATTGTGGGAACGTAGTGAAACGTAAAAAAATATAAATTTTGTGTCACTGTAATCGTATCGACCCGCAAAATAAAATTAACATGTTGTTTATACTGTACGGTGAACACTGTAAAAAACAAACAAAAAAAAACCGGGCTATAATTGCTGTTCTTTGGTTTCCTCATCTCCCAAAAAATGGAATAAATAGTGATAAAAAAAAAATCGCATGTACCCCAAAATGGTACCAATAAAAATTAAAGCTCGTTCCACAAAAAACAAGCCCTCACACAGCTCCGTCAACGGAAAAAATAACACGTTATGACTCTCAAAACCCAATGATGCAAAACGATGCTAAATGACGGCCCAGACTAATTTTTTAGGTCCAGTAGAATTTCACTAAATACCCCACATCATCATTTGTTGGACCCCACAGGTGGACCCTGTAGATGCAGCGGAGATGAGGAAACTTTAGGGCCTTGTGCTGCTTATAGGGCTAGTGATGAAGTCAAAGATTAGGCAATACTGGAGCCCAGATATTTTGTATAATACGCAATAAACCCGACCTGTGCATAAAGGATTGGTTCAAAGCGACCACACCAATCCATGGATTATTAATTCACCCCATTATTACATCATCCTATTATGCCCTAATGTACTTGGCCCAGCTTACATATACCATGATGTACTCCGCCCAGTTTACATATACCCTGATGTACTCCGCCCAGCTTACATATACCCTGATGTACTCCGCCCAGCTTACATATACCCTGATGTACTCCGCCCAGTTTACATATGCCCCCACATTATAAACTGAAATACCAGTAAAACACCAAGCAAAATCTGCGCTTTAAAAGCCAAATGGTGGTCCAACTGAGCGTGGCAGTGTGCCCAAATGGCAATTTATGACCACATATGGGGTATTATTGTATTCTGGAGAACCCGCTTAACAATTAATGGGATGTGTGTCTACGGTGGTACAAGCTGGGCACAACACATTGGGCACTGAAATGGCATATCTGTGGAAAACGGCAATTTTCAAACTGCAACATCTGCAACAAATTTTGAACTAATGCTACGTCTTATTGGAAAATAATGTAATTTTTCATTTTCACTGCCCATTTCTAATAAAATGAGATACCTGTGGGGTCAGCATGCTCACTACCCCCTAGTTGAATTCCTGAATTGGCGTAGTTTGCCAAAAGTCACTTTTGGGGAGTTTCCACTGTACTGGTACCTAAGGGGCTTTGCGAAAGCGACATGGTGCAGAAAAACCAATCCAGCAAAATCTGCTCTCCAAAAGCCAAATGGCGCTCCTTCCCTTCTGAGCCCTGATCTGTATTCATACTGTGGTTTATTACCACATATGGGGTATTTCCGTACTCTGGAGAAGTTGCTTTACAAATGTTATGTTGCTTTTTCTCCTTTATTTAATGAGAAAATGAAACATTTTGACCTAAAGCTACGCCTTAGTGGAAATAAAATGTAATTTTTCATGTTTACTGCCCAATTCTAATGAAATCTATGAAACACCTGGGGGGTCAAAATGCTCACTACACCCCTAGTTGAATTCCTCTAGGGGTGTAGTTTCCCAAATGGAGTCACTTTTGGGGTTTACCACTGTACTGGTACCTTAGTTGCTTTACAAATGCGACATGGTGCAGAGAAATCAATCCAGCAAAATCTCTACTCCAAAAGCTAAATGGCGTGCCTTCCCTTCTGAGTCCTGCCACTTGCCCAAACAGCAGTTTATGACCACATGTTGGGTATTTCCGTACTCTGGAGAAGTTGCTTTACAAATGTTGGGGTGCTTTTCCTCATTTATTTGTTGAAAAAATAAAAAATTCTGAGGTAAAACTACATCTTATTGGAAAATAATGTCATTTTTAATTTTCACTGGCCGATTCTAATGAAATCTATGAAATACCTGTGTGGTCAAAATGCTCACTACACCCCTAGATGAATTCCTCAAGGGGTGTATTTTCCCAAATGGAATCACTTTTGGGGGGTTTCCTTTGTTTTTGCACCACAAGACCTCTTCTAACCTGACATGGTGCCTGAAATATAATTTAAGAAAAGGAAGGCCGAAAAATCCACTAGGTGCTCCTTTGCTCCTGGTGCTTTTGTTTCAGGCCCGTAGCACACTAGGGCCACGTGTGGGATATTTCTAAAAACATCAGTGTAATAAATATTCAGTTGTTTTTCTCTGGTAAAAACCTTGAGTATTACAGGAAAAATTGATTAAAATGGAATTTCTGCAAAAAAAAATAAATTTGCAAATTTCCCTTCAACATTGCTTTAATTCCTGTGAAACGCATAAAGGGTTAAGAAACTTTCTAAATACTGTTTTGAATACTTTAAGGGGTGCAGTTTTTAAAATGGGGTGATTTGTGGGGCTTCCTAATATATAAGGCCCTCAAAGCTACTTCAGATCTGAACTGTTCCCTAAAATAATAGCCTTTCGAAATTTTCTTGAAAATGTGAGAAATTGCTGCTAAACTTATAAGCCTTGTAACATCCTAGAAAAATACAAAGGATGTTCAAAAAATGATGCAAACATAAAGTAGACATGTGGGAAATGTTAACTAGTCACTATTTTGTGTGGTATTACTATCTGTTTTACAAGCAGATACATTTGAATTTAGAAAAATGCTAATTTTTGCAAATTTTCTCAAAATTTTGGTGTTTGTCACAAAAAATATTGAATTTATATACCAAATTTTTTCACTAACATAAAGTACAATATATAGAGAAAACAATCTCAGAATCGCTTGCATAGGTAAAACCATTCCGGAGTTATTACCACATAAAGTGATTCTTGTCAGATTTAAAAAATGAGGCTCTGTCATTTGGTCCAAAAGTGGCTGCGTCCTTAAGGGGTTAAAATACTGTGCAGGACCTGTCCAAGATTAACCTTCAGCAGAGCAAATAAGGTACTAAACACATTAATAACCTGATTTGACCCGTCGAGGCATGGACTCCACGAGATCTCTAAAGTGTCCTGTGGTATCTGGCACCAAGACGTTAGCAGGTGAGGTCTCTATAGATCAGACTTGTTTTTCCAGCACATCCCACAGATGCTCGATTGAATTGAGACCTAGGGAATTTGAAGGCCAAGTCATCAACATAAAGGGGTTGTCTGATTTCTGCAAAAAATTGTTATTTATTGTATTATTAAAATGTATAAAATTTTTAAATATACTTTTTGTATAAATTCCTCATGGTTTTCAAGATCTCTGCTTGTTGTTATTTAGTAGGAACATTCATTGTTTACTTCCAGTGGATGAAATTCTGTCCATGATCATGTGATGGACACACAGGTGAACGGCTCGTTACAGTTACAGTATGTGTATCAGAGCTATGTCATGTAAGGATCCCAACCACCCATGTGTCCATCACATGACCATGGACAGAAGTTTATCCACTGGAAGTAAACAATGAATGTTCCTACTGAGTAACAACAAGCAGAGATCTTGAAAACTGAGAATTTATACAGAAAGTTTATTTGAAAATTATATGACTTTTAACTATATAAAAGAACTTGCTGAAACCGGACAACCCCATTCAATTCTTTGACATCTTCCTAAAACCATTCCTGACTCATTTTTGCAGTAGAAGTAAATGGAAGAATCCTCCAGCTCACCGATCCTATGTCCGAGCCTGGACAGCGCAAGGATCCTCGTGGTGGCACACGATGTAGATCAAAGGCAGCAAAAGAGAAGCTTGATCCAGAGCTGAATTTAAAAGGAAGTAATATTCCAACTTTATTCCAAATACATTAAAAAGTCCACACCCCTTTGTGTATGGACTTTTTTAACCCCTTCCCGACATTTGTCGTAAGTATACGACATGGAAAGCCAGTGCTTCCCGCAAAATTTCATATACTTAGGCCAAATGTTTGGCACCGTCTCAGAAGCTGAGTCGGTGCCATCATCCCCGGATGTCAGCTGTATCTGACAGCTGACATCTTGCTGTAACGGCGGGGACCGAAGTTAACTTCGATCCCCCCCATTAACCCCTTAAATGCAACCGTCAAAAGTGATGGCTACATTTAAGGTGTTTGCAGCTCATCGACACCCCAGCAATGAAATCGCCGGGGTGTCGGTGGCTGCAACGGCAACCGGAGGCCTAATACTGGCCTCCCAGTGTGCCTAGCATGGAAAACTTCCAGCCCCCGCCCTGAGGGGGGGGCTGAAAGGCCTCCCTAGCCGCCGGCAAGATGGCGCCGGCTCAGGAGATGAGCCGGCGTCATCAGCGGTGGATATCAGCTGTATGTTACAGCTGACATCCACCTGTAATGGCAGGAACCGGACCTAGCTCTAATCCCTGCCATTAACCCCTCAGATGCAGCGATCAGATCCGATCGCTGCATCTTTGTGGTTGCTAGCAGATCGGCAGCTGTGCCCTGCAATCGCACGACTGCTGACTGCTATTATGACACCAAGAGACCTAACAATGGCCTCCTGTTTGCCATTACGGAAGCCGATTAGGCCCCGCTCGGAGGCGAAGTCTAATCGGCTTGCTGTCAGTGAATGACTGACAGATCTAATACATTGCACTACGTAGTTAGTGCAATGTATTAGAAAACAAATCTGACAGTTGGACCTTCAAGTCCCCTAGTGGGACTAAAGTAAAGTGTAAAACAATTAGAAAAAAAATTAGAAAAAAAGTTGTAAAAAATATAATAAATATTTTAAGCAATAAAATAAAACACAATCACCCTTTTTCCCTTATCAAGTCCTTTATTATTGAAAAAAAATAATAAACCATACATATTTGGTATTGCCGCGACCATAACGGCTTAAAGAGGCTCTGTCACCAGATTTTGCAACCCCTATCTGCTATTGCAGCAGATAGGCGCTGCAATGTAGATTACAGTAACGTTTTTATTTTTTAAAAACGAGCATTTTTGGCCAAGTTATGACCATTTTTGTATTTATGCAAATGAGGCTTGCAAAAGTCTAAGTGGGCGTGTTTACAGTAAAAGTCCAAGTGGGCGTGTATTATGTGCGTACATCGGGGCGTTTTTACTACTTTTACTAGCTGGACGTTCTGACGAGAAGTATCATCCACTTCTCTTCAGAACGCCCAGCTTCTGGCAGTGCAGATCTGTGACGTCACTCACAGGTCCTGCATCGTGTCGGCCACATCGACACCAGAGGCTACCGTTGATTCTGCAGCAGCATCGGCGTTTGCAGGTAAGTCGATGCAGACACCATTTATCAGTGCGACACTGGCCTGTGCATAAAGGATTGCTTCATATCGAGTGCACACTAATTTATGCAAAACACCTGCAGGGATAACATGCTCATTACACCCCTAGGTGAATACCTTGAGGGGTGTAGTTTCCAAAATGGGGGTCACTTTTGGGGGGTTTCCACTGTTTTGGTCCCACAGGGGTTTTGAAAATGTGACATAGCGACCAGAAAACAATCCACCAAAATCTGTACTCCGAAAGCTAAATTGCGCTCCTTCCATTCTGAGCCCTGCCGTGTGCCCAAAAATGAGTTTCTAACCACATATGGGGTATTGCCGTACTCGGGAGAAATTGCTTAACAAATGTTGGGGTTCTTTTTCCGCTTTATTTTTTGAGAAAATTAAAAATGTTGCGCTAAAGCTACGTCTTATTGGAAAAAAAATAATTTTTATTTTCACTGCCCAATTCAAATAAAATCTATGAAACAGCTGTGGGGTCAAAATGCTCACTACACCCCTAGATTAATTCCTGAAGGGGTGTAGTATCACAAATGGAGTAACTTTTGGATAGTTTCCACTGTACTGGTACCTTAGGGGCTTTGCAAAAGCGACATGGTTTCAAGAAACCAATCCAGCCGTACTCAGGAGAAGTTGATTTACAAATGGTAGGGTTCTTTTATTCCTTTATTTGATGAGAAAATGAAAACTTTTGACCTAAAGCTACGTCTTATTGAAGAAAAAGGTTTGTTTTTATTTTCACTGCCCAATTCTAATAAATTCTATGAAACACCTGTGGGGTCAAAATGATCACTACACCCGTAGATGAATTCTTCAAAGGGTGTAGTTTCCAAAATGGGGTCACTTTTTTTGGTGTTTTCATTGTTTTGTCCCCTCAGGGGCTCTCAAATGCGACCTGGCCTCCGCAAACCATTCCTGCTAAATTTGAGCTCCAAAAGCCAAATAGCGCTCTTTCCCTTCCAAGCCCTGCCGTGTGTCCAAACAATAGTTCATGACCACATGTGGGGTATTGTTTTACTCGGGAAAAATTGCTCTACAAATGCTTTTTCTCCTTTAGTCCTTTTGGAAATTTAAAAAAAAATAGCTAAACCTACATTTTATTTGAAAGAATGTAGATTTTCATTTTCATGGCCTACTTCCAAAAAATTTCTGCAAAAAAACTGTCCGGTCAAAATGCTTACTATACCCCTAAATAAATTTCTCGAGGGGTGTAGTTTCCCAAATGGGGTCACTTTGGGGGGGTATCCACTGTTTTGGTACCACAAGAGCTCTTCAAAGCTGACATGGAGCCTAAAATATATTCTAATAAAAAGGAGACCCCAAAATCCTCTAGGTGCTCCTTTACTTCTGAGGCCTGTGTTTCATTTCATAAGCAAACTAGAGCCACATGTGGGATATTTCCTAAAACAGCAGAACTTGGGCAATAAATATTGAGTTGCATTTCTCTGGTAAACGTTGTGTTACAAAAAAAATGGATTAAAAATGAATTTGAAGGGTGGAGTTTTTAAAATGGGGTGACTTTTTGTAGGTTTCTAATATATAAGGCCCTAAAAGCCACTTCACAACTGAACTGGCCCCTGTAAAAATAGCCTTTTGAAATTTTCTTGAAAATGTGAGAAATTGCTGCTAAAGTTCTAATCCTTGTAACGTCATAGAAAAATAAAAGGATGTTAGAAAAACAATGTCAATCTAATGTAGACATATGGGGGGTGTTAATTAGCGACTACTTTGTGTGGTATAACTGCCTGTCTTACAAGCAGATACATTTAAATTTAGAAAAATGCAAGTTTTTCCAATTTTTCACAAAATTTTGGTGTTTTTCACATTTAAAGGAACAGTGTCACAATTTTTTTTTTAATATGTTAAAGATGTTAGTGCTTTATTAAAAACGTTTGGATTAATTTGTGTGTTTGTGTGTTACTTTTTTTTATTTTTACACTTTTTCTTCCCTATGGGGGCTGCCATTTTTTTTTCCATTTCTGTATGTGTCGATTAACGACACATACAGACATGGAATACGGCAGCTCCAGTCCCATAGGGACTGCGAACGGGGCCCGTTCCATCCATTATCATGTACTCCGCTGTGTGGGAACGGCGCATGCGCCGCTCCCACACAGTTCAATTTGAAATGCGCGCCGTCCGGCGCCATTTTCCTGTGGACCGGAAGTCGCGGCCGGACAGTAATATTACTACTTCCGGTCGCGGCTTCCGGACTTGTGCACATGGAGCAGCGGCAGCAGACGGAGCGGATGGACCAGAGGGAGCGGCGGCGACTGGAGCAGTAAGGGATTTCTATGTATGTTTGTGTTTCAGTGTGTGTTTACTACTGTATGTAAACCTACTACACTGTGTGTTAGCTCAAAAAATGGCGACACACAGTGTAGGAGGTTAGACCGTTCAAACCCCTCGTTTCTCCCGGCACTAGCCAGGATAAAGGAGGGGGGGATTCTGAGAACTCACTAGAACGAGGGATTTTTACCCAATTTTGCAGCATAAAGCAATGTGGTTGCTTTACCACATGCAATGCTGCAATTTTGGGAATGGCTCCATCTAGTGACCAGCAATGGAAAATATTATAAATTAGAATCCAATTGAATCCAATTTATAATATTTTCTGACTCGTGAAAAAAAAAATTAATTAGAACAATGTTTAATCACCTACACACTAATTGTTTAACTAAAAAAAAAAAAACATGTTTTGCTGGCAACACATTCCCTTTAAATACTGTATGTATCAAGCAAATTTTGCCAATAACATAAAGTCCAATGTGTCACGAGAAAACATTCTCAGAAGCGCTTGGATAGGTGAAAGCATTCCAAAGTTATTACAAAATGAATTGAAACATGTCAGATTTAAAAAATGAGGCTCTGTCAGGAAGGTCAAAAGTGGTTAAAGAGGGAAGGGGTTAATACATTTGGAATAAAGTTAGAATATTACTTTCTTACAAGCTTCTCTTTTTCTGCCTTTAATTTTTGCAGTGTTGCAGGGCGGCATTATCCTGCTGAAAGAGGCCACTGTCATGAGGAAATATTGTTGCTATGAAATTGTGTACTTGGTCTGTGGCAATGTATAGGTAGGTGGTATGTGTGAGGTATGTTCACACGCTAGACTAGAAACGTCGGAAAATACGGAGCTTTTTTCAAGGGTAAAAAGCTCCTGATTTTCAGACGTTTTATAAGCCACTCACGATTTTCGCTGCGTTTTTTGCGCCATTTTTTACGGCCGTTTTTGGAGCTGTTTTTTATAGTCTATGAAAAACGGCTCCAAAAACGTCCCAAGAAGTGACCTGCACTTCTTTTTCGCGGCTGTTTTTTTACACGGCCGTTTTTCAAAACGGTCGCGTAAAAAAACGGCCCGTCGGAACAGAATGCCGTTTTTCCCATTGAAATCCATGACGGCACACGCCAGGAACAAGCGTCTTTTTGTTTACCTCCAACCAGGAAGGACTAAACTACTTGCCACTGCAAGAATGTTTTAAACAGGATACCCCTTGCCACTGCAAGCAGGCTCGGACTCATGAGCTTTCGTCTGATACTAATTGACAGCAATACTGATCTCTAGGCAGTTAAACCTCAAATCTGGATACAACTGCTGCTCTGACCCATCTCCCCTGAGGAACTGCTTGGTCAGCAGGGAAACGCGTTGGGAGAAAATACTTACCATCTATCACTTCAGGAGAAGCCATATAACCATCCTCGGACACATTGACCAAAAGGACTACCAACTGAAAATAAGGGGTAGGAGGGCAACTGCCCCAGGTCTTTTTACTTTAATCTATACATGTGGTCCTTGCAAGAGGATAAGATATTGGATAAAACCTCCTGATGAAAGTGATTATTATACATTACAATACGAAGAAACCTTATTTAAGGCGGACTGATATTTTTTTGCTGTCTTCAGTAATTTTGTTTGATTTTGATATAAATCATTGAATACGAATTGGCATGCAGTATTGGCATTCGATATCCTTACTCTTTGACACAGTTTTGTTATCTATTTTTAACAAGTTCAGTAAAAGTTATATTTTATTACTCCGGATCGATTTTCATTTCTTTCAATATTACGGAGAACCTATTTATCTCTATCCAGGTGGGGGATATACAACACCACGAATATTTTATTGCCCATTGAAATCCATGGGCAGATGTTTGGAGGCTTTCTGATTCCGATTTTTTGGCTGTTTTTCGGGCGTTTACGGCCCGAAAAACAGCCGAAAATAGGCTGTGTGAACATACCCTTACAGTAACATCCACATGAAAGTTTCCCAGCAGAACATTGCACAGGCCATCACACTGCCTCCGCCAGCTTGCCTCCTTCCCATAGTGCATTATGGTGCCATCTCTTCCCCACAGTGGCGTAACTATAGGGGTCGCAGCGGTCGCAATTGCGACTGGGCCCAGAAGCCAGGGGGGCCCGCGGCCCCCGCACCACATCAATGAAAAGTTACTATGGTAAATGGGGCCTATGTAATAAACTACACGGGCCCCTGTTACTATAGTAACTGATAAACAAGATTGATCCGGAGTATATTTATAAAAAATAACTTTTACTTAAATTTCTTTAAAACATAAGCATTTTTGCGACATGTGCGCATAGATTCAATGCATTCGTCACAGTTGTATGCAATTTTTCATGTATTTTTTCAGTATGCATATACAACAATATTGAAGACAGCGAAAATAGTCCACCTTTTAGGGTTTCCTAATCCATATAGTTTCAATAATTTGTTAATTTCAGAGGTTCTCTCATGAGCACTTAGATGCTCTGTTTGTCATATAGGATATACAGGAGACATAAGATTTTTTCGGGCAGTTGCCCTCCTACCCCTTTATTTGTGGGATGATGGTGTTCCTTTCAGGAGTTGTCTGTAAAATCCTGGATTTAGTTGGACCTCTGAAGTAAGGTAATTTTTCTCCAAATTTCTCTCCCAACGCGTTTCCTCTGACCCATTGATTCATCAGGGGAGATAGGTCATGAATGCTGCTTCGTCCTATTCCTTGGGAAGCTGCATGAAAATTAGATGTGGCTGTCTTGTAAAGAATGTAGTTTGCTGTCAGCAAAACATGCTTGCAGTGGCAAGAGAATGGCCTCTCGGTTTGGAGGCAGAGTATCGGCGTCTGGTCCTGACGCCTGCTGTCACTACACTGAAGGATTCCCTGTCTCTTTTTATATAATCCATTTCCCTCCCACCCATACACACCTCCCAGGTGTGACACACCTCCCCAGTGACGTGTTTAGAAGAGGTAGGGGGGGGGTGTGTACTGAAGGGGGCGGGGACCCGCAGCGCCGCCGCCGCCGTCTCGCTTACTAGAACCTATAAACGACCCCTCTATCGGAAGTAATAACATATATAACTTTAAGGGTATAATAATATATATATTTATACAAGAAAATAACAACATTAATGGTGTGAATATTCTGCAGTTCTTTAACCATTGCTCGCTCTAGTGTTTAAATAACGTACTATAGAAATGAATAGTTTTAAACCAAAAACTTAGCCAGACAATATCCTCTATTTGATAAACCATTGAGTTATGATTATTGTTTTCCCTTGTACAAAAAAACATCTCTTTTCCATAACACTTTAGAATGGTCTGTAGTGCTTAGGGATAGACGGAAGCCATATTCTTGGATCTGTCTTAATACACAAATCCCCTCACCCAGCCGTCCTATTACAAGGTCCCCACCTACCATACACCCCTCATTGCCCTTAAATCGTGCATCCCCAATGCAGGCAGAGTTTCTCTGCCTGTATTTACCGATCCCTGTGCAGACCAGTGGCGTCTATTTTAGACGCCTGGTGCTGCACAGATGATCGGTCTCCTGGGTTACGTCGCGACCTACCCCTGGCCGCGACGTCACCATGGGGGGCGGAGTTATCTCCGTTCCCCTGACTACGCGTCTGCAGGCAGCGATGATATCCATCGC
This sequence comes from Rhinoderma darwinii, assembly GCF_050947455.1. NCBI lineage: Eukaryota > Metazoa > Chordata > Amphibia > Anura > Rhinodermatidae > Rhinoderma > Rhinoderma darwinii. Next base: position 54,640,489 of record NC_134691.1, read on the forward strand.
TGTATGCAGACGCTTACTGTACATCTCCTCTACTAGGAGATGTCTAGGGAGCACGATCTGGGGACATAGGACGGAGGCCTGCGGCGTGCTTGTGTCACCTCAGACACAGGGAAATCTTCCCTTGTGTCGGCGGCGGCGGCGCTGCGGGTCCCCGCCCCCTTCAGTACACACACCCCCCCCCCCCCCCCCCCTACCTGTTAGGGATCTGCCAGGTACTACGTCTAGGTATACTCCTGGGATTAATCAATCCACACCTGAGGCCAGACCTGTTAGACTGACACCGTCTCCCACCAACCAGGGTGGCAGGCTCAGGAGTGGGAGAGCCTATCGCGGCCTTGTCAGTCGGAGTTAGCTCCGCCCCCTGTCCTTTATTACCTGCCGTGTTCTCTTCCTCAGTGCTTGTAATTCTTCTGGATTGCTGGCCCCACTGCTGCTTGCTCCAGCTTGCTCCAGCCTGCTTCTGCCTTGCTGCAGTTCCGCTTAACCTGCTTCGCTTTGCCCCTGGCTTGCTTCCTTCTCCGTGCTCACGTTGGTATACTCCACTTCATCCTGGTCCTGACTATTCATTCACCGCTCCGTTTCCTCACGGCGTTCCTTGGGCTACTGCCCCTTCCCTTGCGTGTTCCCTGTTTGTTCTCCCGTGCACTTAGACAGCGTAGGGACCTCCGCCCAGTTGTACCCCGTCGCCTAGGGCGGGTCGTTGCAAGTAGGCAGGGACAGGGCGGTGGGTAGATTAGGGCTCACTTTCCCTTCACCTCCTTCCTGCCATTACATAATTACAAGCCCATACCTAGTCTACCATTCTCCTACGCTGACGCTATGATGGACCCCCTTGAGACCCTGACCCAGCAGATGCAGGGCCTCTCCCTACAGGTCCAGGCCCTGGCCTAGAGGGTCAACCAGGGTGACGCTGCCTTAGTAGTACCCCTCACCTCACCTCTAGAACCCGACCTCAAGTTACCTGACCGGTTCTCAGGGGACCGTAAGACGTTTCTCTCCTTCCGGGAGAGTTGCAGACTGTATTTCCGCCTAAAACCCCACTCCTCAGGTTCCGAGAACCAGCGGGTGGGTATCATCATATCCCGACTCCAGGAAGGGCCCCAAGAGTGGGCCTTCTCCTTGGCTCCTGACGCCCCTGAACTTTCCTCTGTTGATCGTTTTTTCTCTGCCCTCGGACTCATTTACGACGAGACTGACAGGACTGCTTTAGCCGAGAGTCAGCTGGTGACCTTACGTCAGGGTAGGAGACCGGTTGAGGAATACTGTTCTGATTTTAGAAAGTGGTGCGTAGATTCTCGGTGGAACGATCCGGCCCTAAGGTGCCAGTTTAGGTTAGGATTATCTGACGCCCTGAAGGATCTGCTGGTTAGCTACCCCTCTTCTGACTCCCTTGACCAGGTTAAGGCCCTAGCAGTACGACTTGACCGACGACTCAGGGAACGTCAGCTTGAACGTTTCAATGTGCTCCCCTCTGACTTTTATGCGATCCCCCCCGAGGTCCCGTCCCCTCGCCCCTCCACGGAGGACTCGGAGGTACCTATGCAACTCGGGGCCTCCATGTCCCCTCGACAACGTAGGGAGTTTCGCAGAATGAATGGTCTCTGCTTCTACTGTGGGGGGGACAAGCATCTACTGAACACCTGTCCCAGGCGCAAGAATAAAAAGCCGGAAAACTTCCGCGCCTAAATGATCATCGGGGAGGTCACTTGGGCGCACAGGTATTTCCCGTTAATGTGAAACGCAATAAAATTTTGCTTCCCTTTCAGGTCTCGTGTGCTGGCCGGTCTGCCACGGGCAGTGCTTTCGTGGATTCTGGCTCATCTGCTAATATCATGTCTGTGGAATTTGCTATGTCTCTAAAGATGCCTTTTATTGATTTACCTTATCCTATCCCTGTAATAGGTATCGACTCAACCCCCCTTGCTAATGGTTATTTTACTCAGCATACTCCTGTTTTTGAACTCCTGGTTGGCTCCATGCATTTGGAGCAGTGCTCTGTACTGGTGATGCAGGGATTATCGTCTGATCTGGTATTAGGTCTTCCCTGGTTGCAGTTGCATAATCCCACGTTTGATTGGAATACTGGGGAGCTTACCAAATGGGGTAATGAATGTCTTATGTCATGTCTTTCTGTTAACTCTATTTCTCCCCGGGAGGAGGTAAACACGCTTCCTGAGTTTGTTCAGGACTTCGCCGATGTGTTTTCTAAGGAGGCCTCCGAGGTGTTGCCCCCCCATAGAGATTACGATTGCGCCATCGATTTGGTGCCTGGAGCCAAGCTTCCTAAGGGTAGGATATTTAATCTTTCATGTCCTGAACGTGAAGCTATGAGGGAGTATATCCAAGAATGCCTGGCCAAGGGTTTCATTCGCCCCTCGACTTCTCCTGTAGGTGCTGGCTTCTTCTTCGTGGGGAAGAAGGATGGTGGTCTTAGGCCGTGCATTGATTATCGTAACCTGAATAAGGTCACCGTAAGGAACCAGTACCCACTTCCTTTGATTCCGGATCTTTTTAATCAGGTTCAGGGAGCCCAATGGTTTTCTAAGTTCGATCTACGGGGGGCATATAACCTTATCCGCATCAAAGAGGGGATGAGTGGAAAACTGCGTTCAACACACCCGAGGGTCATTTCGAATACCTGGTCATGCCCTTTGGGTTGTGTAATGCCCCTGCTGTCTTCCAGAATTTTATTAATGAAATCCTGAGAGATTACCTGGGTAATTTTCTTGTTGTGTACCTTGATGACATACTGGTGTTTTCCAAGGACTGGTCCTCCCACATGGAGCATGTCAGGAAGGTGCTCCAGGTCCTTCGGGAGAATAATCTGTTTGCTAAGACTGAAAAATGTGTCTTTGGGGTACAGGAGATACCATTTTTAGGGCAAATCCTCACTCCTCATGAATTCCGCATGGACCCTGCCAAGGTTCAGGCTGTGGCGGAATGGGTCCAACCTGCCTTCCTTAAGGCGTTACAGTGTTTTTTAGGGTTCGCCAACTATTACAGGAGATTTATTGCCAACTTCTCGGTCGTCGCTAAGCCTCTTACGGACCTTACTCGCAAGGGTGCCGATGTCCTCCATTGGCCCCCTGAGGCCGTCCAGGCCTTTGAGACCCTCAAGAAGTGCTTTATCTCGGCCCCCGTGCTGATTCAGCCCAACCAAGAGGAGCCATTTATTGTGGAGGTTGACGCATCCGAGGTGGGAGTGGGGGCCGTCTTGTCCCAGGGTACCAGCTCCATCACCCATCTCCGCCCCTGTGCTTACTTCTCTAGGAAGTTTTCGCCCACGGAGAGTAACTATGATATTGGCAACCGCGAACTTCTATCCATTAAATGGGCTTTTGAAGAGTGGCGGCACTTCCTGGAGGGAGCCAGACACCAGGTAACGGTCCTTACGGATCACAAGAATCTGGTTTTCCTAGAATCGGCCCGGAGGCTTAATCCTAGACAAGCTCGGTGGGCACTATTCTTTACCAGATTTAATTTCTTGGTTACCTATAGGGCTGGTTCCAAGAATATTAAGGCTGATGCTCTGTCACGTAGTTTCATGGCCAATCCTCCTTCCGAGAAGGATCCTGCTTGTATTTTACCCCCTGGTATAATCGTTTCTGCCACGGATTCTGATTTAGCTTCTGATATTGCGGCTGATCAGGGTTCAGCTCCCGGGAACGTCCCTGGGGACAAACTGTTTGTTCCCCTGCAATACCGGCTAAGGGTACTCAGGGAAAACCATGACTCCGCTCTATCTGGTCATCCTGGCATCTTGGGCACCAAACACCTCATTACCAGAAACTATTGGTGGCCTGGGTTGCCTAAAGACGTTAGGGCTTACGTCGCCGCTTGTGAGGTTTGCGCTAGGTCCAAAACCCCTAGGTCCCGACCTGCGGGCCTACTACGTTCCTTGCCCATTCCCCAGAGACCTTGGACCCATATCTCCAAGGATTTTATCACCGATTTGCCCCCATCTCAGGGCAAGTCGGTGGTGTGGGTGGTAGTAGACCGCTTCAGCAAGATGTGCCACTTTGTGCCCCTTAAAAGCTACCTAACGCCAAGACGTTAGCTTATTTGTTTGTGAAACACATCCTGCGTCTCCATGGGGCCCCAGTCAATATCGTTTCTGACAGAGGGGTACAATTTGTTTCCATATTTTGGAGAGCTTTTTGTAAAAAGTTGGAGATTGATCTGTCCTTCTCCTCCGCCTTCCATCCTGAAACTAATGGCCAAACGGAAAGGACTAACCAATCCCTGGAACAATATTTAAGGTGTTTCATCTCTGACTGTCAATTCGATTGGGTCTCATTCCTTCCCCTTGCTGAATTTTCCCTGAATAACCGGGTCAGTAACTCGTCAGGGGTCTCCCCGTTTTTCTGTAATTTCGGGTTTAACCCAAGGTTCTCCTCCGTTTCCCCTGGTTGTTCCAATAATCCTGAGGTAGAGGATGTTCATCGGGAACTGTGCACAGTCTGGTCCCAGGTTCAGAAGAACCTAGAGGCGTCCCAGAGCGCACAAAAGATTCAGGCTGTTAGTAGACGTTCTGCTAACCCCCGGTTTGTCGTCGGGGATTTGGTCTGGTTGTCGTCCAGGAACTTGCGCCTTAAGGTCCCGTCCAGGAAGTTTGCTCCCCGATTTATTGGACCTTATAAGATCATTGAAGTCCTCAACCCTGTATCCTTCCGTCTGGAGCTGCCCCCATCCTTTTGCATACATGACGTCTTCCATGCCTCCCTCCTCAAACGCTGCTCCCCGTCCTGGTCCCCCTCGAGGAAACCTCCTGTTCCCGTTCTCACCCCTGAGGGGGTGGAATTCGAGGTGGCCAAGATTATGGACAGTAGGATGGTCCAGGGCTCCCTCCAGTACCTGGTCCATTGGAGAGGATACGGGCCGGAGGAGAGGACTTGGGTACCTGCCCGTGATGTTCACGCTGGGGTATTGATCAGGAGGTTCCACCTTCTCTTCCCTACTAAACCGGGTCCTCTTAGTAAGGGTCCGGTGGCCCCTCATAAAAGGGGGAGTACTGTTAGGGATCTGCCAGGTACTACGTCTAGGTATACTCCTGGGATTAATCAATCCACACCTGAGGCCAGACCTGTTAGACTGACACCGTCTCCCACCAACCAGGGTGGCAGGCTCAGGAGTGGGAGAGCCTATCGCGGCCTGGTCAGTCGGAGTTAGCTCCGCCCCCTGTCCTTTATTACCTGCCGTGTTCTCTTCCTCAGTGCTTGTAATTCTTCTGGATTCCTGGCCCCACTGCTGCTTGCTCCAGCTTGCTCCAGCCTGCTTCTGCCTTGCTGCAGTTCCGCTTAACCTGCTTCGCTTTGCCCCTGGCTTGCTTCCTTCTCCGTGCTCACGTTGGTATACTCCACTTCATCCTGGTCCTGACTATTCATTCACCGCTCCGTTTCCTCGCGGCGTTCCTTGGGCTACTGCCCCTTCCCTTGCGTGTTCCCTGTTTGTTCTCCCGTGCACTTAGACAGCGTAGGGACCGCCGCCCAGTTGTACCCCGTCGCTTAGGGCGGGTCGTTGCAAGTAGGCAGGGACAGGGCGGTGGGTAGATTAGGGCTCACTTTCCCTTCACCTCCTTCCTGCCATTACACTACCTCTTCTAAACACGTCACTGGGGAGGTGTGTCACACCTGGGAGGTGTGTATGGGTGGGAGGGAAATGGATTATATAAAAAGAGACAGGGAATCCTTCAGTGTAGTGACAGCAGGCGTCAGGACCAGACGCCGATACTCTGCCTCCAAACCGAGAGGCCATTCTCTTGCCACTGCAAGCATGTTTTGCTGACAGCAAACTACATTCTTTACAAGACAGCCACATCTAATTTTCATGCAGCTTCCCAAGGAATAGGACGAAGCAGCATTCATGACCTATCTCCCCTGATGAATCAATAGGTCAGAGGAAACGCGTTGGGAGAGAAATTGGGAGAAAAATTACCTTACTTCAGAGGTCCAACTAAATCCAGGATTTTACAGACAACTCCTGAAAGGAACACCATCATCCCACAAATAAAGGGGTAGGAGGGCAACTGCCCGAAAAAATCTTATGTCTCCTGTATATCCTATATGACAAACAGAGCATCTAAGTGCTCATGAGAGAACCTCTGAAATTAACAAATTATTCAAACTATATGGATTAGGAAACCCTAAAAGGTGGACTATTTTCGCTGTCTTCAATATTGTTGTATATGCATACTGAAAAAATACATGAAAAATTGCATACAACTGTGACGAATGAATTGAATCTATGCGCACATGTCGCAAAAATGCTTATGTTTTAAAGAAATTTAAGTAAAAGTTATTTTTTATAAATATACTCCGGATCAATCTTGTTTATTTGTTATAATTTACGGAGAATACTTGCTAAGCCAACATTGTCTAGGTGGTAGACGATATACAATACCACGAATATATATTACTATAGTAACTGACAATACTTACCCCTCCTCTTCCTGGAGCGCATCAGAGGTTCTGACGTCACAGCGCTATGCGCAGCGCATAACGTCATGACAATTGATGGAGTGAGGACCTGCGGCCGAAGAGGAGGCAAGTTTAATTTTAGTGTCTTGCTGAAGCTGATGGATGGGGGTCCGACACCCGGGATGTGTCAGCGACTCACAGTGTGAGCAAGTAAGGGAAATGAAGGGGAGGCAGCACTCGTAGGAGCTCTGCACCCCCTTCAAGACAGCTGATTGGCGGGGGTCCCGGGAGTCTTACCCTGACCCATCAGCTATTGATGGCCTATACTAAGGATATAGGCAATCAATGTTTAGGGACTGGACAACCTTTAAAGCCTACCGTGTGTTAGGCTTAGATACAGGGCCCCAGCTTATACTGAATAAGAATACTACCTTAGGCTTAGATACAGGGTACAACAAACAGTATCACACATGGGCCCTGTATCTAGGGCCCTGTATCTAAGGCCCTCTTCACATCACCGCTGCCCTTCCATTGAGAGGTTCCGTCTGGTTAATCCCTCAACTGAAAGGCAAACGGAAGCCTTAGCTTCCGTTTGTCACCGTTGTGAACGGGTTCCGTTGATTTGGCGGAATCAATAGCGCAGTCGACAATACAAAACAACGGAACCCTGCCACAACAGTGACAAACGGAAATCTCTAGCAACGTTTCCGTCACCATTGAGGTCAATGGTGAGGGAAACCGGTGCGCAGGTTTGAGTTTGCCTTTCTCTTCAGGGGTTAACCTGACAGAAGACCCATCAACGGAAGGGCAGCGGTGATGTGAACAGGCCCTTTCTAATGTTTTTTTTTCTGTTTTTATTTTTTTACAGGTTCGGTTGTTGGACTAAATCGGATTCGATGACGGCTTTTTTATTCTCAATAAAATAGTTAATGAGGGTTGTGTGGGGTGTTTTATTTCAATAAATATATTTTTTCTATGTCTTTGTATTTTTTTTACAATTTATCGCTACCAACTTCTAATGGCTGCTGACAGGTTGACAGCGTCCATTACTAAGGCGGGGCTTAGTGTTAGCCGGTGAAAAGGCTAACACTAACCCCCATTATTACCCCGGTACCCACCGCCACCAGGGGTGCCAGGAAGAGCTGGGTACGATCCAGTACCCGACCATCTGTAGTGATGGTTGGGGACTAGGGCGGCCGCAGGCTGGTATTTTTAGGCCGGGAAGGGACAAAAACAGTGGCCCTTCCCACCCTGGTACTGCTAGCTTGCTGCTGCTGTGTTGTATCTCGCTGGTTATGAAAATGGGGGGGACCCCACGTCATTTTTTTAATAAATAATTGGACAGCACGGGCCATCGGCCATGAGAAGTTTGGGGGGAGGGGGGCCCAAGAAGAACCCTTGCATCGGGGCCCATGAGCCTTAAGCTATGCCCCTGCTTCCCCAGGTACTGTAAGTGATGCACACACACCTGGCCATTAACATGATGGGAAAGAAATCATGATTCATCAGACCAGACCACCTTCTTCCATTGCTCCGTGGTCCAGTTCTGATGCTCACGTGCCCATTGTAGGCGCTTTTGGCGGTGGACAGGGGTCAGCATGTCGCAATTCTAACTGATCTGCTTTCAACACATCAATTTCAAGTACTGACTGTTCATCTGCTGCCAGATAATCAAGGTTATTCACTTCACTCGTCAGTGGTTTTAATGTTTTAGCTGAACGGTGTATATAATAATAATAATAATAATAATAATAATAATGATAATAATAATAGACAATATTTTTTTTGCCAAGGACTCAGTACCCCATTAACAAGATATGAGATTTGAGGATGGTTTATTTGCTTATATTCTCTGTATGAAATGACATCGTGAAATCTGGCAGACACAGCTTCTGTGTCGACGCCCGTGGTTAATCAGTCTGCATCTGCTCCTAGGTCTGATAGAGTGACTCGATCTGCTATCACTCAGGCTGGTAGGCTGAGGAGTGGGAGAACTTATCACAGCCTGGCCAGACGGAGCTAGCTCCCGCCCTCGGTCTATTTATACCTTCATTTCCTGCTCTTCCTTTGCCTGTGATTCTGTCTGGTTTCCTGGCTCTGCTGTTCCTGCTAGTACTATTGACCTCTGCTTCATATTGACCCTGGCTTTACTGACTACACTCCTGCTCTGCGTTTGGTACCTCGTACACTCCTGGTATGACTCGGCTCGTTCACTACTCTTGTTGCTCACGGTGTTGCCCCATTTCCCTTAGCTTCTGTGTACCCTTGTCTGTTTGTCTGTCGTGCACTTGTTGAGCGTAGGGACCGTCGTCCAGTTGTACGCCATCACCTAGGACGGGCAGTGCAAGTAGGCAGGGACTGAGTGGCGGGTAGATTATGGCTCACCTGTCTCCCTACCCCGTCATTACATAATCACAGGCCCATATACCTTTTCTACTCTGGTTTCTACACAACTATGGACCCCCTTGAGACCCTGGCTCAGCAAATGCAGGGTCTCTCCCTACAGGTCCAAGCCAAGGCTCAGAGGTGCAACCAGCGTGATGCTAACCAGGTAGTGCCCTCCACCTCACCTCTTGAACCCCACCTCAAGTTGCCTGACCGGTTCTCAGGGGACCGGAAGACTTTTTTCTCCTTTCGGGAGAGTTGTAGGCTCTATTTTCGTTTAAGACCCCACTCCTCAGGTTCTGAGAGCCAGCGAGTGGGTATAATTATGTCCCGGCTCCAGGACGGCCCCCAAGAATGGGCCTTCTCCTTGGCTCCTGACGCCCCTGAACTTTCCTCTGTTGACCTTTTTTTTTTCTGCTCGGGCTCATCTATGATGAGACTGACAGGACTGCCTTTGCCGAGTGTCAGCTGGTGACCTTACGTCAGGGTAAGTGACCCGTTGAGGAGTACTGTACTGACTTTAGGAAGTAGTGCGTAGCTTTTCGGTGGAATGACCCTGCCTTGAGGTGCCAGTTTAGAATGGGTCTGTCGAACGCCCTGAAAGACCTATTAGTTAGCTATCCCTCTTCTGACTCTCTAGATCAGGTTATGGCTTTAGTGGTACGTCTTGACTGAAGTCTCAGGGAACGACGACTTGAACGTTTTTGTGCCTTCTCCTCTGGCTCCCACATGATGGTTCCCGAGGTTCTGTTGCTTCGTTCTTCCACGGGAATCTCGGATGATCCAATGTAACTCGGGGCCTCCGTGTCTCCCCAACAACGTAGAGAGCTCCGCAGGAAAAATGGTCTCTGCTTCTACTGTGGGGATGACAAGCATCAAGTGAACAACTGTCCAAGGCGTAAGAATAAGCAGCCGTAAAACTTCTGCGCCTAAGTGACCATCGGGGAGGTTGCTTGGGCGCACAGGTATTTCCCGTAAATATGAAACCTCATAAGATCTTGCTTCCCTTTCAGGTCTCTTTTGAGGGTAGGTCTGCCACCGGCAGTGCCTTCGTGGATTCGGGGTCTTCTGCTAATATTATTTCTGTGGAATTTGCTATGTCTCTAGCTATGCCATTGATTGATTTGCCTAAACCTGTCCCGGTAGTGGGTATCGACTCCACTCCACTTGCTAATGGTTATTTTACACAGCATACCCCTGTTTTTGAACTCATTGTTGGCTCCATTCATTTGGAGCAGTGCTCTGTACTGGTGATGCAGGGTTTATCGTCTGATTTGGTTTTAGGCATTCCCTGGTTGCAGATGCATAATCCTACGTTTAACTGGAATACTGGGGATCTTACCAAATGGGTAATGAATGCATGACGTCCTGTTTTTCTGTTAATTTTATTTCTCTCCCTGAGGAGGTGAACACTCTACCTGAGTTTATTCAGGACTTCGCTGATGTTTTTTCTAAAAAGGCCTCCGAAGTGTTACCTCCTCATAGAGAATATGATTGCGCAATCGATTTTGTACCAGGAGCTAAGCTCCCTAAGGGTAGGATTTTTAATCTCTCTTTTCCTGAACGTGAGGCCATGAGAGAGTATATCCAGGAATGCCTGGCCAAGGCTTACATTCGCCCCTCTACTTCTCCGGTAGGTGCTGGCTTCTTTTTCGTAGAGAAGAAGGATGGTGGTCTTAGGCCGTGCATCGATTACCGAAACTTGAATAAGGTCACTGTAAGGAACCAGTATCCCCTTCCTTTGATTCCTGATCTCTTCAATCAGGTTCAGGGGGCCCCAATGGTTCTCTAAGTTTGATCTTCGGGGGGCTTATAACCTTATCCGAATCAGAGAAGGGGATGAGTGGAAGACTGCCTTTAACACGCCCGAAGGTCATTTCGAATACCTCGTCATGCCATTTGGGTTGTGTAATGCTCCCGCGGTCTTCCAGAATTTCATAAATAAGATTTTAAGAGACTACCTGGGGGTATTTCTTGTAGTGTACCTTGATGACATACTTGTGTTTTCCAAGGACTGGTCCTCCCACATTGAGCATGTCAGGAAGGTGCTCCAGGCCCTTCGGGAAAACAAACTCTTTGCTAAACCCGAAAAATGTGTGTTTGGGGTGCAGGAGATACCATTTTTGGGTCAAATCCTCACTCCTAATGAATTCCGCATGGACCCTGCCAAGGTTCAGGCTGTGGCTGAATGGGTCCAACCTGCCTCCCTGAAGGCGTTACAGTGCTTCCTGGGGTTTGCTAATTATTACAGGAGATTTATTGCTAACTTCTTGGTCATCGCTAAGCCTCTTACGGATCTTACTCGCAAAGGTGCTGATCTCCTCCACTGGCCTCCGGAGGCGGTCCAGGCCTTTGAGATCCTTAAGAAGTGCTTTATCTCTGCCCCAGTGCTGATTCAGCCTAACCAAATGGAGCCATTCATCGTGGAGGTTGAAGCCTCCGAGGTGGGAGTGGGTGCTGTCCCAGGGTACCAGGTCCCTCACCCATTTCCGTCCCTGTGCCTACTTCTCCAGGAAGTTCTCGCCCACTAAGAGTAACTATGACGTGGGCAACCGCAAACTCTTAGCCATTAAATGGCCATTTGAGGAGTGGCGCCACTTCTTGGAGGGGGCTAGGCACCAGGTAACGGTCCTTACCGACCACAAGAATCTGGTTTTCCTAGAATCTGCCCGGAGGCTAAACCCGAGACAAGCTCGATGGGCGTTGTTTTTTACTAGATTCAACTTTGTGGTCACCTATAGTGCTGGGTCTAAAAATATTAAAGCTGATGCACTGTCGCGTAGCTTCATGGCCAGCCCTCCTTCGGAGGAAGATCCTACTTGTGTTTTGCCCCAGGTATAATCATATCCTCTGTTGATTCTGACTTAGTCTCCGAAATTGCGGCTGATCAAGGTTCAGCTCCCGGGAACCTTCCTGAGAACAAGCTGTTTGTTCCCCTGCAATTCCGGCTAAGGGTACTCAGGGAAAATCAAGACTCTGCACTATCTGGCCACCCAGGCATCTGGGTACCAAGCACCTCATTGCTAGAAACTATTGGTGGCCTGGGTTGCCTAAAGACGTTAAGGCCTACGTCGCCGCTTGTGAAATTTGTGCTAGGTCCAAGACTCCCAGGTCTCGACCAGCGGGCTTAATATGCTCTTTGCCCATTCCCCAGAGACCTTGGACCCATATCTCCATGGATTTTATCACCGATCTGCCTCCATCTCAAGGCAAGTCGGTGGTGTGGGTTGTAGTAGACCGCTTCAGTAAGTTGTGCCACTTTGTGCCCCTCAAGAAACTACCCAATGCCAAGACGTCAGCTACCTTGTTTGTCAAACACATCCTGCGTCTCCATGGGGTTCCTGTCAATATTGTTTCTGACAGAGGGGTACAATTTGTTTCATTGTTTTGGAGAGCTTTCTGTAAAAAGTTGGAGATTGATCTGTCCTTATCCTTATCCTTCCATCCTGAAACTAATGGCCAAACTGAGAGGACTAATCAGGCTCTCTAGAACAATATTTAAGGTGCTTTATCTCCGACTGTCAATATGATTGGGTCTCCTTCATTCCCCTCGCCGAATTTTCCCTTAATAACTGGGTCAGTAACTCATCAGGGTTCGCCCACTTTTTCTGTAATTTTGGGTTTAATCCATGGTTCTCCTCCGTTTCACCTGGTGGTTCCAACAATCCCGAGGTAGATGTAGTTCATCGGTAACTGTGCACAGTCTGGGCCCAGGTTCAGAAGAACCTAGAGGCGTCCCAGAGCATACAAAAGAATCAGGCAGATAGAAGACGTTCTGCTAACCCCTTGTTTGTGGTTGGGGATCTGGTGTGGCTGTCTACAAAAAATTTGCGTCTTAAAGTTCCGTCCAAAAAATTTGCTCCCCGGTATATAGGGCCGTACAAGGTCATTGAGGTCCTTAACCCTGTCTCCTTCCGGCTGGAGTTACCCCCGTCTTTTCAAATACACGACGTGTTTCATGCCTCCCTCCTGAAACGCTGCTCCCCGTCCTTGGCTACCTCGAGGAAACCTCCGGTCCCTGTTCTGAAGGGGTAGAATTCGAGGTGGCCAAGATTGTGGACAGCAGGATGGTCCAAGGCTCCCTCCAGTACCTGGTCCATTGGAGAGTATACGGGCCTGCGGAGAGGACATGGGTACCCGCCCAGAATGTTCACGCTGGGGTATTGCTCAGGAGGTTCCATCTTCGGTTCCCCAATAAGCCAGGTCCACCTAGGAAGGATCCAGTGGCCCCTCATAAAAGGGGGGTACTGTAAAGGATCTGCCAGACACAGCTTCTGTGTCGACGCCCGTGGTTAATCAGTCTGCATCTGCACCTAGGTCTGATAGAGTCTCTCGATATGCTACCACTCAGGCATGTAGGCTGAGGAGTGGGAGAACCTATCACAGCCTGGCCAGGCGGAGCTAGCTCCCGCCCTCGGTCTATTTATACCTTCATTTCCTGCTCTTCCTTTTCCTGTGATTCTGTCTGGTTTCCTGGCTCTGCTGTTCCTGCTAGTACTATTGACCTCTGCTTCATATTGACCTGGCTTTACTGACTACGCTCCTGCTCTGCGTTTGGTACCTCGTACACTCCTGGTTTGACTCGGCTCGTTCACTACTCTTGTTGCTCACGGAGTTGCCGTGGGCAACTGCCCCATTTCCCTTAGCTTCTGTATGCCCTTGTCTGTTTGTCTGTCGTGCACTTATTGAGCATAGGGACCGTCGCCCAGTTGTACGCCGTCGCCTTGGACGGGCCGTGCAAGTAGGCAGGGACTGAGTGGCGGGTAGATTAGGGCTCACCTGTCTATCTCCCTACCATGTCATTACAATTATCAAGCAGGATGCCGAATTACTAAAATATGTATTCTCCATTTTGTAATGAACTTTCCTCTATTTAATTCAAAGAAACATCTCATCTTCTTGTGTTCAACGTGTGGCCTTCATAGTCCATTGTAGCCAGTTGGCTGAACGCCCAGACATAAAGTGCAACTATTATCGCAACAAACTCCCACATGAGAACAAATCACTAACAACTGCTCATTATATACTTGTCTCCAGGTGTTACCTGATGTCAGCATTTTAATGAAGAATTAGAATATATATTTGAAATATTCTTATGGTCTGCTATTGGCTGAATAAGAGTTATTGTCACATTGCCTCTGATTGGTTAACCTCAAGTCTACACCCCATTTGAATTATATTATTATAATTGAGTTTGGCAATAAACCTCCAGAGGAGTATTTTGAGCATATCATCAGCATCTGTGTGTTTTTTCTCCTCTCTCGATATATATCGGTATGAAATATCCTGATTAGGATGCTGGATAAAGTGCCTGGTGTGAGTGTCTGTTGGAACACTCGTCTAAATTTCAGTCGAATATATTTTGAGCCATTGACTTCCACGACACTTTGTACTATAATTTCAGTAATAATGTGCAGAGCCAGGTAGAGAATAAGCCAGAATAGACAAATTTCTTGACTGCAAAGGGCTGTGAAGATGCATATTAAGTACAGAGTTTACCTCCTACTAAGGAACAAAACAAAATCTGCTTTTCTGGTGCTTTGGATTAATATGTGGCTGCATTAATGCAGAGCCAGCAAAATAGAATCATGTGAGGCAGCAGAGATCCTTTCACAATAGTTAGAGCTATGGGTTAACCTGTAGTTTCATATCCTACTATTGAATGCATGCATCTTAAATCTTCTTAACGACCAACAGTGATTGAGTTAAAGGGGGTCTTCCCTGAACCATGTGTTAATAGTGAGTGTGCAGTAGTGAAGACGACTGCATTTAATTCTCAAGTTGTTTCAACACTGTGTTACTGTCATATTTCCATTGACAAGTGAAATTTATTAATGCAAGCCTCTTAATTATATGAACAGATGTATATAGAGGACAGTATTGAGTGTAGACTTGGTTGCGAACCCATATCGGCCAATAGGACTGGCTAAAGGTAGCGAGCTACGGTTGCTAGGACTTGCTCTAACCACCAGAGACAAGTCTGACTAGCGTATATGGTGACATGGACAGGGCTTCCGTGTTCCGTATGATGCTTGGTGGTGGATAACTCCACATGAACCCGCAGAGTTAGTTGGATGTATAAGTTTGTATTCACAGCGAACAGCTGGGGGGCTCTCCCAGTCAACGTCCTCAGCATTGGTTAGCCATTGAAGGCGCCATACCTGTTAGTCATGTGTTCCTGAAATAAACAAAGTAAATTTCCAATACACATATGCTATTCTACACCCTCACCTTAAGCCCAGTTACAATTTCCTATTTTATTCTTGAAGCAACGTCACATTTGTTCAAGGACCGTGTCTGGTATTGCAGCTCATTCTCATTTAAGTGGGTGAGGACGAGTCGCAATCCCAGATACAACCTGTGAACAAGAGTTGCGCTGTTTCTGGAAAATCTAGACTTTTTTTTTTAAATCTTTTTTTTTAATCAACTTTTTTAAGAAGTTGATTTTAGTATTATTTGTCACAGAACTCCAGTTTTTGCTTTTATTCTATTTATCAAACCAAAAACAAACAAACAGAATTCTGTCTTAAACCTCAAAGTTGATGAATTATTAATGAACATTTATTCCATCTCTGAAAATGTGGTTTATGCATACTCATGTCTATGTGTGCTCAGGATATCAATGTATGTATTCATGAGTCGTCTTGTATTAATTTAAAAGCAAACCTACATTTCTTTAATCCGGTCCACTGAGCCAAAGATTTCTTACAAGGAAAAATTCCATTATCTCATCATTTCTATGACTCTTTCAAGTACATTTATTTGGGTAAGTAATGAAAATATCCTTGTTATAAAAACTGGTTTAATATCATCTGTGCCTGCAAAAAAGCTTGGTTTATAGGAGAAGAATATATCAAAAGTGTATGTGCTCCAGAAATAGAATTACATTATTTTGTCCTGACGACTGTTCAGCTCAAATGTGTTTAAAAAGTTGCAAAATTTTCAGTTTTTAATGAGGAAGAGTCTTTTACCCGTTCTTGTCTTTCTAAATATAACTGTATCTTGGTACTTTCTCAAACTATCTTAAAGAAAAAAAAAAAGTTTTTCATTCTCTACATTATTATCCAAATATACCTGAATATTTTTGCCGATTTTGCATTATTATTTTGAAAGGGAATCTGTCAGCAGTTTTGAGGTGTCAGAGCAGTCTAAGGGATGGGAAGGGCATGCAAACATACCTTTTGTCTCGATCATGCAACTTGCATGACCAAGAAAATTATGTTTAATTTCCCCAGCGACATGATTGCAAGTGCCACTAATGCGGCCACTTGATTTGCAAGTGCTCTTGCACTGCATGCTGTCAACCCTGGTTTCCTGATTGGAAAACATGCGTTAGACAAAAGGTATGTTTACAATGCCCTTCCCCTCCCCTATATCGCTCTGTTAGCAGTTTTGAGGCCTCCGTGCAGAATATTGCAGCCTTTTACCTACAAAGTAATGTAGATACAGATTCTGTCTGTACCCACATCATATGTCCCTCTAAATAAGATTGGCACAGATAGTACTGCCAGACTATCTTCCCTGTAATTGATGTAACCTCAGGTAGTACTGCTTCCATGTCTCGTCCTGTAAATGATGTAGACACAGACATTAATGACTCCCTGTCCATCCATGCAAATGATGTAGACAACACAGATAGTATAGTCTCCCTGTCTCTCCCTAGAAATGATATAGACACAGATAGTACTGCCTCCCTATCTCTCCTGTAAATGATGAGGGCACAGACATTGCTGACTCACTGTGCAGAGAATGATTAATTTAAGCAGCACTAATCAATAAAAGCAGAAACGTCCTAATAAAGAAGACAGTGAGAGAAAAATATGGTTGCTGAGATCAGAAATCAAATCAGAAATGAACATGTTAAATAGTGGATTTTATTAAAAAACAAACAGGGTGATATATATTTTACAAGTTCACTAGCTTCATTAGACCATTACATTTTGCATATGAAATGAGTGTAGATAAAAACAGAAGTGTTACCTATGGCAATCACAGATCAGCTTTTAATAAATGAATATGTCTTTCTCCTAGATAGCTGTCTTGTTCCCTAGTAGTATGTAATGCTCCTAATTTAAAAAAACGAATTTATCTTTTTGTGTCTACAGCTCCTATGCACTTATTTGTCTCCATGGTAACAGACTACAAACAAACTCTGTGTAGCCGATCTTTCAGCCATATTGCCACCCATCTGTTTCAATCTTGCTAATCTGTGGAATGTATGTTTGTAAGAAGCAGGGAAAACATGAAAGGGCATATAAATGCAGGATCAGCCGTTCGTTAGTAGTCTGTTGCGATGAAGATACATAGGTCTGACGTGTCAGAATTTTTGATCGGTGGGGGTCTGAGCACTGAGATTCCCACCAATCACTAAATCAAAGTGGCAGAAACGCTCGCGTGAGCGCTGAGCCGATTTGTTTCTTATCGGCTTTTCTCGGAAAGCCAAGCAATTGGTGTACGGGCACAATAGAAAGTGTATGAACCCGTACACCAATTTCTCAGCTCATGCATTTTATTCTTGATGTTCCAGGATATTGGATGGGTTAACAGTAGCATTCCTCATGGTCTAGGGTGGTGAATGGGTTAAACTTTCAGCCAATAAGAATGAACTATAGAAAAAACACTTATGAATACACAACAAGAAATGTTTGACTGGCAAAGAGACCCATTCTACTCCTCCAAAGGGTTATATACTGCTGGGATTTTTTTTTTCCCAGTATACATTCCACAGTTGTCCTAGTATGCCATAATAGAACAATTTTAATATATGTTATACTACCCCTTTAAATTGTGCATTTAGGTTAACCTTATACTCTTGTCATGTACAATGTAGTATACAACATAGATGTACATGTAATAGCAAATAGTGATTGAACCATTAACCATAGATAATTGCACTATCCTTAACATGGCCAATACATTCAGTGACATGCAATGCACTTTCTCGTGAGGTTTACGTCATTTATCTCCAGTGCAGGTCAATAGCCTGTACAAATCAATCAGAAAAGTATATAGTCAGCAGTTCAGGAGAGGATTGCTTGCTGCAGAGCAATTGGAGAGAAACATCATTAAACACAAGGTAAATCCTTATTTTCTATATAAAAAAAATTAAGAAGCAATAAATAGTTCACAGAGCAATGAAGTTGTAATAAATAACAAAAAAATCTGTTTTTTTGACATAAGACATGGACAGGATGGAATACTTGTTTTTATAGGTTCTCAGTATTATTCATATTCAACATATTGTGCAGTATTTGAAAATCACAGAGCACATGACATAAGACAAATATTTCAGACAATTTACGCCCAAAATCTTCTTAGTCGATCTAAAGAAATGATAAAAGTATTGACAAATTGACATTAGCGTGCATTACTTTTTATCAGGTTTTGGTTGGGTTCACACTTGTGTTTGTATATACTTTTATTTGACACATATTTTATTAGTTACCATACTATTTTGGGCATTAAAGGGGTTGTCCAGGTGCGGGACTGTTTTTTATATTAATGACCTATCCACAGGATGTCACCAGTTTATGATCATGGGGTTTCGACACCCGGACCCTGTGTGGTAACGCGGGCGTCGAGTCGCGGTGGGCGGGGCTCTCTGAGCTGAAGTTGGTTTTCGCGCCCTTTGGTCACGGTGGCGCACTTTCTCTCTCCCGCGCCTCGGGCCGCAGAACCAGTGAAATAAGTGGTGTTTGTAGGATACACTGTTCTCTTTCCCCTGGGATGTTATGTGGTGTACCCCGAATAAGGATGTTCCAGGAGACAGGGTTCAATAAACTTTCACAGTAGTTTTACTGGGCACAATATGCTTGGTGGTTACTTTTGTTACAGAGGCAATGTCTTTAAGTAGAATAAACATATCACAGCGTATTGCAAATGGTGGTACCTGCTTCACCTCCCTGACTCTGTCTGTAATTTCTCCAAGTGTGCTGTGAGTTCTGCTCCTCTTTCTTCTCTATACTGTGCTGGAAGGTGCGCTGCTGACTGTCCCAATCCAGTTGCACTATCACAGAGGAATGGTGTCCCTTGGGGATTCTAGGCTGTGTGCAAGCTCCTTGCTTTGCTCTAGGCACTCTCAGTAGTGTCCAAGCTCCCTGGCTGGCTTCTGTGCCACATGCAACACACACTGACCTGCACTCCTTTCACTTCCACATGGCTGCTGCTGATCCTCTCACAGAATTCCTCTCAGTTCCACATGTCTGCTGCAGCATCTCCCTGAATACAACTTTAGACACTGACTTGTCTGCACTCCTCTGCCTGCACGCTGCTGCACACTTCTCCTCACTTCTGCACTGCGCTGCTTCACACACTGCACTGGGTGAGGTTTGTTCCTCTGTCCCCAGCTAGCTACACCCCTTCCCTTCCTCTGGAGAATACATCTTAAAGGGAATGTGTTGCCAGCAAAAACATGTTTTGTTTTTTTTAGTTAAACAATTAGTGTATAGGTGATTAAACATTGTTCTAATTTTTTTTTTTTTTCATGAGTCAGGAAATATTATAAATTGGATTCAATTGGATTCTAATTTATAATATTTCCCATTGCTGGTCACTAGATGGAGCCATTCCCAAAATTGCAGCATTGCATGTGGTAAAGCAACCACATTGCTTTATGCTGCAAAATTGGGTAAAAAGCCCTCGCTCTAGTGAGCTCTCAGCATCCCCCCCTCCTTTATCCTGGCTAGTGCCGGGAGAAATGAGGGGTTTGACGGTCTAACCTCCTACAATGTGTGTCGCCATTTTTTGAGCTAACACACAGTGTAGTAGGTTTACATACAGTAGTAAACACACACTGAACACAAACATACATAGAAATCCCTTACCTGCTCCAGTCGCCGCCGCTCCCTCCGGTCCATCCGCTCCGTCTGCTGCCGCTGCTCCATGTGCACAAGTCCGGAAGCCGCGACCGGAAGTAGTAATCTTACTGTCCGGCCGCGACTTCCGGTCCACAGGAAAATGGCGCCGGACGGCGCGCATTTCAAATTGAACTGTGTGGGAGCGGCGCATGCGCCGTTCCCACACACACGGCGTACATGTTAGTGGATGGAACGGGCCCCGTTCGCAGTCCCTATGGGACGGGAGCTGCCGTATTCCATGTCTGTATGTGTCGTTAATCGACACATACAGAAATGGAAAAAAAAATGGCAGCCCCCATAGGGAAGAAAAAGTGTAAAAATAAGAAAAAGTAACACACAAACACACAAATTAATCCAAATGTTTTTAATAAAGCACTAACATCTTTAACATATTAAAAAAAAAATTGTGGTAACACTGTTCCTTTAAAGGTGAAGCAGCCCATTTATGTTTCTGCTGAGTCATATAGGGAAGTGAATTCAGTACCAACCATGATAACAGAATAAAGCACATTAAGTAAATAAACAGCAATTTTCCTGGGCATCACATTCATCCCCGGTAAAATCAGGGTCGTCCCCGACACTGTCTCTCCTGCAACAAAAACGGGACAAAAATATGCAATATGACATATTCACATATCAAAGGTAAACTTTGCATCATAACGGCAAATGTCCATAGTGCGTTCCTGAAAGGCAAAAATATTAAGGCAATACTGTAAAACTAGTGTCTCTCAATATATCCAGCAACAACGTCCATATGGCAAGACATCTTCTGACGCCATTAGCAAGGCGCATGGTACAGCCGACAATCCTTGCGATGCACTTCAATAGACTCAATAGAAATGTGGCGCAACGTGCGCAACATGGGTTTCAAAATAAAGTTCAGGATAGTCTCTGGGTCTCAAAAAATCAAATCAAGGCTGCATGAGCCAACTGGGGGTCAAATGTAACTATAGGGCTCCATAGAAACAGTCTGTAGCATAGACATGTCTATTCAGTCACAGTATCGTTCAGGCATTTTACCTTTGGTGGCTCTCTCTGACCTTCTAGGAGGAGCACAAGTAGTAGGGGGCTGTGAGTCAATAAGTTCACAGTAGCTCGGAACAACTTGTGGGTGGGACTCAATCAGCACACTTTGGCTAGGGACAACTTGTGGGACACCTAGTTGCATCCATGGACCGAAAGGCCAGTGAAACGGGAACATATTACCTGCAGATTCCATGGGTGACTCCAGTCTTCCCTCAGAGCGTGTCTCATCTGGAATGGTTTCCTCTCTAGAGTCTTTCAACAGGCAAAGTTTCAGCTGATTACGGTGTACCACCTTGGTACTCTCTACGTTTTCTTTTCCAATCTCGTAGATTTCTATTTCTGGATGAGGAATGGCTTTCACAGTGTACGGCCTTGGTTCCCAATAGTCATCTAGCTTGCTGTTTCTGTGGTTCTTCTTTAACCAGACTCGATCTCCAACTTTCAAAGGTTCAGCATTGGCATTGGAATTATAGTCCTCTTCTTGTCTCTGACGTACGACTTTCATCCGGTTCTCAACCATTTCATTGGCTTCATTCAGGCGACGCTGATGGTCTGCTACCCAGTCTGTTCGTGGTAGTGGATTGATGGTATCGCTGACTTGAACTTCCATAGCTATATCAGACGGTAGTTTGCCTTGACGACCAAACATCAGGAAGTATGGAGTGTATCCGGTGGAACAATGGACTGTATTGTTGTACAAATAAGTTAGCTCTGGAAGAAGAATGGGCCAATCTGCTCTTCGATGAGTAGGCACAGTTTTCAGCATTTCTATCAGTGTCTTGTTCATTCTTTCGCAGAGTCCATTGCATTGTGGATGGTACGCAGTTGTTCTTAACTTCTTACAGCCATAGAGGGTGCACAACTCTTGAAACAATTGTGACTCAAACGCAGACCCTTGGTCTGTCAAAATCTGTTTAGGATATCCATAAGGTAGAACAAAGGTTTTCCAGAAGACTTCAGCTGTGGTCTTGGCTGTCAAATCCTTCACGGGCATTGCTACAACAAACTTTGTGTAATGGTCAATGATGGTCAGAGCTTGGGTGAACCCAGTTCTGCTTGGCTCCAGCTTCACATGGTCAAGTGCAACTAATTCCAGCGGTTTATGACTCACAATAGGATGTAGTGGCGCTTTCTGGCCAGGTTGCTCTCTTCGGCTCACTGCACAAGAAGTACATTCTCGACACCATTTTTCAATGTCCTCTCTCATTCCAATCCAGAAGAACCGTCTTCTTATAGTGGCTTCAGTCTTTTGACACCCAAAATGACCAGACTGGTCGTGATAAGCTTCGAGGACTATGCTGGCGTCCTGCCGGGGCACCACAATCTAATTCACACGTTCATAAGTGATTGGATCTAGAGTGCGTCTGTATAGCTGACCCTTCCCTATGAATAGCCGTCTTCTATGCCTTAACAGTTTGACCAACTCTGGATCGGCACTGATACGCTGACTCCTGCTGAGTTTTCTTCCAGATTCAAGAAGGGTTTTTAAACTTTCCAAGACTCTGCTTTCATTCTGGACCTGAGCCCAATGTACTTTCTCTGTTTGTAGATTAAGAGGCACATGTTTAGATGGGGGCGGGGTTCCTCTTCTTGTTGTTATGGCATTTTGGTTGGCAAATTGTGCATGACCACGCAGACCCATTCGTGTCCTGCAATAAATCATAGTCTCTGTACCTGGTTGCAGCAATATTGGTCGTCTGTCACTCACTCGGACCTTGAAAAATTTCTCCATCTGGGTTGGCAAATTTCTGGTGTCCATGCAACAAGCGGAGAGTTTGCTGGATTACTCTTCTTTCTGACGATGGGGGTAAGACCAGATCCTTCTTCATGGCCACCATAAGTTCTTCAAAACAGTTCTGCAGCACATTCATGCCTAGGACCACTGGGGAAAATTCATCATCATGAACGTCAACCACTATCAGGCCTTGTTGTGGGAGTTCGGTCTGTCCAACTCTGACTGTTGGCTCCCAATATCCTTGATGGGGAATGATCTGTCCATTACTGGCTATAACATTAATCCATGTTTGTGGAGGTTTCAATAGCTGATCTAGCTTCCAATGCCGTTCATAATGTGACACTTGTATTGTTGTCACCTGCGAACCGGTATCTAGCAATGCTGCAAACGGGATTCCATCTATCTGGATAGTGACCACAGGACAGTGCCCAATGTATCGGGGAATCCACTCTGACTGATCTGGACCTATGCGCTCTCCTCCCGAGGGTTGGTCCTTGGCCTGGGGAGATTCACATTTAAATGCTGGCATTCTCGCTCAATGTGACCACTTCTCCTACACCATCTGCAAATGGGTCTTCCTTGGGAATCAAACTGGTCAGTGGGCCTTCTCCCAAAATTTCTATAGCTTTCCCCACCGGGGCTGTAATGTTGCCTACCTCTCGGAGACCAGCAATCTTCATCTTGTCGGCGTTGCTGTTTAAATTCTTTCAGCTCCTGGCACATTTCTGTCAGACCTTTAGCCAGTTCTGCAACCTGCACTTGCAACTCCTTTGCCACATCCTGCACCTGTGTCTGAGCGCACTGCGTGACAATTTTGTTGATGCCAGACATTGGCACTGCACCGCTGGGGTTCTGTTCGGGGCGGGTTTGGACTGGGTTGGACTCTGATTCGGTCCCTAGGACTCTGATGGCCATCTCTTTAAAGTCTAGGAATGAGCTGTCAGGGTTCTGCAGTGCTAAGATTCTCAATTGCGTCTTTGTAGCCTCTTTCCTTGCTCCTTCAACGAATTGATCCCTCAGTGTTCTGTCTGTATTCAGCACTTCATGTGGATCCACTTGTTTAATAGCATGCAATGCTTCCTGCAAACTGAGGGCAAAATTGCGTAACGACTCACCAGGCTGTTGCTTCGTGCCAAAGAACCGCATCTTTAGTTCAGAGATAGTCCGGGTATCAAAGGTAGTGCTCAGCCGCTCAAAAATCCGTTCCACTGTCCGTTTTTCAGTGTGAGGTCAGGACTTCACCTCCCTCAAGGCTGCTCCTCCTAACTGACCGATCAGCATTTCCACTTTTTGCTCTACGGTAACCGGGTACAGCCGGAACATTGCTTGCATCTTCTTCTTGAAGTCTCTCAGGCTGTTTGCATCTCCATTATAGTTGGGGAGCCAGGGCGCTCCAAAATAATACGGCATCGTTATTGGCATTGCGTGCGCTGTGCTGGGGGTCCCACTGCTGCCAGGCAGTTCATGATCTCCCTCCATCGACATCTTATCAGAGACCTTCCGGTCGTGCTGTCTTTTCTTAACAACAGTCTGTCCCTACAGACAATACGCAGCAAGAAAACAGTGCAGTCATCCACTTACTGTCACACACGCAGAGCGATCTCAAAGTCCTGCGCTCTCCAAGCGAATCGCGGCTTCCTTCACAAGATGGCTGCCGCAGGACCACCTGTTTAAGGTCACACCTCCTGGTACATCCTGTTCGTGATGCCAATTTGTGGTAACGCGGGCGCCGAGTCGCGGTGGGCGGGGCTCTCTGAGCTGAAGTTGGTTTTCGCGCCCTTTGGTCACGGTGGCGCACTTTCTCTCTCCCGCGCCTCGGGCCGCAGAACCAGTGAAATAAGTGGTGCTTGTAGGATACACTGTTCTCTTTCCCCTGGGATGTTATGTGGTGTACCCCGAATAAGGATGTTCCAGGAGACAGGGTTCAATAAACTTTCACAGTAGTTTTACTGGGCACAATATGCTTGGTGGTTACTTTTGTTACAGAGGCAATGTCTTTAAGTAGAATAAACATATCACAGGGTATTGCAAATGGTGGTACCTGCTTCACCTCCCTGACTCTGTCTGTAATTCCTCCAAGTGTGCTGTGAGTTCTGCTCCTCTTTCTTCTCTATATTGTGCTGGAAGGTGCGCTGCTGACTGTCCCAATCCAGTTGCACTATCACAGAGGAATGGTGTCCCTTGGGGATTCTAGGCTGTGTGCAAGCTCCTTGCTTTGCTCTAGGCACTCTCAGTAGTGTCCAAGCTCCCTGGCTGGCTTCTGTGCCACATGCAACACACACTGACCTGCACTCCTTTCACTTCCACATGGCTGCTGCTGATCCTCTCACAGAATTCCTCTCAGTTCCACATGTCTGCTGCAGCATCTCCCTGAATACAACTTTAGACACTGACTTGTCTGCACTCCTCTGCCTGCACGCTGCTGCACACTTCTCCTCACTTCTGCACTGCGCTGCTTCACACACTGCACTGGGTGAGGTTTGTTCCTCTGTCCCCAGCTAGCTACACCCCTCCCCTCCCTCTGGAGAATACATCTTAAAGGTGAAGCAGCCCATTTTATGTTTCTGCTGAGTCATATAGGGAAGTGAATTCAGTACCAACCATGATTACAGAATAAAGCACATTAAGGCTATGTTCACACGGGGTATTTTGCCGAGTTTTTTGACGCGGAAACGGCGTCGCAAAACTCGGCAGAAACGGCCCGAGAACGCCTCCCATTGATTTCAATGGGAGGCGTCGGCGTCTTTTTCCCGCGAGCAGTAAAACTGCCTCGCGGGAAAAAGAAGCGACATGCCCTATCTACGGGCGCTTCCGCCTCCGACCTCCCATTGACTTCAATGGGAGGCAGGAGAAAGCGTATTTCTTGCTGTTTTATGCCCGCGGCGCTCAATGGCCGCGGGCGAAAAACGGCGCGATAATTGCCGCGAAAATCGGCGTGCAGGGAGAGGAATATCTGCCTCAAAGTTCCAAACTGAATTTTGAGGCAGATATTCCTCCCCCAAAATACTCCGTGTGAACATAGCCTAAAACCTGCATACTAAAGCAACAGTACAATGACAGTAAATAAACAGCAATTTTCCTGGGTATCACACCTGAACCGATCAGCTGTTACGGCTGCCTCCAGGCACCGGATGTTGTGTGGTGGTCGTTGTTGGAAGCAGAAGGCTCTGGTTACAGTATAGTGGCCGTGCTGGGTTACTGCATCTCTGCTCCTATTCAAGTGAATAAGAGCAGAGTTGCAGTAATCCAGCATGGCCGCTATACAGTGTACGGAACCGTCTGTTTCCGGCACCGACCCTGCATTGCTTCCGGCGCTGACCCTGCATTGCTTCCGGCGCTCGGAGCCAGTCGGACCTGCTAATTAGTGCGGGGTCCAGGTTTCGACCCTTACCGATCATATACTAAAGACCTATACTGTGGATAGGTCATCAGCATAAAAAACAGCCCCGAACCTGGACAACACCTTTAAAGATGGAGATGTTTTTTTTTTTACGTTTTTTGATAGTCGCATTTCAAAAGCCATACATTTTTAATTTTTTGGCAGACATAGCCATGTGAGGTCTTGTTTTTGGCGACACAGTGGTTTTCTTTATGCCCCTTGTGGGGTACATATAATTTATTAATAAACTTTAAATAACTTTTTTTGGGGGGGCTAATGGAAAAAATCTTAAATTCTGCCATTATATTTTCCTCTTAAATTTATACAGTTAACCGTGTGGTATGAATAACATAATAACTTTTTTCTGCGGGCCGTTATGATTAACCCCTTTAGGACTGAGCCACTTTTGGACCAAATGACAGAGCCTCATTTTTTAAATCTGACGTGTGTTACTTTATGTGGTAATAACTCGGGAATGCTTTTACCTATCCAAGCGATTCTGAGATTGTTTTCTCGTGACATATTGTACTTTATGTTAGTGAAAAAATTTGGTCGATATATTCAATATTTTTGTGTGAAAAGCAACAAAATTTAGAGAAAATTTGCAAAAAATTAGCAGTTTCTTAATTCAAATGTATCTGTTGTAAGACAGATAGTTATACCACACAAAATAGTTACTAGCTAACTTTTCCAATATGTCTACTTTAGATTGGCATAATTTTTGAACATGCTTTTATTTTTGTAGGACGTTACAAGGCTTATAAGTTTAGCAGCAATTTCTCACATTTTCAAGAAAATTTAAAAAGCCCATTTTTTTAGGTAATAGTTCAGTTGTGAAGTGGCTTTGAGGGCCTTATATATTAGAAATCCCCACAAATCACCCCACTTTAAAAACTGCACCCCTCAAAGTATTCAAAACAGCATTCAGAAAGTTTTTTTTAACTCTTTAGGCGTTTCACAGGAATTAAAGCAAAGTAGCGGGGAAATGTACAAATTTATTTTTTTTTGCAGAAATTCCATTTTAATCCATTTTTCCTGTAATACTGAAGGTTTTTACCGGAGAAGCACAACTGAATATTTATTGCCCTGATTCTGCACTGTTTAGAAATATTCCACATGTGGCCCTAGTGCGCTACTGGACTGAAATACCGGCCTTAGAAGCAAAGGAGCACATAGAGGATTTTAGGGCTTTCCTTTTCTTAGATTATATTTCAGGCACCATGTCAGGTTAGAAGAGGTCTTGTGGTGCCGAAACAAAGGAAATACCCCAAAAAATACCCCATTTTGGAAACTACACTCCTTGAGGAATTCATCTAGGGGTGTAGTGAGCATTTTGACTCCACAGGTGTTTCATAGATTTCATTAGAATTGGGCAGTGAAAATGAAAAATTACATTATTTTCCAATACCATGTAGCTTTACCTCAAAATTTTAATTTTTTCAACAAATAGATGATGAAAAGCACCCCAACATTGGTAAAGCAACTCCTCCAGAGTACGGAAATACCCAACATGTGGTCATAAACGGCTGTTTGGGGAAGTGGCAGGACTCAGAAGGGAAGGCACGCCATTTAGCTTTTGGAGCACTGATTTTGCTGGATTCATTTCTCTGCACCATGTCGCATTTGTAAAGCTCCTAAGGTACCAGTACAGTGGAAACCCCCCAAAAGTGACTCCATTTAGGAAACTACACCCCTTGAGGAATTCAACTAGGGGTGTAGTGAGCATTTTGACTCCCCAGGTGTTTCATAGATTTCATTAGAATTGGGCAGTAAACATGAAAAATTTAATTTTTTTTCCACTAAGACGTAGCTTTAGGTAAAAATGTTTCATTTTCTCATCAAATAAAGGAGAAAAATCACTGTAACATTTGTAAAGCAACTTCTCCAGAGCACGGAAATACCCCATATGTGGTAATAAAGTACTGTATGAATACACATCAGGGCTCAGAAGGGAAGGAGCGCCATTTGGCTTTTGGAGAGCAGATTTTGCTGGATTGGTTTTTCTGCACCATGTCGCTTTTGCAAAGCCCCTTAGGTAGCAGTACAGTGGAAACTACCCAAAAGTGACTCCATTTGGCAAACTACACCCATTGAGGAATTCATCTAGGGGTGTAGTGAGCATTTTGACCCCACAGGTGTCTCATAGATTTTATTAGAAATGGGCAGTGAAAATGAAAAATTACATTATTTTCCAATAAGTTAGCATTAGTTAAAAATTTTATTAGAAATGGGCAGTGAAAATGAAAAATTACATTATTTTCCAATAAGTTAGCATTAGTTAAAAAATTTTCATTTTCTCAACAAATAAAGGAGAAAAAGCACCGTAACATTTGTAAAGCAGCATCTTCAGAGTAGGGAAATACCCCACACGTGGTCATAAACTGCTATTTGGACACACAGCAAGGCTCTAAAGGGAAGGAGCGCCATTTAGTATTTGGAGTGGAGATTTTATAAGATTTGTTTTTTGACACCATGTTGCACTGAGCTATAGTACCAGTACAGTGGTACCCACCGAAAAATTACCCCATTTTGGAAACTAGATCCCTCAAAGAATTGATCTAGGGGTGTAGTGAGCATTTTGACCGCACAAGTGTTTTGCAAAAATGAGTAAACAATAGATGTTGCAGATTGAAAATGGCTGTTTTCAACAAATATGCCATTTCAGTGCCCAATGTGTTGTGCCCAGCTTGTACCACCGTAGACACACATCCCATAAATTGGTAAGCGGGTTCTCCAGAATTCCCCATATGTTGTCATAAATTGCCGTTTGGGTACACTGCCAGGCTCAGTTGGACCACCATTTGGCTTTTGAAGCGCAGATTTTGCTTGGTGTATTAGTGGTATTTCAGCTTATAATGTGGGGGCATATGTGAGCTGGGCGGAGTACATCAAGGGTATATGTAAGCTGGGCGGAGTACATCAGGGTATATGTAAGCTGGGCGGAGTAGATCAGGATATATGTAAACTGCGGAGTACATCAGGGTATATGTAATATGCGCGGAGTACATCAGGATATATGTAAACTGTGGAGTACATCAGGGTATATATAATATGTGCGGGTACATCAGGGTATATGTAATCTGTGCGGGGTACATCAGGGTATATGTAAGCTGTGCAGAGTACATCAGGGTATATGTAATATGTGAGGAGTACATCAGGGCACATGTAAGCTGTGCGGAGTACATCAGGGTATATGTAATCTGTGCGGGGTACATCAGGGTATATGTAAGCTGTGCAGAGTACATCAGGGTATATGTAAGCTGTGCGGAGTACATCAGGGTATATGTAATCTGTGCGGGGTACATCAGGGTATATGTAAGCTGTGCAGAGTACATCAGGGTATATGTAAGCTGGGCGGAGCACATCAGGGCATATGTAAGCTGGGCGGAGTACATCAGGGTATATGTAAACTGGGCGGAGTACATCATGGTATATGTAAGCTGGGCCAAGTACATTAGGGCATAATAGGATGATGTAATAATGGGGAGAATGAATAATCCATGGATTGGTGTGGTCGCTTTGAACCAATCCTTTATGCACAGGCCGGGTTTATTGGGTATTATACAAAATATCTGCACTCCAGTGTTGCCTAATCTTTGATTTCTTCACTAGCCCTATAAGCCGCACAAGGCCCTAAAGTTTCCTCATCTCCGCTGCATCTACAGGGTCCACCTGTGGGGTCCAGCAAATGATGATGTGGGATATTTAGTGAAATTCTACTGGACCTAAAAATGAGTCTGGGCCGTCATTTAGAATCATTTTGCATCATTGCGTTTTGAGAGTCATAACGTGTTATTTTTCCGGTGACGGAGCTGTGTGAGGGTGCATTTTTTGTGGAACGAGCTGTAATTTTTATTAGTTCTATTTTGGGGTACATGCGATTTTTTTTATCACTATTTATTCCATTTTTTGGGAGATGAGGAAAACAAAAAACAGCCATTCCAGCACATTTCTTTTTTGTTTGTTTTTTACAGTGTTCACCGTACAGTATAAACAACATGTTAACTTTATTCTGTGAGTCAATACGACACCAAATGTATATAGTTTTTTTACGTTTCACTACGTTCCCACAATAAAAATACTCTTTTCTAAAAAAATCATGTTTTAGTGTCGCCATTTTCTGACAGCCATAACTATTTATTTTTTCGTTGATATCGCTGCGGGACGGCTTGTTTTATACGTGACGAACTGTAGTTTCTATTGGTACAATTTTGCGTTATTTGCAACTTTTTGATCACTTTTTATTACATTTTTTTTGAGACAAGATGACCAAAAAATAAAATGCTGTCATTGTTTTTTATTAAAAAAAATTTACGGTGTTCACCGTGCGATAAAAATAATGTGATATTTTCATAGATCAGGCCGTTCCGAACGCGGCGATACCTATTATGTATAGTTTTTTTTCATTTTTTCATTTTTTTTCTAATAATAAAGGAGTTGATCAGGGAAACAGGGCAAGTGTTGTTTTTATTATTTATTTATTATTTATTAACTTTTATTTATTTATTTTTCTTTCAAATTTTTTTTTACATTTTTCACTTTTTCTTTTAGACTGACCTGGGGACTTGAAGATCTGGTCTACTGATCCCCGCTACGATACACTGCACTACTTATGTAGTGTAGTGCATCGTAACTGTCATTCTTCATTTGACAGTTAGCGTATTAGGTCCTGCCTCGGGCAGGACCTAATAGGCTACCGTACCTTGGCAATCAGGAAGCCTAGTAACGGCTTCCTGGTTGCCATAGCAACAATCGCCACCTGCGATCCATCGCGGGGGGGCCCGGGGGTTACAGAGGGAGCTCTCTCCCTCTGTCAACCACTTCAATGCGGTGGACGTCATTGACAGCCGCATTGAAGGGGTTAAATGGCTGCGATCGGCGGTAACAGCCATCGCAGCCATTGCAGCGGCATGTCAGCTGTGTATAACAGCTGACAGCCGCTGAAGATAAAGCGCGCACAGCTCCTGTGCTCGCTTTATCTGCAGGGCGTAACTGTACGCCCGTCTGCGGGAAGTCACTTGGTTTTCGGACGTACAGTTACGCCCAATAGCGGGAAGGGGTTAGAGCAATACCAAATTTATGTAATTTTTTTATTTGTACTACTTTTGCACATTAAAAAATAAAATTAAAATAACTTTTTTATTTTTCCACCAACGTAGCTGTATGGGGGGTTAATTTTTGCAGGACGACTTATACTTATACTGTTTATTGGTACCATTTTGAGGTACACACGACTTTTTAATCACCTTTTAAGGCCGGATTCACACACACACAGCATTTTGCTGCATTTTTTTATGGCGTTTTCGTGAGCGATTGCGGTGCTATTTTTAATCCAGCTAGACATTA
The DNA here is from genome assembly GCF_050947455.1 of Rhinoderma darwinii. Taxonomy (NCBI): domain Eukaryota; kingdom Metazoa; phylum Chordata; class Amphibia; order Anura; family Rhinodermatidae; genus Rhinoderma; species Rhinoderma darwinii. The sequence continues at coordinate 54,671,632 of NC_134691.1, forward strand.
AATTAAAGTTTATAGTAAAATATCAAATGCACTATACATAACTACGTTTTGGTTTGTGCCATTTTTGAGGCAATCTTGTGGTCAGTGGTATTATTTTCCAAACGCAGCATGCTCTGCGTATGGCGTTTTTTTTAAGGCTTTCTCCCATAGGCTTTACTAAAGGACTTCAAAAACACAATGACAAAAAACAACAATAAAAAGGCCTTAAAAACACATATTACATTTTAATAACATTTTACAAGCGTTTTTTGTGGCAGTTTAAATGGCAGAAAAATTTTGTGTGTGAAGGAGCCCATAAGGGTATGTTCACACGCACTAATTACGGACGTAATTCAGGCGTTTCTGCCCCGAATTACGTCCGAAAATAGCGCCTCAATAGCGCTGACAAACATCTGCCCATTGAAAGCAATGGGCAGACGTTTGTCTGTTCACACAAGGCGTAATTTACGCGCCGCTGTCAAATGACGGCGCGTAAATAGACGCCCGCGTCAAATAAGTGACCTGTCACTTCTTTGGCCGTAATTGGAGGCGTTATTCATTGACTCCAATAAATAGCAGCGCCAATTACGTCCGTAATTGACGCGGCGTTCAAGCGCCTGCACATGCCGTTACGGCTGAAATTACGGGAATGTTTTCAGGCTGAAACATCCCCGTAATTTCAGCCGTTACGGACGCCCTCGTGTGAACATAACCTAAAGCATTTTTAGAATGCAGGATAAACAGAAAACTTGGGATTTTTCATTTATTTGTTATTGACTTTATGAATCAATTTCTTTACTTCTTTTTTAGTCCCACTAGGGGACTTCACTATGCGATCATTGGATTGCTTTTATAATAGACTGCAATACTTCTGTATTGCACTGTATCATGCTGTCATTCTAAAACTGACAGGCATTCTATTAGGACGTGCCTTTTGCAGGGCGTCATAGGCATACGCTGATTGCAGACCTGGGGGGCTTTGTTAGACCTCCAGGTGCCATGGAAACCATCGGCTCCCTGCAATAGTTTCGCAGGGTGCCAATGGGGTGACAGAGGGTACCCCCTACCTCTGAAATCACTTAGATACCGCTGTTGCGGAGATCGGAGTCAACTGTAATCCCAGCCATAAGACCATATATTAGTGTAGGGACTCGCAAGGTGATGAGTAGAGATGAGCGAACCGGGACAACCGAACCCGGTTTCGGTCCGAACTTCCGGAAAAGTTCGGTTCGCAGCGAATCCGAACTTCACCGGGTTCGGCCGAACCCGTTTTGACCGAACCCGGTCAAAAATATTATACAAATCGGCAGCCACTTGTCTCTATCAATCACTGATAGAGAAAAGAGGCTGCTGATTAAAAATAAAATAAAAAGCATTTCATACGTACCTGGTCGTTGTCTTGGTGACGAGTCCCTCTTCTTCCTCCAGTCCGACCTTCTTTTCTGACGCGGCAGCCTGTGATTGGCTGCAGAGGCCTCTGCAGCCTGTGATTGGCTGCAAAGGCCTCTGCAGCCTGTGATTGGCTGCAAAGGCCTCTGCAGTCTGTGATTGGCTGCAGCGCTCACATGGGCTGCATCGTCATCAAGGTATGTCGGGCCGGATGTCGAGAGGGACGCGTCACCAAGGCAATGGCCAGGAGACCGGACTGGAGGAAGCAGGGAGTTTCCGGTAAGTATGAACGTCCTTTTTTTTACAGGTTACTCTATATTGTGATCGGTAGTCACTGTCCAGGGTGCTAAAACAGTTACTGCCGATCAGTTAACTCTTTCAGCACCCTGGACAGTGACTATTTACTGACGTCGCCTAGCAACGCTGCCGTAATGACGGGTGCACACATGTAGCCACCCGTCATTACGGGGCCTCATGCACACGACCGTAAAAATACCCGTTATTACGGGTCGTAATTACGACCCGAAATAGCGGGCCCATAGACTTCTGTTAGCCACGGGTACCTTCCCGTTTTCTCACGGGAAGGTGCCCGTGCCGTTAAAAACATAGAACATGTTCTATTTTTTATTTTACGGGCCGTGCTCGGGCAGCCGGCCGCTTTTGCGAACCGTGCTGTCATTATAATTATAGCAGCACGGCCCGTAAAATAGAACATGTTCTATTTTTTTAACGGCACGGGCATCTTCCCATGAGAAAACAGTAAGGTACCCGTGGGTAACAGAAGTCTATGAGCCCGTTATTGCGGGTCGTAATTACGACCCGCAATAACGGGTGTTTTTACGGTCGTGTGCATAATGGGAGCACGGCTCGGAAAAACGAACGGCTGCCCGTGGCCGGCCGTGCTCATCTCCTGAAATACTCTGTGCTGCCTTAAACTCTGTGGACAGGTCAGGATCCTGTTTCTTTTAAATGCTGCTAGGGAACCCGCTCGATCCACTATATAAGGCTGCGCTACAGTGCAGCATTTAAAAGAAACAGGATCCTGACCTGTCCACAGAGTTTAAGGCAGCACAGAGTATTTCAGGAGATGAGCGTGCAGATTCAGTGCTGCTGTGAACTCTGCTCTTACCATTACGTAGCTCTCAGTCTGTTACCTCTGCTCCACTACAGTCCTCAATAACACCTTCATGATTGGCAAGTCACCACGTAATGGTAAGAGCAGAGTTCACAGCAGCACAGAGTATTTTCACACTCATCTCCTGAAATACTCTGTGCTGCCTTAAACTCTATGGACAGGTCAGGATCCTGTTTCTTTTAAATGCTGCACTGTAGCGCAGCCTTATATAGTGGATCGAGCGGGTTCCCCAGCAGCATTTAAAAGAAACAGTGTGTGTGTTTGTGTATGTGTGTGTTTGTGTATATATGTGTGTTTGGGTATGTGTATTTGTCTGTTTTTGTTTTTATATGTGTGTTTGTGTATATGTGTGTGTGTGTGTGTTTGTTTATGTGTGTTTGTGTATATATGGGTGTGTTTGTGTATATGTGTTTGTGTTTGTGTATATGTGTGTGTATATATGGGTGTATTTGTGTATATGTTTGTGTGTAGATGTTTGTGTGTGTGTATTTTTGCATATGTGTGTTTGTGTATATGTGTGTATATGGGTGTGTGTTTATGTGTGTGTGTTTGTGTATATATGGGTGTGTTTGTGTATATGTGTTTGTGTATATGTGTGTATTTGTGTATATGTGTGTGTTTGTGTATATGTGTGTGTTTGGGTATGTGTGTTTTTGTTTGTATATGTGTTTGTGTATATGTGTTAGTTCGTGTATATGTGTGTGTATATGTGTGTGTGTTTGTGTATATCTTGTTGTGTTTGTGTATAACTGTGTATATGTGTTTGTGTATATGTGTGTGTGTGTATTTGTATATGTGTGTGTTCGTGTATATGTGTGTGTTTGGATATGTGTGTTTTTGTTTGTATATGTGTGAGTTCGTGTATGTGTGTGTGTGTTTGTGTGTGTGCGCGTGTGTGTGCGTGTGTGTGTGTGTGTGTGTGTGTGCGTGCGTGTGTGTGTGTGTGTATATCTTGTTGTGTTTGTGTATATATGTGTGTTTGTGTATGGTTGTTTGTTTGTGTGTGCGTGTATATATGTGTGTAGGTGAGTAGAAGTATTGTTATTGTTCACATTGATAACTGTTTTTTTATGTTGTTGCAGATTTTGATGTACCGATTGGACTACATCTTAGATTCGTTGGACTACTGCGTAGATCTACGTTTTTTAAAATTTTAATAAAATGGTTAACGAGGGTTTTGTTGGGGATTTCTTATTTCAATAAAAAAGAATTGTCTTTGTGTTTTTTTTTAAACTTTATTAGTGCCTAGATAATGGAAGTTGGCTGATTGACAGCGTCCATTATTAAGGCGGTACTTAGTGTTAGCCGGTGCAGAGGCTAGCACTAACCACCCATTATTACCCCGGTACCCACCACCACCAGGGGTGCCGGGAAGAGCTTGGTACGATCCAGTACCCGACCACCTGTTGTGATGGTCGGGTACTGGGGCGGCCGTAGGCTGGTATTATGAGGCTGGGAAGGGCCAAAAACAGTGGACCTTCCCACCCTTGTAATGCTAGGCTGCTGCTGCTGTGTTGTATCGGGCTGGTTATAAAAATGCGGGGGACCCCCACGTGGTTTTTTTTTTTTTAATTTAACAAATTTAATAGACGGGTCCCCCACATTTTTAATAACTAGCCATATACAAGGCCGCAGCAGTCTGGCATTACATGGGTGGGAAGGGCCACTGGTTTTGTCCATTCCCAGGCTAATAACACTGTGTTGTATGTGACTGGTTATGATAAATTGGGTGGAACCCCATGTCTTTTTAAAAAAAAAAAAAAATATTTAAAAAATTACGTGGGGTCCCCCCCCACTTTTATAACCAGCCAGATACAACACAGCAGCAGCAGCCTAGCATTACAAGGGTGGAAGGTCCACTCTTTTTGGCCCTTCCCAGCCTCATAATACCAGCCTGCGGCCGCCCCAGAACCCGACCATCACAACAGATGGTCGGGTACTGGATCGTACCTGGCTCTTCCCGGCACCCCTGGTGGTGGTGGGTACCGGGGTAATAATGGTGGTTAGTGTTAGCCTCTGCACCGGCTAACACTAAGCCTCGCCTTAGTAATGGATGTTGTCACTCAGACAGCGGCCATTACTAAAGTGGTAGTAATAAAATTTGAAAAGAAAAAGACAAAGATATAGATAAAATATTTTATTGAAATAAAGCACCCCCAACACAACCCTCATTAACCATTTTATTGTAGAAAAAAAAAACGTCATCTAAGTAGTCCTCGAAACAGACGTAGTCCAAACACCAAACCTGTAAAAAAAAAATAATTAAATAAAACATGTCGTAGGCTTAGATTCAGTTTAATGTGTGATACTGACGGTTATACCATGTGTAGAAGCCTGCCGCGAAGTTGACTTAGATACAGGGCGCCAGCAGACAGTATCATACATGGCCATACAGACATATATACAAACAAACATACATGCAAACATACATACATACATATATACAAACATACATACAAGCATGCACATATATACATGCAAATATACATACATGCAAACATACACACATATATACATACATACATGCAAACTATCATACATACATGCATACACACATGAAAACATACATACATACAAACAAACATGCAAAGATACATACATACATACATATATACAAGCATGCACAAATATACATGCAAACATAAATACATGCAAACATAATTACATACATGCACATATATATATATAAACATACATGCAAACATACATGCAAAAATAAAAACATGCAAACATACATACATGCACATATATACATACATACATGACAACATACATACATACATACATACATGCAAACATACATTCATGCAAATATACATACATACATACATACATACATACATACAAACATACACGCAAACATACATACATACATACATACATGCAAATATATACATGCAAATATACATACACATATGCACATATATACATACATGCCAACATACATGCCAACATACATGCACATATATACATACATACATAAAACATGACAACATACATACATGCAAACATACATAAATGCAAACATACATACATGCAAACATACACACATGCAAACATACATACATACATACATATATACATGCAAATATACATACAAACATGCACATATATACATACATGCCAACATACATGCAAACATACATGCACATATATACATACATACATGACAACATACATACATACATACATACATACATACATACATGACAACATACATACATACATACATACATAACAACATACATACATGCCAACATACATAATACATGCCAAAAAAAAAAAAAATACGTTCATACTTACTTTCCTCATGTCCGGCCTCCAGCGATGACGTTTCATCCATGTCGCCGCTGCAGCCTGTGATTGGCTGCAGAGGCGGTCACGTGAGATGAAGCGTCATCCTGACGTGCGTGACCGCCACTACAGCCTGTGATTGGCTGCAGCGGCGAAAGGGATGAAACGTCATCGCTGGAGGCCGGACAGGAGGAAAGTAAGTACGAATGTATTATTTTAATTTTTTTATTACATTAAAATTGTATTTTCCGCGCGCCGAGCATGGTACTGTCAAGGTTGCTGAAAGAGTTAGTGCAGCCCATTAACTCTATCAGCACCCTGGACAGTAGCATGCTCGGTCACGGAAGTGACAGGTTCAGTCCGAACTAGTTCGGTCCGAATCGAACTTTTTTGTGAAATTCGGCGAACCAGCCGAACCGAACTTTTGATAAGTTCGCTCATCTCTAGTGATGAGGACCCTTGACATGGGTTGCCAGCTTGCGTATTTTGGCCAAAATATCAACTAATACCTCCTGTTTATCATGGATATTTATCATTTATATCTTTTCAGAATGCAGCCTGGTCTTGTAATGTTGGTGGAGAATATTGTGTCAGTACTTTGTGTGGTACACTCAGAAGGTGTTGGGCAGTAAGCCTGATCTAATAGTATGGGGGTAAGTAATAGGCTGTATGCCAGAATGGTGCACTACATGTAACCGTGTGACTGGCACAATTATAGAAGCTATATCTGTGTGCAATGATAATACTAAGCAGCCACCCCCCTCATGAATAGTAGACGTGAGAGTGGATGTTCGTTAGTATTTTGCACCTGAGCAATTTCCCTCTGTGTAGCATTGTGGCTTGTCGCCATCCTGTTGGGAATTAGTGTTTGTACCTGCCCTTGTATGAGTAAGTATGGCCTTTTGCAGTGATTTTAAATTAATATGGTTCTTTTTTTGTGATCAGGAACCCGGCTGTGTTTAGACAGTCCCAGACCTTCTCTAGCCAAGACGGGACGCCCCGGCTAGCCTTATGACACAGCGCCATAAAAAGGCAGCGCTGTGCCATAAGTACCCTTAATGACTTGTGACAAGACGTTAAACAGGTTGTCAAAGCCAGCGTGGTAATCAGTGCCCGATTTTAGAAATCCCCATTGATCAGTTGTTATTGCCTGGTCACTACAGGGAAAATGTAGTACTACATGTCAGTGATTCAAATGAATGACTGACCATGCAATATATGAATGGGCTGGGTCCTCAAAAGTAAGAGCTGCTCTTTTGAGGTACGTAGTAGCCCTCTCTGACATCCGTATGTCCTAATCAGGCATATGGAAAGAGGTTGTCTTCATGATACAACCCCTTCAATGAATCCCAGTTGTTTCCTCAGGATGTAGTTTGCCTGTGCTGCTGTTAAAGGTAATGTGTCGCTAGTTAAACAGTTAGTGTATAAGTGATTAAACAATGTTATAATTTTTTTACTTTTTTCACGAGTCAGGAAATATTATAAATTAGATTCTAATTTATAACATTTCCCAGTGCTGGTCACTAGATGGAGCAATTCCCAAAATTGCAGCATTGGCATGTGGTAAAGCAACCACATTGCTTTATGCTGCAAAATTTGAGAATACACACTCGCTCTAGTGAGCTCACAGAATCACCCCTCCTTTATCCTGGCTAGTGCCAGGAGACAGGAGGGGATTGAACGGTCAAACCTCCTACACTGTGTGTCGCCATTTTTTGAGCTAACACACAGTGTAGTAGGTTAACATACAGTAGTAAACACACAGTAAAACACGTACATACACAGACCTAACTTACCTGCTTCTGCCGCCGCCGCTCCCTCCGGTCCGTCCGCTCCCTCCGCTCCAAGTGCACAAGTCCGGAAGCCGCGACCGGAAGTAGTAATCTTATTGTCCGGCCGCGGCTTCTGGTCCACAAGAAAATGGCGCCGGACGTCGCTCAGCCGAAGACCTTCAATTTGGACTGTGTGGGAGCGGCGCATGCGCCATTCCCACACAGACGGCGTACAGCATAGTGGATGGAACGGGCCCTGTTCGCATTCACTATGGGGCTGTATGTGCCGTATTCCATGTCTGTATGTGTCGTTAATCAACACATACAGAGATGGAAAAAAAAATGGCAGCCCCCATAGACAAGAAAAAGTGAAAAAATAAAAAAAGTAAAACACAAACACACAAATAAATAAAAAATGTTTTAATAAAACACTAAAAGCAAATTGATATATAAAAAAAAATTTTTTCGCGACACTCATCCTTTAAGCATTTACAGCAGTCACATGGACCATAGGAATCTGTGAACTGAAGGAAACCCATTTACTTCTATGGGGGAGTTTTCTAGGCATGCTCTGTGACCTGTGAAGGTCATTGTGCAGGAAGCGATAGGAGGAGAGCTGTGTCCATCACCTATTGTTAATGGTGGATCCTGTGTGATCTATATAGAGGTGTTACCTGTCATTGTAATCCTGCCTGTGATGATAATGAGATGGCTGATTGGAAGTGATCTCTACAAAACAGGAAGTGTCAGTCTATTGTGAGGCTCAGGGGCTACACGGAGAATTGCAAGATTTTAGGATTATTTTTAATATAGATAATGACATAGAACATAAAACAAACATCACAAAAAAACTCTTAAAAATATGTTTAACATAAAAACTCGATTGAACAATAGGTCATTTTCAGAGTACATATTCCCTTTAAATTATTTCAGGGCTGATCAGTATGTGAGAGTACTCATGTATGTGAATGAGTGTGCTAATAATAATTTTCTTGGTAAATTTTGTCCGCAAGTGCACTGTAATCATTTCTGCTGGACAAGACCCTTCTTGAGTCATCAAGATCTTGTATAATTTATTGAATTTGTGCTCTATTAGTTGCCTAATGGGCCATTCATCATTAGGTTCCTTGTACGTTGCACCTCTTATTGACCTACTACACGTCAATAAATCCTTGACAATATTTTATTTTGCTCTGGCTTGGATTTCCCTTTAGAGTATTGATTTGTTTATATTAATTATAAAGAAGAACGATACAGCTTTATGCTGATAACAGATTACTCAAATATGACACAGATACACAGTGGCATAGCATGAAGCTTAAATAAAATCTGTACCAGAGCCCCCAACAATCCCGCGCCGTTCATGGTACTGCTGTTCTGTTATTTAGGCTCCCTCAGACATCGAGGCTTGGGTTCGACTGCAACCTCTGCACTGTTTATGACTATTGTACACAAAACTTTCCTGTAATATTTATTTTGGTACATATGACGGTTTTTGACATACATTTTCTCTTCCTCCTACTGTCGGTTACTTGGGTGTCTATGGGCGTAGATAAGTATTGGTAAACATGATGTTGCTAAAGGCGTGCTCCAATATCTCAGTGTCTATTACAGTTTAGCCCCTAAGTACTGATTGCAAGGACTTTGGCTACATAGAAAGGAAAATTGTTGCCATTGTTTATTTCAATATGCCTTATTAGGGTATGTTCACACGACAGCGTCCGTAACGGCCGAAATTACGGGGCTGTTTTCAGGAGAAAACAGCCCCGTCATTTCAGCCGTAACGGCATGTGCAGGCGCTTGAACGCCGCGTCCATACGGACGTAATTGGCACTGCTTTTCATTGGAGTCCGTAATTAGTGTGTGTGAACATACCCTTTTGGTGTTTCTTAAAGGACGAGTGTCGCGAAAAAAAAAATTTTTAGATCAATTTGCTTTTAGTGTTTTATTAAAAAATGTTTTATTTATTTGTGTGTTTGTGTTTTATTTTTTTTTATTTTTTTACTTTTTCTTGTCTATGGGGGCTGCCATTTTTTTTTCCATGTCTGTATGTGTCAATTAACGACACATACAGACATGGAATATGGCACATACAGCCCCATAGTGAATGCGAACGGGACCCATTCCATCCAATATGCTGTACGCCGTCTGTGTGGGAACGGCGCATGCGCCACTCCTACACAGTCCAAATTGAAGGTCTTCGGCCGAACGACGTCCGGCGCCATTTTCTTGTGGACCGGAAGCCGCGGCCGGACAGTAAGATTACTACTTCCGGTCGCGGCTTCCGGACTTGTGTTCTGAAGCAAGCACTTGGAGCGGAGGGAGCGGACGGACCGGAGGGTGCGGCAGCGGCAGGAGCAGGTAAGTTATGTTTGTGTATGTACTTGTTTTAGTGTGTGATTACTACTGTATGTAAACCTACTACACTGTGTGTTAGCTCAAAAAATGGCGACACACAGTGTAGGAGGTTTGACCATTCAATCCCCTCCTTTCTCCTGGCACTAGCCAGGATAAAGGAAGGGGGATTCTGTGAGCTCTCTAGAGCGAGTGTGTATTCTCAAATTTTGCAGCATAAAGCAATGTGGTTGCTTTACCACATGCCAATGCTGCAATTTTGGGAATTGCTCCATCTAGTGACCAGCACTGGGAAATGTTATAAATTAGAATCTAATTTATAATATTTCCTGACTCGTGAAAAAATTAAAACAATTATAACAATGTTTAATCATTTATACACTAACTGTTTAACTGTTTAACTGTTTAACTACCACTAGGCCACACCACCGTAGCGGGGAGGCAGCTGGCCAAACAACAGGAACCCCAGAAAAACAAAGTCCCGCACAAGGGTACCTGGATAGTCCAGACAATGGCCGCAGCTCTGGCACGGATGGAGGTGGGTGCAGCAGGTAACGCAGGTTGCGCCAGACATGGCGAATCCCTCTGGAGGATGCAAATGACACAGGACGTGGCAAGGCAACAGCAGGTGTAGTAGACACGACTCCAACTAGTAGGCACTGGAACAAGAACACAGCACGGGATACAGGAACAGGTAACAGGGCACGGGTAACAACTGGAACGGGAAATACTAAGGGACCATTTGCAAGACAGACTTGGGAATTACTAACAACGCTCAGGCAAGGATCAGAAGGGCTGGGGCCTTCTTATAGACCAGGAAATCATGTGGTTGATGATGATGATTGTTTTTACAGGTGCGCGCGCTGGCCCTTTAAGAGCGGGCACGAGCAGACCGGAGCGGAAGTGAGCGCTGGCGTCTCCTAAGAAGGTGATGGGGACAATCGCTCACGGATCCATGCCTGCGGGCGACGGGAGGTGAGTAAACTTGACGGCTCGTGGCCATGGACGCTACATGGACACTAACTTTTCAAACAACGTATGATATTTTAATAATATACCTGATATAGATCAACTTTGTAATTTACTCTGTATCACTTCACTGCCTACCTATACAAGTCTATTGAGGACAAGTGAGCAGGAGGAGCCTAGACCTGTTGCCTATACAAGTCTAAGGAGAGGGGAGCAGGGTGAAAAAGAAAGACAGGCGTGCTGCAGCTTCCTGGTAAATTTTAACTCACCCCAGTGCTGGATTATCAGCTACACTGCTCATTACTGCTGTACAATGTCCTCCGTGTTGCTGCAGCTTCTATATATGTGATAGATAGAGATTAGAGAGCAGGAATCTCTCTTTTATGTGTGCAATGTATAGAAGACATGATAGCAGTTAGGCTCCTCCCACTAGCTTAGAGACAACTGAAAATTAGAGATAGATCCTGCAGATGGGAAAACCACTAAATAATGCAGAATTCAAGTCATATAAGAGAAATAGCCAGAAATAATATTTTTCCTCATGTACACACATATGACAGTTTATTCTCAAAAGTCACCTGGTACTAGGTACGCTTTAAGGGGCCTTAGAAAACTGTCAGAAGATATTTACCATATGTACTGCAAGACAATTTCCTGGGTCAAATGGTTGAGCAACCAGCTAGAGAAAGTGCTCTGATCTAGTAAATAAGGATTATTTCGGATCATATTTTAAAAGTGACAGTCAAGAAAATCTTGGGGAATAGTGACCATAATATAATAACTTGCAAAAAGTAAGCGCTTGCGGGCGGAAAGAAAAATGAAATTTTAAAAACAGAGAAAGTACAAAAAAATTATATCAAAATCTTACGGGGGTAAGAAACATTTAAAAAAAAATCATAGCACAAAATTTGCATCATTGAGTAGCAGTATTAAGTAGATATTGAGAAGACAGAGCTATTCCATAATCTCTTTTCATCAGTAATCACGACGGAAGAGACTGATAAGGATATATAGTATTTTCCAACCTGCAATTAACAACAACCAGTGGTGGTTAAATGAAGCAATAGTCTCAAAAGATTTAGATACGATTAACAGGAATAAAGCCCCTGAGCCTGATGGTTAAAATCCTTGTATTCTTAGAAAACTTAGCTCAGTAATTGCCAAACCATTATTTTTTATTATTTAAGCGTTCCCAGGTACCAAGCATGCAAGGTAAGGTACGGTACAAAGCTGATGTTAACCCTATATTTAAAGGAGGTTCAAAGACAAAGCCCAGATGTAGCCGTCTTTATCTTGACTTTTAAAACATTACATACACAGTGGCAAGAGCCTTTATCTTGACTTTTTCAATGATTTTTCAATGGTTTTGTTGTGTGATATCACGCTGCAGCAAGTTATCAGAGTCAATATAAAAATGGCTACATACATAAGTTTAATATCTATAGTTGTAAAGTTATTTGGCCTGTTAGGTAAGCACTCAGTTTAACCCCTACAAGCACGACTCAGTAACTATACGTCGTCGCAGAAGGTTACTTCCCGCATGAGGATGTATAGTTACTGAGTCGTTCCCGAAGCACACTGTAGGCGACAGTGTGCACCGGGAACCAGGAGGTCAGCTGTCTCCGACAGCTGACACTCCACTCTTGCCGGCCAGCGGTCCTTTGCCGCTGATTTAGGCAATTAACCCCTTAAATGCGGCGATCGGTTGCAATCGCCGCATTTTAGGGGTTTCTAGCATATCGGCAGACCCCGGTCTGAAATCGCTGGGTTTGCAGATGGTTAGCATGCCAAACGGAGGCCAAACAATGGCCGTTTCTGACATGGACGGAAGCCTATCAGGACCTGATAGGCTTCCTGTCAGAGTGACAGGAAGTCACTGCGTCGTTCCCGATGCACACTGTCGGCGACAGTGTGCATCGGGAATCAGGAGGTCAGCTGTCCCCTAAAGCTGACACTCCAGTGTTGACGATCAGCGACTCATCGCTGCTGATTAAGATAATTAACCACTTAAATGCGGCGATCGATTGTGATCACTGCATTTAGGGGGTTTGTAGCACATCGGCAGCCCACATGCAATCGTTGGGGTTGCCATGGCAACTGGAGGCCAGACAATGGCCTCCGAGTCTGCCATGTATGGAAGCCTATGAGGACCAGCCTCTAGCGGGTCCTGGTAGGCTTTCTGTCAGAGTGACTGTAATGTCACACTGACAGTTGGAATACATTACACTACCTAGATAGTGTAATGTATTCTAGCAGCGATCAGTGCTGCAGGTCAAAAAAGAAAGTGTAAAAAGTAAAAAAATAAGTTGAAATAAATTAATAAAAATGTTTTTATAAAAGTGTAAAAATAAAAGGTTTTTTTTCCTATAATAAGTCTTTTATTATAGGAAAAAAATGAAAACGTTAAAGTACACATATTTGGTATCACTGCGTTCGTAATGACCCACTCTATGAAACTATAATGTTATTTTTCCCGCACGGTGAACACCGCAAAAAAAATAAATGAAAAACTATACCAGCATCGCTATTTTTTGGTCACCACCCCTCCCAAGATATAAAATAAAAAGTGATCAAAAAGTCGCATGTACCCCAAAATAGTACCAATAAAAAAAACACCCGTCCCGCACAAAACAAGTTCTTACACAGCTTTTTTGACTGAAAAATAAAAAAGTTATGGCTCTCAGAATATGGCAATACAAATCATAAATAAGTTTATAAAAATGTGATTTTATTGTGCAAACATTGCAAAATATAAAAAAAACTATATGCATATGGTATTGCCGTAATCTTACCGACTTGCAGAATAAAGTAAAATGTAATTTATTGCGCACGGTGAACACCGTAAGAAATAAAGAATTTAAGACGCCAAAATCACAGTTTTTTTGGTCACCTTAGCTCTAACTTTAATAAAAAGTGATCAATAAAATGGTACCAATAAAATCGACAGCTCGTTCCGTCAAAAATAAGCCCTCACACCGCTCAATCGACCAAAAAATAAAAAAGTTATGGCTCTCAGAATATGGTGATACAAAACAATTCTTTTTTTTTAACAAATAGTCTTTTCTTTGTCAAAGTAGTAAAATATAAAAAAAAAACAATATAAATTTGGAATCACCGTAATTGTATTGAGACGCAGAAAAAAAAGTTGTCGTTTTTACCGCACGGTGAAATTTGTAAAAACAAAACCCCAAAAACAATGGAAGAATCACAGTTTTTTCCAATTTCAGCCCGCAAATATTTTATTTTAATTTTTTTTACATTTCACAGTATATTATATGGTACTTTAAATGGTGTCATTAGAAACTACAACTCTTTCCGCAAGAAATATGCCCTCACACTGCTCTATTAACAGAACAATTGAAAAGTTATGTATAGCTCTTCGCAGGCGGAGAGCGAAAAACGAAAATGAAAAAGCAAAAAAGGTCCTGAAAGAGTTAATTAATTTTAATAGAAAAACATTTATGACCACATATGGGGTATTGCCATACTCTTAAGAAATTGCTTTTCAAATGTTGGTGTGGTTTTTCTCTTTTATCCCTTGTGAAAATTAAAAAAATCAACATTTTAATGGACAAAAATGTTGATATTAATTTTCATGGCCTAATTCCACTAAATGCTACAAAAAACCTGTGGGATCAAAATGCTAACTATACCCCTTTTGGTCCCTCCAGGGCATTGCAAACGCGACACGGCACCAAAAACCATTCCAGCAAAATCTGCGCTCCAAAATCCAAAAGGCGCTCCTTCCTTTCTGAGCACTGCTGTGGGTCCAAACATCAGTGTATGACCACATATGGTGTATTGCCGTAATCGGGAGAAATTGCTTTACAAATGTTGGGGTGCTTTTTCTTCATTAATTCTTGTAAAAATGAAAAAATTCTATGTTTTAGCAAAACAAAAGTAGATTTTCATCTTCACAGACTAATTCCACTAAATTCTGCAAAAAAAACTGTAGGGTCAAAATGCTAACTATACCGCTAGAAAAACGCCTTGAGGGGTGTAGTTTCCAAAATGAGGTCACTTTTGGGGGGTTTTGATTGTTTAGGCATCACAAGACCTCTTAAAACCTGACATGGTGCCTAAAATATATTCCTAAAAAGAGGAGGCCCCAAAATCCTCTAGGTGCTCCTTTGCTTCTGAGGCCGGTGTTTCGGTCAATTAGGACACTAGGGCCACATGTGGGATATTTCTAAAAACTGCAGAATCTGGGCAATAAATATTGATTGTGTTTTTCTGGTAAAACCTTTTGTGTTACAAAAAAAAGATGTATTACAAATGAATTTCAGCAAAAAAAAATTAATTTGTAAATTTCATCTCTACTTTGCTTTATTTTCTGTAAAACGCCTAAAGGGTTAAAATACTTTCTGAATGCTGTTTTGAATACTTTGAGGGGTACAGTTTTCAAAATAGGGTGATGTATAGGGACTTTCTAATATAT
The DNA here is from genome assembly GCF_050947455.1 of Rhinoderma darwinii. NCBI lineage: Eukaryota > Metazoa > Chordata > Amphibia > Anura > Rhinodermatidae > Rhinoderma > Rhinoderma darwinii. Next base: position 54,686,963 of record NC_134691.1, read on the forward strand.
AAGGCCCTGAAAGCCACTTCAGAACTGAACTGGTCCAGGAAAAAATAGCCTTTTGAAATTTTCTTGAAAATGTGAGAAATTTCTGCTAAAGTTCTAAGCCTCGTAACGTCCTAGAAAAATAAAAGGACGTGAAAAAAAATGATGCAAACATAAAGTAGACATATGGGAAATGTTAGCTAGTAACTATTTTGTGTGGTATTACTATCTGTTTTACATGTAGATACATTTACATTTCTAAAAATGATAATTTTTCCAAATTTTCTCTAAAGTTTTCCACAAATAAAGATTGAATTTATTGACCAAATTTTTTCACTAACATAAAGTATAATATGTCACGAGAAAATAATCTCAGAATTGCTTGGATAGGTTAAAGCATTCCAAGTTATTACCACATAAAGCGATACATGTCAGATTTGAAACAATTATCTGTGTCCACAATGCCAAAACAGGCTGTGTCCTAAAGGGGTTAAATAGAAGGGTTTATGAAAGGGAGGTGTTGTCAAACAAATGTACATGCTTCATTCACCTCCTGACGGCCTCAGCCATGGATCTGCAAGCGCTGGCCCCAGCCTCCTCCTCAGGAGATGCCAGCGCTCACTTCCGCTTACCTTGGCCGGGTCCCAGAGGGTGCGCGCGCACACTCGTGCCTGCTCTTAAAGGGCCAGCATCTGCCTTGCCTGAGCATTGTTGTCTTACCTTAAGTTTGTCTAAGCAAATGGTCTCCTTGTATTTCCCAGTTCCCTGTTTCCCGTTCCTGCAACCTGTACCTGTATCCCATGCTATCCTGGTCAAGTGCCATGTTGAGCTGAAGTCGTGGTGTGCTGTATACCACAGCTGGCACCTGCCTGCTGCCTAGTCCCTGCCGAGCCTGTCTTACTACTGTCCGAGCTACCACAGGTACATTACACGAACTACAGACTGTGACCTGTGTCCTGTTGGCCAGCTGCCATATCGTCAAGGCGGTACGGCCCAGTGGGTCCATGTACCCAACGTGACACTAATGACAACGAGCTCTGAAGTGTTGATCTGCAGAACTCGGCAGTGATCGCCTAGCCACACAGTGTGACCGCTGCGAGGAAGCAAGGGAAGGATGCTAAAGCGTGGGGAGGTGAGTAACAGCATGATCTCCACGGTTTGTGACAGTACCACCACTGTATTCACACTTTTATTGCAGGCAAAATGTGCCTCAAAATTCCTTTAGGCACTGATTTAGATGTGGTTTCAGCGTCAAAATCAGCGCCAAAAAAAACTCAGTGTGAACAGGCCCTTAAGTCCCTCCCAAGAGAGCCCCTTAAATAGGACTTGGCATGATATTTGCTTAGACTAAGACCAAAAAGGAATCCTTATCTAGTAGAGACTGGCAACGCCACACAACCTTCTCAGAAATGGGCCTGGGGGATGGATAGGGCAGTTTTGTCGTAGATAAAGTCTCTTACCACTGTAAAGACATAGGACTTGTTAAAATCTACTGAACCTCTCCTCCAAGGACAGGGAAATACGACCAAATTGCATGGGTTAGTCAGGAAAGATAGCTCATCAGTTGTATAAACATCTGTGGATTGTTGATACCAGGAGCCTGACGTGGTAAATGAGGAGATTTTTTTCTTTAGCTCACTCCCTGAAACAAAGATCCACCTGGGTAGCAAGGGAAATGCTATAATCCTGTTTGTCTGTAATATGGGCTTGAAGTCCCTCACAGAAGGTACCCCGCCGTGCTTCATTATTCCAAATAAGATATAAAGCCAGGGTGCGGAATTCGATAGGATATTGTCTGACAGTGCCCCTTGTCATAGGTGTACCAGGTTTCGAAGGAAATACAACCTCATTCTTCAAATGCTTTCTGAAAAGTAGACAGAAAACATTGCAATGTAGAAACAGCAGGATCCCCACGTTCCCATAGAGGTGATTCCCAGGCCAGGGCCTCTCCAGTAAGCAGAGAAATAATAAAGGAAAATTTTACTTGGCACAAAGTTCAAATTGAATGGAACACTGGTTTATCATTATCATCATATGGCTGCGGAGGAGGGAGCTGGAGAAGCTGGAGATGGTACACGTGCTCTCTGGAGTGTATCCAAATGAGATAAAATTCGTTGAAGCCACTGGACAGGTTGTTTCTGACATTTTCCGTGTTGTTTAACTTGCTTGGCTAGCTCATAAACTTCCACAGGCAAGGCGGTCATCTGTGCGGCGTCGCTTGAATACATGGCTTGACTGTGACATCAAGTAACACAAGGCTAGAGATGTGAATCCTTGTGGCTGCAATAGTTTAGCACTGGCAGCCGGAATAAGCAACGTCAGATGAGAAGACTAGGACTAGAGAGTAAGTGTAAAGGATCTGCCAGGCACAGCGGGGTTAACTCCCAGAACTAATCAGTCAGCACCTGAGAATACATCCCTGAGACTGACTCCTGCTTCCACCATTCAGGCTGGCAGGCTTAGGAGTGGGAGAGCCTATCGTAACCTGGCCAGACTCAGCTAGCTCCCGCCCTCGGTCTATCTACGCCTGCACTTCCTGTCCTTCGGTGCTTGTTATTGCTTGTGTTTCTTTCCTTGTGGTTTCCTGGCCCAGCTACAGCTCCTGCTATTTTTGATCCTGCTCCATACAGACCCTGGCTTACCAACTACTCTTCTGCTTTTCGTTTTGTACCTCGCACACTCCTGGCTTGACTCGGCTCGTTCACCACTCTGGTTGCTCACGGTGTTGCCGTGGGCAACGGCCCCTTTTCCTTGCTTGTGTTCCTTGTATGTTTGTCGTGCACTTACTGAGCGCAGGGACCGCCGCCCAGTTGTACCCCGTCGCCTAGGGCGGGTCGTTGCAAGTAGGCAGGGACAGAGTGGCGGGTAGATTAGGGCTCACTTGTCCGTCTCCCTACCCCCTGCCATTACAGTAAGGGTAAGTTCACACGTAGCGTAAATACTGCGGATTTTCCACAACGGATTTTGTTATGGAAAATCCGCAGCATAATACTGTAGCAGCAGAGTGGATGAGATTTGGATTGAAATCTCATCCACGTGCTGCGTAAATGCTGAGAAGAAAAAATGCAGCATGTCAATTGTATTTGCGTAATAGCTGCTTATGTGTTGCGGAATTTCGTCATTGAATTCAATGAGGAGGTAAAACCGGCAACAAATAGCAGATGTTGAGTTTTTTATGGTGGAAATGCAATGATTCCCCCGCAAAAAAAACACAACTCAGCAAAAAATCTTATACTTAACCAGAATTCTGTGTTTCTTCGTCCAGGCCGGCCTCCTGTGGTGACATTTCATCCCATGTGACCACTGCAGCCAATCAGAGGCTGCAGCTCTCACATAGGATAAAACGTCATCCCAAGAGGCCAGCCTGCAGGCTGAGTTTAGTCAGGAATGGGGGAAAGAAAGAAGATGTGGTCTGGAATTAAATTAATAAATAACTTTTATTGATCTGCATTAAAATGGTGATTGTTAAGAGTCCAATGGTGCAAAATGGTATGTGTGAGTGACCCCCAAACTCACATACCCTTGGCCTGAAATAATATAGTTAGTATTGTGTTGAGTATTCCACTGTCACTATTGCTTAATTGCAGTCCACAACTCACTGAGCTATAGATATGGAATGAATCTCCAGATGGAATGGAGTGGAGTCAAAATGTTAAATTCTAGCAATAGGTTAGTTGGGAAAGCTAGGTTATACTAGAAATTGGGCTAATAATGTGTATGATGGACTGTTGTGGCCAGGCAGCAAAGTGGATTTCAAATTGGCCCTGACAGCAATGATTTATTGGTAACTAGTATTATATATTTTGAAGTACTACTACCAGAACCACATGCGCTACTATGCTGACTGAACTACCGGGCAACGCGATTAGATTGTGCATGAGTTGTCATGTAGGTAGAGATCGCAACAAAAATTGATACCATCTGGTTCAACAACCGTTCGGGATAGTAGTCTCAGCAGGGCTATGAGAAGTCCCCCAAGAGGATCTAGGAGCAGTCAGACATGATATCAAAATGTAGCTATGCTGTAAGTCAGGGCAAATGTTGCCAATAGTGTAACCTTGCGGTTTTACTGCACCACGTTATAAATGTGCACTTATAATCTACACTCTCACGCTGGTGTATCCTCGTAGACAGCACTCAGCTATCAGCCAGGAGGGCAAATATTGCCGATTGCATAGCTATGCAGTTTTATTGTGAGATGTGACTATACAATTACTAGCTGCACCCTCACGCCGGTGTCCCCGTGTAACGGAGCAGCAGCGTGGGGAGCAGCTGTAGCTGAATTTGTGACAGCACTCAGCTGTCAACCAAGAGAATTGTCAGAACTCAAAGTCCGACTCTGCTATCAGCAGACTCAGACCCAGAATGTGTGCTTTAATTTGGGCAGAGCGATAGGGACTAACGTATTGCCAAGCGGTTGTGTTACCGCACAGTGTGAGTATGCAACATGCACTGAACAGCGGCGTAGATAGCAGCCGTAGCCGTACTTATCGCAACGCTCAGCAAGCAGCTGAGGCAGTGTCAAAGGGCCGACCCGAAGTCTGACCCCGCTGTCAGCAGACTCAGGCAAAGCCTGAGCGCTGTATAGTGAGGCAGGTCGGCCAGTCACTCCGGCAATGTATCGCCAAGAGAATCCTGCAGGACAGTCAGTCCTGCAAGAGAAACCCCCGCTTCACTGCCGTTTTGAGCGGGGTGGCAGCAGTCAAATGACTGCGTGTGAAGTTCACTCACGGTCAGATTGGATTGTGGCCGCCAGTTAGAACAGCATACCCAGCTGCTGTGTGAAACACAGCGGGACGTGTTGCTATCAGAGCCGCTCTGCTAGCTAAAGGACTGACAGTTGTCAACAGTGTAGTGAGAACGTGTAAAATTATTGAACAGTTAGTCTGCAACTTAGGCACATGTTGCACCATGGACATTTAAAAAGTGCTAAGCACCCGACGCGCGTTTCGCCAGCATTCTGGCTTCTTCCAGGGGTGGGAGGCCGCCATTATCATGCCCTATAAATAGGGTCCTCATTGATTGACAGCCTAAAGAGCCAATCCGAGACCTGGGTCTCGGCTGGTGTAATGTTAGTGGAGTTCTCAATAGAATTTTTGTGAGAACATGCAATAATTGTTAATAGAACACCATACAACTATCAAAATGCAAACTCAAACGAAGTTAAACAAATTAAACGACATATAGATCCTGTAGTTGTAAAGATGATAATAATCGGACGGCAGCAAGGTTTGGAAAAATAATAATAAATGAAAAAATATATGAAAAAATACATATATTTTAGAAAAATATATATATGAAATGGAAAATTGTAATGGAAAAATTATATATATATATAATAATGTAAACCACTGTCCATTGTGTCAAAGGAAGCAACCAAAGCCGAAGTTTTCATTAAGCCCAGATGGACTCACCGTTTTCATATTAAAGATCCATTCACTTTCCTTTTTCAGAAGTGCCTGATCTAAGTTGCCCCTTCTGATGCCTAGATGTATTTGACACAGAGCCCAGCCTTTCAGGGCTGTCCAATTAGAATTGTGGACGTTCCCAAAGTGTCTGGCTATTGGAGTTGGATTAAATGGTTTTTTCTTGATCCTGCACTCATTCTCATTTTTTTCAAAGTTAATTATAGAGTTAATGTGCTCACGGATCCGTATGCGCAGTTCTCTCTTGGTTTTCCCAATATATTTGAGACCGCATGGGCATTCAAGGCAATAGATCACACCAGAGGTGGAGCATCTTATATGATCTGAGATCCGATGGAGGATACCAAAGGCATCCACAAACTCTCTCTTGTCCACTAATACCCGACAGGCTTTACACATTCTACACGGATAGAAACCAGGGTTAAGTACTGAATTGTTCTTGCTTTTTCTCGAAAAATGGCTCTGTACCAAAACATTTGAGATGGTTTTACATTTCCTGTATCCCAGAGAGACTTTGCTGGTAAGAAGATTTTTGAGTACTGGGTCACTAAGTAAAATGTTCCAATGACGGTTCAGAATGTGTGTCATTTCATCCCAACTTTCATTGAAGTCAGTGACAAATCGTGGTTGGGATTGTTCTGTGTTAACCCTTATTTTTGGGGTTAACAGAGATTCACGATCAGTCCTCAGTGCCCAGTTATAGGCTTTCTTGATGTTCCTTTTACTATAGTTCCTACCTGACAGCCCGTTCTTCAATTCTGTTGCCCGGGTCTTAAATAGCTGGAAGGTGGAACAATTTCGTCTGAGCCGCAGGAATTCTCCCTTTGGAATGCCTCTAATGGTGTTAACAGAATGAGCACTTGTTGCATCCAAAAGGCTATTAGTGGCTGTTTTCTTCCGGTAAAGGTCTGTCTCAATTATGCCACGCTCGTTGGTAAATAGCCTCACATGCAGGAAAGGGATTGACTGATGGTCATATGTGAGTCAATTTGAGGTTAAAGTTGTTGGTATTCAGGACCTCAATGAACTCTTCAAGTTCCCTAGATGAACCATTCCAGATGAGCAATATGTCATCTATAAATCTGCACCAGATATTGATCCTGGAAGTGAATCTGTCCATTTCGGGACAAAAAAACGTGACATTCTTCCCACCAGACCAGATATAAGTTGGCAAAGGTGGGTGCCACCGCTGCTCCCATTGCCGTTCCTCGTAGCTGCAGGTAAAACCTGCCATCGAAGAGGAAATAGTTGTGCTTCAAAATGAATGTGAGTGCACGTAGGACAAAGTTTTTCCGAGATGGATTGTAGCCCTCCTTTCTCTGCAAAAAGAATTCCACCGCTGTGCAGCCTACCTTATGGTCTATACTAGTATAAAGGGACTCCACATCGCAAGTAGTGAGCCATTTGTCCTCCTCCAGGGAACTACCATTCAGGTCTTTGAGCACCTGCATGGTATCCCTGGTGTGGGAGGGTAACTGATATACCAATTCGCGTAGTTCTTCGTCTAACCAGTGATTACATTTTTCAGTCAAATTGCCCACACCAGAGACAATCGGCCTCCCTGGAGGGTGAGTGGGGTTTTTGTGCACCTTTGGGAGGAGATAGAACGTTGCAATCCTGGGGTGCTGTACCTTCATAAAGTCCCTTTCTTTAGCAATTATGGCCCCCTCTTCAAAACCATCTTGAATTATGTCATTATATTCCTTAAGAAATTGTTCAGTTGGGTCACCCCAGAGTGGACGGTAACAGGCTTTGTCCAATAGTTGCTTTTTGGCTTCCAGTAAATATTTATCTTTTGACCAGATAACAACATTGCCCCCTTTATCTGAATTCTGGAAGACAACGTCATCCCATTTGCGCATTTCCTGGAGTGCCCGTTCTTCATCCGGGCTGAGATTGTGAGGTAGCCATTGGTTGGACAATGACAATAGGTCCTGGGATACTAAGTCAACAAAGACTTTGATTGCCGGGCAACCGTCCAAGGAAGGCATGATTAAAGTTTTGGACTTTAGTTTAGATTTTTTATGAAGAGTGGTTAGGGAGCCAAAGTCACTCTCATGTTGCTGAGTGGAGTTTTCGGACAACAGTTCCTCTAAGTCTCCCAGTGTATTAATTTCAACTTCTGATGGACATTCTAGGCTGGCGGTGTTTAAGTGTTCCCTGTTCATAATTTTGGTTTGTCTGTTGTACATCTTTTGATAGAGCAATTTGCGCCCAAAGAGGTGAAGATGCAGGCTGTCAGAGGAACGCGTCGCCATGGTTATGTAAGCATCAAACTTTTTTTTTCTACGTGCAGTTTTCCGCAGCGGACATTCTGGCCTAAAAACTGCACCACAATTTGATGCGGTTTTTTGGACAGAATTCCCTGTAGCGCCCAGGGCGGATACGCTGTGTGCTTTTACGCAGCCTATCCGTCCCGTGTGAACATAGCCTAATACTGATCTGGAAGCTGGACACTGGAACAGTCTGAGAAATACTACAGGTAACGAAGGCTTGTCACTAGCTTAGTATTGCCCAATCTCCTAACTAATCTAATAGGCGCTGTCACACTGATAATACTAGTGAAAATTGTGTCCCAAAAAGTTTATTATTTTAAACGTTATGAGCTTTTTTCTAAATATGCAAATGAGGTTGTACTGGAGAAGTGGGCGTCAACAGCAGCAATTCTCCTAAGGTGGAGCTACCTGACTGCCTCTGACGCTGTCCTATCAGCATGAAGCTGCTTCACACAGTGTGAGAGACTGAGGCTGGAGGGAAGGGGGATCATTTAAAAAAGCTATATCTCAGGCTGTGGACCAGCTAGAACAGTGGTTCTGGTGGCATATGAAAGACGAGATTCTAATCTGTTCGAGCTGTAAAACAATCGGAGATATCACCAGTTGAAAACATAGTCCGAAACCAGGGGCGTAACTAGGAAAGACTGGGCCCCATAGCAAACTTTTGACTGGGGCCCCCCTCCCCTGGGTGTCACACAACCCCCCCCCCCTTGTAGATAGTGCCTTTTTTACAGCCCCCCCCCCTGTAGATAACGCCATACAGCCCCCCCCTCTGTAGATAGCGCCATACATCCTCCTGTAGAGAACGCCATACATCCCCCTGTAGAGAACGCCATACAGCCCCCCTGTAGATAACGCCATACAGCCCCCCTGCAGAGAACGCCATACAGCCCCCTGTAGAGAACGCCATACAGCCCCCCCTGTAGGGAACGCCATACAGCCCCCCCTGTAGGGAACGCCATACAGCCCCCCCCTGTAGGGAACGCCATACAGCTCCCCCCTGTAGGGAACGCCATACAACCACCCCCCCCCCCCTGTAGGGAACGCCATACAGCGTTCCACCCCCTGTAGGGAACGCCATACAGCGTCCCCCCTCCCAAAAAAATGCGACCTACAGTGTGTCCTACAAAATACATGTATCCCCTCTCCAAAGGATCTCCACAGGATCTCCACAGGATAGGGGATACATGAGTGATCGCTGGCAGCGATAGGGAGAACGGGGGACTGAAAGTCCCCTGAACTTCTCCATGACAAACCTCTGACTTCCGGCGTCTGCGCAGCTCAATAAAAATGAAAGGAGCACGGGTCATGCATGCGCACAAGCACGACCGGCGCTCCATTCATTTCTACGGAGCTGCCGACACAGACCCCGGAAGTCCGAGGGTTGTAATGGAGTACTTCAGGGGACTTTCAGTCCCCCGTTCTTCCTATCCCTGCCAGCAATCACACATGTATCCCCTGTCCTGTGGAGATCCTGTGGAGAGGGGATACATGTCTTTTGCTCTATTTTGCGCCTTCAGGACCAGACACCGTTTAGCCATTTTTAGCACGTGTTAGCTAAATGGCTATAACTTTTTTATTTGTTGGGCTAATGACGTGATTTTCACGACGTTTTTTCCGTAGACAATGCAGGTTTCATTTTTTATCGTTTTTATACACACCTTTTTTGCTATTTTAGAATTTTTATTCATAAAGTTTGAAAATAATAGTAAAAAAATAAGCTTTTTTACATTTCAGCTATTTTTTTTTTTGGTAATAACATAGTTTTACCCTAAAATAGACCTTTTATTTGTGATCGTCATTGTCTACCGTAAATTTTTATATATTACATGTCTATATTAGGGTAATTGGGTCAGCGCTAGCGTTACAACAATGATTGGCGGGGGGGAACGTTTTTTTTTTGGGTTGGGTATTTTATGTGTATTTATTATTATATTTTTTTTTTGCACTTTACTTTATTCTTTTTTTATTACTATGGTCTGTCCCTCAAAGGTCAAAAAAAACCTTTGGGGAACTTTATATATTTTTTTTCTTTCTTTTACACCATGTTTTTCCACTGTAACTGGGGCTGCACAGCAGCCCCAGTTACAGGGGAAATCAGCCCTCTCATAGTGACGATTGTCACTAATAGGGCTGTGCTGGGTCTAGTAAGACCCAGCAACAGTCTGCCACTAACGGCACCCGGCGATCATGTGACCAGTCACATGATCACCGGGAGGAATAGAGACAGCGCCACTGCTGCTGTCTCTATTCCTGTACACAGCGTTCATTGAGCGCTGTGTACAAGTGATCAGAGAAGACAGAAGCAGCGAAAGCTGCTTCTATCCTCTCCTCAGGGACCCCGGCAGTCACTGACAGCCGGAGACGCGACATTCAGCTGCCCGATCGCGCGGGCAGCAAGTTAAAACCCGAGCCGTAGAAAGTCTATGGCTAGGGTTTTAAGGACCCTGACCGCTGGCCGTAAAAATACAGCCAGCGGTCGGGAACCAGTTAATGGCAGAGCGGGGAGATACCTCCCTGCTCTGCCGTAGTGTTCAGTGGCGTCCCGCTGTAGCAGCCATAGCGGCTGCTAGCGGAGCCTCCGGCCATGGACGGAAGTTGTATACTATATGCATATACTGTTCTAATTCCTGACCGTGTCTTTAACTGGTGATATCTGCGGTTGTTTCAAAGTAGTTCCACCTCATGAGAATCGGTGGTTTTACCGCCCACTTGTCTAGTGTTGCCTCATTTACATATTTAGAAAAAGCTCATAACTTTTAAAATAATAAACGTTTTGGGACACCATTTTTTTACTAGCATTATCAATGTGACAGGGCCTATTAGATTAGCTAGGAGATTGGGCATTACTAAACTAGTGACAGATCCTCTTTCAATTACTAGTTTGGATTAACCCCAGTACAGTGTCAAGTAACTTTGGCAGCTATCAGTACATTTTATATTTTCTGTAGTTAATGTTTCCTGGTGCAATGGCCCATATACTAACAATACTGATCTTTTAAAGGGGAAAAAAGCAAAAGCAATGGATCCTACGTCCTGTAGAAAATATGAATGGCGTTGATATAAAAGCATTATACATAAGAGCTCCACATATGTCGCTAGTCTATGGTATTGCCTTACTTCACAGTGATACCATGCACATATGTTAACCCTAGAATTGACAGTGTCATATTGCTAAATGCTTATTTGTAATACATGGTTAACAAATATTAATACTAATAATATTAAGAAGAAGAAGAATAAAAAAAAGTTGTAATTTATTTTATTTTTTTCAAACAACAAAGGTAATAGGTTATAGGTTATAGTCATTTTACCTTGTTTTTGTCATGTTTAAAGTTGCTGTTACTTAAAAACAAAACACTTACTCACAGTGACAAATGACAAGTGAGCATAATGCTCTTACCTTTGCAGTCAGGCAGGACACACAATGTGCTCTCTAATTGGCACTTATAAGGGAAGTGTTTAAGTTCTTCTTTTGATAAATCATTGTCCGTCTTCTAATCAAAAGGGAAACAGTGACATCTTGTGGACACTTTACATTTCTCAACACTCATCTGATTCTTCAGTCTAGGTGAAATTGTGTGTCCATCGGAGATGAGCAAATTATTTGGCCTATTTGCAAATCGGTCCATGATTGACCATCCCTTAGAATGCGTTGGGCATATACATTTTACAGGATTGAGAATCGTTTCTGATGGGTTTGGTGAGTCAGGTCCTATCATGTTTTTTTAATAAACTGAATATGGGTTAAATAACAAAAAATTATGTTCAGTGCTCGGGGTTCTCCTCGCTGAACTGTCCCCAACCCATTCCCTCTGCTACGACTGATCGCCGTCACTCAGCACAGAAGAGACGGGCTGACAGCGTTCAGTAAGGAGAGCCAAGAAGCACGTTCGGCTGACAGCTATCTAAAGTGTTTGGCCAGCTTAACAATCCACCAATTATTGTGATCCATTGTCATTAGCTCAGTCCATTACATGCAATCCAATAGACAAAACAAAGCTGATTTTAAGGGGGCAGTGCCCACCCTCTACCTCCTGGGCCCAGTGCAGCCACACAGGTTGCAGCAATAATATGCCCATCCTGTTCAACACGTCACTGCAGCAGGCCATAATTGGTCGGCCTACTCACGCGGCAACGAAGGTTCCCATGTAATGACAGCAGACAAAGGTATTGAAAACCGTAAAGAATTGATGCGCAAAATGTATAAAACAATTGTATAACATTTCATCATACAATGAATACGTTTCATTTGCCCTTTAACATACCAGACTTGTTAGGATTATGAATATAATTGAATAGGAGCTCACTACTACTTAGTTATATGAATAAATGCTTTAATTCTGGAATTATATCAATTCCGTCCTGAGATGCTATTTCTGGCCTCATTCATTCAAGATTCCTGTAATAATCACCTTCTACCTGCCCAAATTGACTTCAGTGCCCCCTGTTGTCTATGAGATGTACAGATGCAGCCATCATTATCTTGACTTTTAACGCATTAAATATAGTGGCTAGATCCCTTATCTTGACTTTTTCGATGACTTTTCAATGGCTTTTGTTCTGTGATATCACGCTACAGCAAGTTATCAGAGTCAAGATAAACATGGCTACATCCGTATCATTGACTATTTTAATGTTCTTTTAGTCACTGTACAATATTGTTGCCGTTCATTTATCTTTTTTCCCACTAACAAAAATTATCATGGAAGGAACAACTCAGTTCAGGAGAAACTGCAAAATAATGGCGTGTTGTACTCACTGCACAAACAATGGGGTCATCAATATCCTCATAGGAAACCCATTTTCAAATACCCTATTCAGGCATTCCCTTATTCGAGACCTCCATCGCTTAGCCAGAGCAGAGAATGGCTCCAACAAGTGTCTACCAGCGTGACCCGGCATGCCCGTGCATTAAACAGACAGCCCATTGATTTCAAAGGTCAACCTGTAAGGCCTTGTTCACGCGACATTTATCTGATGCGTTTTTGCCGCATTTTACGCGCCGAAAAACGTGTCAAAAACTCATGCTTTAAGCTCCCCATTGACATCAATGGAAAAACACATTGCAGTGCATACGACACATTTTTTTTACGTGCGCATGTTTAAAAAACGCCTTGTGTAAAAAAAGAAGCATCAGGTAAATTCATGGCACGTAAAACACACCGAAAACGTGCCTAAAACGCGCCTAATTCCCATAGTCAATGGGAGTCCTAATTGCGCGCCCAAAACAATGCACCGAAAACGCGTCACAAACGCCTGTACTTTGAAAAGCTCTTTGCAAAAACGCTAGCTTATTTTACACGTTAACAAATCTTTTTTTTTAGCGCCATGTGAACAAGGCCTAATTCTTTATTATCATGCTGCTGCAGGCAACACTGTAGTAATATTTAGTACAGAGGTTGCAGTCGCACCAGGGCCCTGGAGTCTGCTGGAGCCCAAAATGTTCCTCTGCCTCATCTAAGGAGACTACGATTTTTGCAAAATTATCCATTACATAAGTATAAAAAATAAACCAGTAAAGAGACAAAGGGAGAGGGGAGGCGTCCCAGACGAGCTGTCATATTTCCTGGGTGATCTCTCCTGGCTTAATACTCACCTCCTCTGGTCCCTGCAGTCCTCTTCACTCACCAGCTTGGTGGCTCACGGGTTAGTATTGTTGCCCTGGAGTCCTGGGTTCAAATCTGACTACGGGCAACGTCTGCATGGGCTTTGTATGTCCTTCCTTGTTTGCATGGCTTTCCTTCCACACACCAAATAAAAAAGACAGAGAATTTAAATTCTGAGCCCCATTGGAGACAGTGAGTGATAACAGCACTGTACAGCACTTAGTAAGAGAAAAGGAGGCGCTTTCATCATGACGTCCATCTGCCCCAATCGGATTTCAAGACGAGATTTTTGGTTGAGGTGCTCCAGCTAAGCTCCACCTAGGGGTAAGATGTAATAATGACAACTGTAATGATTCAACATGTGACCTAACATAAAAATAAGATCTATAGATTCTCCTTCTGTGATTGTCAAGACCAGCTGTCCTATAGGAAGAACAAATTGTATATACAATTTTTTTTTTTTTAGTTATCAATTAAATGTACTTACCGTATATGAATGGCGCATTTTAATGGCTCATGTATTACATTTATTTTATCATATCTTATCTACATCTAAATAATATCCTAGATAAATAACATGCTAACATAAAAGAAACACAAAAGATATGGACTATCGGAATAGTAGAGACCATCACAGAGCAACAGCAAACCACTTAACAACAGGTACAATTAGCCAGAACTGCTGCTATATCTTTAAGTATATGGGCGAGAATGATACTCGGTGTGTTAATTACATTACGAAATGATGGTTGTTACTAAGAATTCTCTCTGAAATAACCACATCCTAGTAAAACACGTACCCGGTGAGTGATTACATCTGACTTTGTACAAGCATTTATTCCGTGTAAGAGACCAAGTAAAATTGTTTTTGTTCTATTGTATTTGCCCTACTAATTACCCGGGGGGAAATTAACGTACGGTTACCCAGATCCTGCAGTGCATTTATTTCTGAAAAATTATAAGGTGTTCAATTCAGCTCTGTGTGTTTACATTGTGCCCGGTGCTTAGAAAGCCATTGTTCATTACCATCTAAACAGAATCTTTGTGTATTAATATAACCTGTGCACATAAACACAGTTCACTAAACAAATACAACATTAAAATTGATGAAGCAAAGATTAATGAATGAGGAAAATAGTTTTATGCATCACAAGTCATCAATAAATCCGGCTGGGTGTTTTCATGTTTCCTGCTCATTTCATCCCCCACATTCTTGCCGCCCCCGTGCAATTTATCTGCTATTTCCTCCTCACCCACAATCTTCATCGTAGCCTTGCTTGACCACCAAGTCCCCCGTTGTTTTTCAATTTAACGGAAAAAGTACTTTCCACAATGTATACATAGTAACATACTAACACGGCTAGATTTTAGTATGGACATAAGGGGCAAAGCCACTAAGGCCTCCACTTTCCCATCCCTCATGTATAGCCCATCAAAACGTCTTCTTTTTATTGGCAGTGGTATTATTAAGATACTGTAAAGTGGTATTATTTGTAGCACTTTTATATAGACACTGTATGGAACTATGTAGGCATTACCTGGTAGTTTTTATTATTAATGCACAGTATGGCACCTTTATTTAGGTAGTAAACAGATGTCTAGGCCCCAACCTATCTTCCTACCAATCTCTGTGCACACATATGTAAATGCCAATTCCTATATATTTGTAATTTAGTTATTATTTTATATAAAATACCTGCTTTGTCTGTTACCCCCCCCCCCCTCATTGAAAACTGCCCAGTCATTATTCCAGTTGCTGAGCCTTTTTCAGCTCCGAGGCGCCACTTCCTTCTAGAAGAGAAAATCATAGTAAAATGTTACATATCCAATAATGTTGTTTGACACAATATTCATTTTGGCTGGCGTGTGGCACACATTTTATTCCTAACACTATCCATACTTCATTGTAAAAGTACTAAATTATATTGGCACTAGTGAGATTTCAATTTAATGGCGTTGTCCAGACTTGTATAAATAAAGCTTGATTATTGAGAAGGTATAATTAAAAAGGTATACTACTTGCAATACTTTATGTTTCAATGCCAAGGTCTCTGCTTGCTGCCAATAAATAGGAACAATATTGTTTGTCAGAGGATAAAGACCCATAGAGTCCTTAAGGCCTAGTTCACACTGAGTATTTTGCTGGCAAAAAACATCTTTCGCTGCGTTTTTCTTCCACGGCCATTGAGCATCGCGGGCAAAAAATGCCACAAAAAATGCAGCAAAAACATGCTTTTTCTGCCTCACATTGATTTCAATGCACCGTGGCAAGAAAGCATATGCCGCTTTTTTTGCCGCGAGCTGCTAAAAGCCACCCGGGGAAAAATACGCCTCCGCCTCCCATTCAAATCAATGGGAGGCATTTTCTAACGTTTTTTGATGCTGACTCCGACACGTTTCCACGTAAAAAAGAACTGTGTGCACTGGGCCTAATAGTTTACAAAGCTGAAAGAAGAATGCTATTGTAACAGTCTAAACAATTCTCTGTGAGCTAAACACAACAGCAGCACAGATCTCTCTGCTGCGCCCAGGAGCAATGCCTAGTTAACCCCTTAAGGGCACAGCCATTTTTTTTCAAATCTGACATGTGTAACCTTATGTGGTAATACCTTTGGAATGTTTTTATGTATCCAAGCGATTCTGCGATTGTTTTCTCGTGACACATTGTACTTTATGTTAGTGGTAAAATTTGGTCAATATATTCAGTGTTTATTTGTGAAAAACACAAAAATTCTGAGAAACTTTGCAAAAATGTGCATTTTTCTAAATCTAAATGTATTTGCTTGTAAGACAGATAGTAATACCACGCAAAATAGTTACTAGTTAACATTTACCATATGTCTACTTTATGTTGACATCGTTTTTTAAAAGTCCTTTATTTTTCTGGGATGTTACGAGGCTTATAACTTTAGCAGCAATTTCTCACATTTTCAAGAAAATGTCAAAAGACCATTTTTTCAGAGACCAGTTCAGTTCTGAAGTAGCTTTCAGGACCTAATATATTAGAAAGTCGCCATAAATGACACCATTTTAAAAACTGCACCCCTCAAAGCATTCAGAAAGCTTCTTAACCCCTTAGGCGTTTCACAAGAATTAAAGCAATGTAGAGGTGAAATTTACAATTTCCATTTTTTTTGCCAAAATTAATTTGTAATAAAAATTTTTGTAATACAGTAGGTTTTACCAGAGAAATGCACTCAATATTTATTGCCCAGATTCTACTGTTTGAAGAAATATCCCACATGTGGCCCTAGTGCGCGACTGGACTAAAGCACCGGCCTCAGAAGAAAAGGAGCACCTAGAGGATTTTGGGGCCTCCTTTTTTTAGAATATATTTTAGTCACAATGTCAGGTTTGAAGAGGTCTTGTGGTGCCAAAACAGTGGAAAAGTGACCTCATTTTGGAAACCACACCCCTCATGAAATTTATCTAAATTTTGCTAAACTTATTGGAATCAGTCTGTAAAAATTAAAATCTACTTTTCTTTCTGAAAAAAATTAGACATTTTTAATATTTACAAGGAATAAAGAAGAAAAAGCACTCCAAACATTCGTAAAGCAATTTCTCCCGATTACGGAAATACCCGATATGTGGTAATAAACTGCTGTGTGGACCCATGGCAGGGCTCAGAAGGGAAGGAGCGCCATTTGGATTTTGGAGCGCAGATTTGTGCTGGAATGGTTTTCAGTGCCATGTCGTGTTTGCAACACTCTGGGGACACCAAAACAGTGGAAACCCTCAAAAAGTGATGCCATTTTGGAAACTACACTCCTTAAGAAATTTATCTTGGGGTATAGTTAGCATTTTGACCCCACAGGTTTTCTGCAGAATTTATTGAAATTAGGCAGTAAAATTGAAAATTTAATTTTTTTCTAATAAAATGCTGCTTTAGCTCAGCTTTTTTCATTTTCACAATAGATGAAGAAGAAAAAGCACCCCAACATTTATAAAGCAAACTTCTCTGAGCACAGCAATATCCCATATGTGGTAATAAACTGCTGTTTGGAGACAGGGCAGGGCTCAGAAAGGAAGGAGTACCATTTGACTTTTGGCGCTCAAGTCGTGCCATGTTACATTTGCAAGGGCCCTGAGGGGCCAAAACAGTGCAGACTCTGCAAAAGTGACAGAATTTGGGAGACTACCCCCTCAAGGAATTTATCTAGCCGTATAGTGAGCATTTTGACCCCACAGTTTTTTTGCTGAATTTATTGTAAATAGGCAGTGAAAATTTAAATCCAAGTTTTTTCCACTAAAATGTTGAATTTTTTTCATTTTCACAGGAGAAAAATAAAGGAGAAAAAGCACCCCAACACCTGTTAAGCAATTTCTCATGTAGTCATGAACTGCTGTTTGGACACACCACATGGCTAAGAATGGCAGGAGTGCTACTTGACATGCAGATTTAGCTTGATTGGTTTTTGGGCGCCATGTCGCATTTGCAGAGCACCTGAGGTACCAGTACAGTAGAAATCCCTGAGAAGTAACTCCATTTTAGAAACTATACCCCTCAGGGCATTGATCTAGGGTTGTAGTGAGCATTTAAATACCACAGGTGTTTCATATATTTTATTAGAATTAGGCAGTGAAAGTGGAAAATGCAATTTTTTAAAAAAATATGCAGATTTTGCTTCCAGCTTTTTTTTTTCACAAGGGGTAATAGGAGAAAAGAACACCACAGAATTTGTTACCCAATATCTGCCGAGTACGGCAATACCCTATGTGTGGCCCTAAACTGCTGTTTGGACACATTGCAGAGCTCAAAATGGAAGGAGCGCTGCAATGACGGGGTAGGGAGACAGACAGGTGAGCCCTAATCTACCCGCCACTCAGTCCCTTCCTACTTGCAACGACCTGTCCTAGGCGACGGGGTACAACTGGGCGACGGTCCCTACGCTCAGTAAGTGCACGACAGACAAACAGACAAGGGTACACAGAAGCTAGGGAAACGGGACAGCTGCCCACAGAGACACCGTGAGCAACGAGAGTAGTGAACGAGCCGAGTCAAAACCAGGAGAGCACGAGGTACAAAACGCTGAGCAGGAGAGTGGTCAGTAAGCCAAGGTCAATAACAAGCAGAGGATCAGTAGGTCAAGCAGCAACAGCAGAGCCAGGAAACAAGCAGAGCAGAATCACAGGCAAAGGAGGAACAGGAAAGGCAGGTATAAATAGACAGTGGGCGGGAGCTAGCTCCGTCTGGCCAGGCTGTGATAGGCTCTCCCACTCCTAAGCCTGCCATCCTGAGTGGTGGAAGATGGAGTCAGTCTCACAGACATAGGAGCAGGTGCAGACTGATTACCCATGGGCGTCGACACAGAAGCTGTGTCTGGCAGATCCATCACAAGCGTCATTTGGCTTTTAGAGCACTGATTTTGCTGGACTGGTGTACGGGCGCCATGTCGCATTTGCAGAGCTCCCTTAGGTATGAGAGTAGAGTGGAAAACCCTGAGAAGTTACCGCATTTTGTAACCTACACCCCTCAAGGCATTTATCATCTGCCTTGACATATGACAGGGCTTAGGAGTGAAAGGGCACCATCTGCATTTGAGGCCTATTTTGGTGATTTTCGCAGCATTGGTCCACAATTGCAGTGCTCTGCGGTCAAATAGTAAAAAACACACTCAAGTAGTGACCCCCATGTTGGAAACTTTACCCCTTAAGGCATTTTTTAAGGGGTGTAGTGAGCATTTTGACCCCACAGGCATGCTTTTTTTATTCAAAATGAACGCTTAGAGAATGGTGCAAAGTGAAAATTGCAATTTTCCACTGATTTGACATTTTAGTGCACAATATGTTGTGCCCAGTTCGTGCCAATGAAGACAAATACCTCAAACTATTAAACGGGTTCTGCCGGGTATGGCGATGCCATATATGTGGACGTAAACTGCTGTTTGGGCACGCTGTAGGGCTCAGAAGGGAGGGAGTGCTATTTTGCTTTTGGAGCGCAGATTTTGCTTGGTAGTTGTTCTGTTTGGGGTGTTGCTGGTATTTCAGTTTATAATGTGGGGGCATATGTAAGTTGGGCGGAGTACATCAGGGCATAATAATGGGGTATAATAATGCGGTAAATAAATAATAATTCATAGATGTGTGGCCAGTGTCACACTGATAAATGGCGCCCAATCTTATCCGCTTTTGGAACGCTCTGCACATTTTGCAACGCCATATTCTGAGAGCCAGAACTTTTTTATGAAGTTTTTATAAACCAGCAATTCTGATAATGGGGTTTTTTTTTTTGTTTTTTTTTTTACGACGTTCACGTGCGTTTTAAATGACAATATTACTTTATTCTGCGGGTCGATACGATAACGGCGATACCATATGTATATAATTTTTTTATGTTTTACAGCGTCTGCACAATAAAATCACTTTTGTTTCAAATAATTTATTCTTTGTGTTGCCATATTCTGATTTTGGGGTACATTCAACTTTTAGATCACTTTTTTTATTCTGTTTTGGGAGGGGTAGTGACCAAAAAACTGCGATTATGGAATTGTTTCTTATTTTATTTTTTCATGGTGTTCACCGTGCGGGTAAAATAGCATGGTAATTTTATAGTTTGAGTCGATATGGACGCGGTGATACTACATATGTATACTTTTTTTTTATGTTTTCTGTTTTTCCTGTAATAAAAGACTTATTATGGGAAAAAAGGCGGTTATTGTTTTTTTTTACTTGAAATTTTTATTTTTTTACTTTTTTACATTTTTAGTAACTTCTTTTTTACTTTTTTCCTGTGCCACTACGGGACTTGAAGGCATGAAGCCCTGATCGCTATTCTAATACACTACACTACCTACATAGTACAGTGTATTAGAGCTGTCAGCTATTCACTGACAGCAAGCCGGCGGGGCCTAATAAGCTTTCGTACTAGGATTCTGATCGTTGCCATTAGCAACCACCCGTTGCGATCTAACCACCTAGATGCAGCGATCGTAATATACAGCCGACACCCAGCGGTGATGGCACTGGCTCAGCGTGAGCCAGCTCCATCACATACAGTTGTCAAAGAGCTGTGATTGGTCAGTCTGCTGTGACTGGCCAATCACAACGATCGCAACCATGGGACCAGTGGCGTAACTACCGCCGTAGCAGCAGTAGCGGCTGCCACGGGCCCGCGGCATGAGGGGGCCCGTGTCGCCCGCCGGCACGGGCCCCCACCATGGCCGGAGGCTCCGCTAGCAGCCGCTATGGCTGCTACAGCGGGACGCCACTGAACACTACGGCAGAGCAGGGAGGTATCTCCCCGCTCTGCCATTAACTGGTTCCCGACCGCTGGCTGTATTTTTACGGCCAGCGGTCAGGGTCCTTAAAACCCGAGCCATAGACTTTCTACGGCTCGGGTTTTAACTTGCTGCCCGCGCGATCGGGCAGCTGAATGTCGGTCTCCGGCTGTCAGTGACTGCCGGGGACCCTGAGGAGAGGATAGAAGCAGCTTTCGCTGCTTCTGTCTTCTCTGATGACTTGTACACAGCGCTGAATGCGCGCTGTGTACAGGAATAGAGACAGCAGCAGCGGCGCTGTCTCTATTCCTCCCGGTGATCATGTGACTGGTCACATGATCGCCGGGTGCCGTTAGTGGCAGACTGCTGCTGGGTCTTACTAGACCCAGCACAGCCCTATTAGTGACAATCGTCACTATGAGAGGGCTGATTTCCCCTGTAACTGGGGCTGCTGTGCAGCTCCAGTTACAGTGGAAAAACATGGTGTAAAAGAAAGAAAAAAAATATATAAAGTTCCCCAAAGGTCTTCTTTGACCTTTGGGGGACAGACCATAGTAATAAAAAAATAATAAAGTCAAGTGCAAAAAAAATTTAAATAATAAATACACATAAAATACCCACCCCAAAAAAAAAACATCCCCCCCCCACCAATCATTGTTGTAACGCTAGTGCCGACCCAATTATTACCCTAATATAGACATGTAATATATAAAAATTTACGGTAGACAATGACGATCACAAATAAAAGGTCTATTTTAGGGTAAAACTATGTTATTACCAAAAAAAAAAATAGCTGAAGTGTAAAAAAGCTTATTTTTTTAATATTATTTTCAAATTTTATGAATAAAATTTCTAAAATAGCAAAAAAGGTGTGTATAAAAACGATAAAAAATGAAACCTGCATTGTCTACGGAAAAAACGTCGCAAAAATCACGTCGTTAGCCCAACAAATAAAAAAGTTATAGCCATTTAACTAACACGTGCTAAAAATGGCTAAACGGTGTCTGGTCCTGAAGGCGCAAAATAGAGCAAAATACAAGTATCCCCCCCCCCTCTCCACAGGATCTCCACAGGACATGTATCCCCCTCTCCACAGGACACGTATCCCCTCTCCAGAGGACATATATCCCCTCTCCACAGGACATGTATCCCCTCTCCACAGGATATACACAGGACATGTATCCCCTCTCCACAGGACATGTATCCCCTCTCCACAGGACATGTATCCCCTCTCCACAGGACATGTATCCCCTCTCCACAGGACATGTATCCCCTCTCCACAGGACATGTATCCCCTCTCCACAGGACATGTATCCCCTCTCCACAGGATCTCCACAGGACATGTATCCCCCTCTCCACAGGACATGTATCCCCTCTCCACAGGATATCCACAGGAGAGGGGATACATGTGTGATCGCTGGCAGCGATAGGGAGAACGGGGGACTGAAAGTCCCCTGAAGTTCTCCATCACAAACATCGGACTTCCGGGGTCTGTGTCGGCAGCTCCATAGAAATGAATGGAACGCCGGTCGCTCTTGTGCGCATGCGTGACCAGCGCTCCTTTCATTTTTATTGAGCTGCGCAGACGCCGGAAGTCAGAGGTTTGTCATGGAGAAGTTCAGGGGACTTTCAGTCCCCCGTTCTCCCTATCGCTGCCAGTGATCACACATGTATCCCCTATCCTGTGGAGATCCTGTGGAGAGGGGATACATGTATTTTGTAGGACACACTGTAGGTCGCATTTTTTTGGGAGGGGGGACGCTGTATGGCGTTCCCTACGGGGGGGGACGCTGTATGCCGTTCCCTACAGGGGGGGTGGCTGTATGGCGTTCCCTACAGGGGGGAGCTGTATGGCGTTCCCTACAGGGGGGGCTGTATGGCGTTCTCTACAGGGGGGGGCTGTATGGCGTTCCCTACAGGGGGGGCTGTATGGTGTTCTCTACAGGGGGGGGCTGTATGGCGTTCTCTGCAGGGGGCTGTATGGCGTTATCTACAGGGGGGCTGTATGGCATTATCTACAGGGGGGCTGTATGGCGTTCTCTACAGGGGGATGTATGGCGCTATCTACATAGGGGGGGGGCTGTATGGCGTTATCTACAGGGGGGGCTGTAAAAAAGGCACTATCTACAAGGGGGGGTTGTGTGATACCCAGGGGAGGGGGGGGCCCAGTCAAAAGTTTGCTATGGGGCCCAGGCTTTCCTAGTTACGCCCCTGCATGGGACTGCTGTGATTGGTACCCTGCCGTCTTACTGTGCCGATCAACTGCCATTAACAAGTTGATGGCACAGTTCTGTCACCTTGTCCTTTGACAAGGTGATAGTTGTTAGCCAGGACGCACCGGTACGTCTCGGTACCTTAAAGCACTGCAATACAGGACGTACCGGTGCGTACTGGTGCATCAAGGGGTTAAAGAAGACCTGTCACTAGGTCATATAAATTCATTATTTTGACCTGAATAGTGCTGTCTCCGTTTCCACCGCTGATTTTTCTTTTTTCTGGACCCACCCCGTAACTGAAATATGGCCCACGGTTGTACTGACTCCCTCTATGTTAATTTGCTGTGGTTAGCCAACAGGGCATGAACTTTTCTCAAGCTGCCTCGCGTTGAGTGGTCAGCATCAGAAGCAAGGAAGCTAGCTCCACCCTATTGGCTAACTCCAGCAAATTTGCATAGAAGGAGCCAACACAACAGTGGGCCATATCTCTGGAATGAGGGTTCCAAAAGGAAAACAAAAAAAAAACAGCGCTGGAATCAGCGCTATTTAGGTCAGTTAACGAGTTCAACTTATGTGACCTGGTGAAAGGTTCTCTTTAAAGGAGAATTACCTGAACTGTATATATTGCAGCAAACTCTCAGCTTTGAAAAGCATTAGGTCTTCTAACTTCCCATGACCCCTGAGCATCTCATAAGCCTCTCTTAAAGGCGTTGTCCTAGTCCATTGTGCTATTAGTGCATACTGATGTCTCTATTAGCCGGAGTGGAAAGTTATTACAAAGAACATCATACATGAATGGGCACCATGCAATACCAGAAATATTTAGCCACCTGCAGCTGTTATTGCTGGGGATTTCTTCCCCCTTTAGGTCACATTTAGACATGGTAGATTTTTGCAGATTTTATGTGCGGTTGCTGCAGTGAAAATCTGCATCAAAGTGATGTACAATACATGTATATGTGGTTAACTAAACTCAATACAGATGCAGCAAGGCATTGTGTATTTGAGGGCAAGCTGCGGCCTGTCAAATTTGCAACATACCTATTCTGTCATGGGTACATATGCCGCAGATTTCAAATGCAAAGAGTGAAATCCGTGGCAACTGCTGCATGAAACACGTGAATATTGCCACAGATACACTGCAAAAAAAACTTCCATCACAACTGAACTCAGTCGAAATGGCTTATCTATATGCACAACTGAGCTCACCACCAGATAGGACACCCCTTTAACAGTGGGGTTGGACCCTCTCAGCTGCTGTGCCCCATATCCTCTATATAATAGCCTTTTCTCCTATCACACTTGCCAGAAACTTGCTGTTCATTGCAGCCTGTAGCTTGGAATTGGGAAACGAACTACGGACTCAAAACAGCCAAACAGTCATAAAACTTGTATCTGCTGACAGGTCAGCTATAGGTAATGATTATATGGGTATGTTCACATGACCTATTTTCAGCCTCCAAACATCTGCCCATTGACTTCAATATGAAAAACAGAGTTCCGTTCCCACGGGGCGCTTTTTTACGCAACTTTTTTTTAAAAACAGCCGCGTAAAAAACGCCTCGTAAAAAGAAGTGCATGGAGCCGTTTTTCATTCATTTAATAGAAAAACAGCTCCAAAAACGGCCGTGTAAAAATGCCTGCAAAAAACGCAAGTTTCTTAAAAAACGGAACATAGCCTAAGGGTATGTTCACACAGCCTATGTCTGAGGCAGAAAAATACAAGGCTGATTTCAAGAGAAAACATCCTCTCGATCCAGGCGTTTTTGGAGCTGATATTCAAAGCATTTTTTTTTTTGGGGGTTCTGTGGTGGTGGTCTTCTGTGTATGTGGGGTACGATACGCAACAATCTGTCTATGGTGTGTTGTACTCATTTAGGTTACACAGGATGGTGCGCTAATGCATTTACCTACTGAGTGTACACCCCTTGTTCCTGATAGGTAACCTTAGTTATTCCTTGGGATTATTATACACATTTGTGACATTGTATTAATGTTGTGCATATTGTAGTTCCCTGACCACCACCATGTGGGTTTAAACTGTGTGTGTCCTATTTTTAGGTCTTAATGGCCAATTGATTTTTATACTTCTTAATAAAATAAAAATTTTGGCTGGTACACATGGTGTGCTTTAGGTTTTGTTCATTACTAGTAAGGGTATGTTCACACGTACACGTCAGACGTAATGGCAAGTGCAGGCGCTTTTCGCTACGTCCATTACGGACGTAATTGGAGCTGTTTTTCTATGGAGTCAATGGAAAACGGCTCCAATTACGTCCCAAGAAGTGACCTGCACTTCTTTGACGCGGGCGTCTTTTTTAAGTGCCGTCTTTTGACAGCGGCGCGTAAAAAAAATGACCGTCGGCACAGAACATCGTAAAGCTCATTCAAATGAATGGGCAGATGTTTGCTGCCGCTTTGGAGCCGTATTTTCGGACGTAATTCGGTGCTAAAACGCCCGAATTACGACCGTAAATAGGGTGTGTGAACCC
Organism: Rhinoderma darwinii; assembly: GCF_050947455.1. NCBI lineage: Eukaryota > Metazoa > Chordata > Amphibia > Anura > Rhinodermatidae > Rhinoderma > Rhinoderma darwinii. The sequence goes on from NC_134691.1 coordinate 54,712,178, forward strand.
AGCCTAAGTGTCTATACATACGTTAATAGGTACTACATGTTTTATTTTTTAAAGTGATTTTGAAGTGTATTTTGAGGTGTATTTTCAAAGTGTTATTTATAGTGTTAATGAAAAATCAGACTGTAAAACGCTTCAAGATGTGACAAGCATTTTTTTTTATTTAAACTCATAAAAAATACGCTCTAAAGAAATTCAAATACAGATGCCAAACAAAGTCATTGAAATTTACCAGTCCGGAAATTATTACAAAGCCATTGCTAAGGCTCTGGTCAGCTTCAGGACATCATGTACGGCAGCAGCCAGAGCCGAAAAGGAGCCGAGCCTGCATAGAAGTAGCCGGGAGCGAGAAGAGGAGGGAAGAAAAGTAATATCAGCCGTCGCCTGTTGGATTACTCCAATAGATAACGGCTCAACATTTGCTCCGATGACTGAGGGGGACCCAAAGGCCCTCTGTCACATTAAAAAACACCAGTATAATAAATGGCACATTTTTGGTGGCAGCCCTGTTACAGAGTTTGCATTGGGGCCCAGGAGCTTCAAATTACACCTCCGTGACTCCTGCAGAAAAAAATTTGTATTGTATACGCGTAATTACATTCCTGAAATACATGGGCCAGGTACACATGAGGTAGAGCTTCTCTTACTTAGGGGCCCTCTGCTCTGTTTCAAAGGGGGACAATCTCTTCTATGATATCCATATGGAAAGGGTTTGACCTAATGAGACATTCCCTTTAGAATAGGATTTTAAAAAAACAGCGCCACGCATGTCCATGGTTTGTATTTGGTATTGCAGCTTAGTTCTACGCCAGCTCTAAAGACCTTCAAAACAGTTGATTCATTACAGCTAAGAGTATATACTGTAGCATAGGAACAGTCATGTTCAATTACATGGATGGGAATAATTGGCAATTAGAAAATGCAGCTATTTTCAAATCATGTAAAATATTAATAGGAGATGATAACGGCAATGGTTTATACATTGAATAATTTACACTTCAGCCGTAAACAGGGGGAACAGAGGTGAGAGCGTCATTCTAATTATAGCCATAGTCTGGGGTCTCTTGGTGGCTTTTAACATGCGCAGCCTCAGAGATTTACGCCAGAAATTGGGCCTTCATGAGCTCGTTCCTGAGCATGTATGGCCTAGGGGAAAAAAACAGCTGTTTGAAGACTGGCAAAAGCAACTACTGTACTCCACGTCAAAGCTTTGAATGTGTATGTTAGATTTAATGGAACAGATGTTGTGTCTTAAAGCTCCAGAGTTGCTTAAGACTTTGTCTGGTGTCAGCTTTTCACTGAGCGAGGGTTTTTTCTTATTTTTTTCCCCTTATAATGTATTCAGTCATTAATAAAAGCAATTAAACCTAACGGCTTTACAACGCAGTCATCCTGTTCGGTTTTTGTGGATGGCAGAAAGCTTCTTTTTTTTTTTTGTCCCCCTTTTTTTTTTACAAAGCTAATCATTTTCTTTTGAAAATTGTAGAATAAAACAGCTCAGCGCGTAGAGATGGAAGTCAATATCCCGTCTTGTTTTCAGATGTACGATTTTAATCGGTATAGTCTCTTTGCAGATGGTACATATTTACGAGATACAATCCTAGAAGAGTTTTACATCCTGGTAATTAATAATTATGCGAGGCGGAAAATGGAAATGAAAGGTTCGACTGAGTCGTAATTGTAATTGTAACAGTGTAATTGTTGGAATATAATACAGAACCGGGTATATTATACAGGATGGCATGTTCAGTACTGCGATCACACAGCCATCATGAATGTACTCCTAGTATGATATATATCAATAATTGGCATTCATGTATGGCGGAAATATTGTAAAGATGTCATATAATGATAATATTTTTTTTTTTAAATCTATGCGTCCTGCAAACTCTGAGTTGTAGAGCTGTAATATGGCACCCATAAAAGACTACGAGGCTCTACTGCAGCTCCGTTTGCCTCAGATTTCATACTTAAACAAAATGTTAGCTTGCACCATTGAATGCCGTATTACTAAAAGCATTGGCTCTAGTGGAGAATAGTCCTGCAATACACGACTATATGGAAAACTGTGTGAAGGGACTACGTATGCCTCTACAGAAAATCCATATGCCTCTGTAAAGTCTTTTGCACATGCCGTGCCCAAGAGGCCTTAAAAGGGTTGTACAAAATAAAAAAAACACTGCTTCTTTCTTTCAAAAACAGTGCAACCCCTTTCCACAGGTTGTGTCTGGTATTGCAGCACAGTCTCATTAGATTGAATAGAATTGTGTTGCAGTCTTCTGTACAGCGGAAAGCCAGGAGGCACTCTGTGCACTAAAAAAAATCTCCCAAAATCTGTCAGTCACAGAATTAGGACCCCAACCGATCATAACGTTATTGCATATGCCATAACATTATATCATAGGAATACCCAATTAATAAAACTTGCACTTGGCAGCAGAGTTGATCAGCCCATAGTTATCGGTCTGCTGACAATGTACCACAAGCATTGGTCTGGCTCAAGTAAGCTCTCCTAGAGTTAACATAGGTAACCTTTGCTAGCTATCATATAGTTGATAACTTGCAAAGGTTACGCGGTACAACTGCGTGTGGTTTTCGAGGCATAAACGCCTCGAAATACGCCTGGAAAAACGCTAGCTAAACACCTACAAACATCTGCCCATTGAATTCAATGGAAAAAAAACGGTGTTTAGTTCAGACAGGACGTTTTTTTAAGCCGCTGTTTTAAAAAACGGCGTGTAAAAAGACGCCCCATAAAAAGAAGGAGCATGTCACTTCTTGAGACGTTTTTGGAGCTGTTTTTCATTGTGTTAATGTAAAAACAGCTCCAAAAGTGGCTCAAAAAAATGGCTCAAAAAAACTTTTTCGGCTACAAACACGGCTGAAAATAAGAGCCTGTTTTCCCTTGAAAACAGCTCTGTCATTTTCAGACGTTTTTGATTGTGAACATACCCTAAGGTCCAACTGAAAACATGATTACAGTACGGCACAGTTGTCCTGCAGCGAGGCAGGGATTCCTAGCATCGTGCAGAAGTATGATGCTAGGAGCCCGGCTCCCTGCACTGTGTTCGGTCCGGTACTTGCGGCCGAAATACGTCAGTCAATTACAGACGTAATTAGTGTGTGTGCACATACCCTTAAGGCCTCATTTACACGAACGTATTATACGCGCGTGCTTTGCACGCATGTCGTACGCACCTATATTAGTCAATGGGGCAGTTTAGACGATGCGTGAATTGCGCTCAGCGCGTGTGCGCAGAAAAAAACTCACGACATGTTCTATAATCGTGCGTTTTTCGCGCACTCACGCACCCATTGAAGTCAATGGGTGCGTGAAAACCACGCATGCCGCACGGAAGCACTTCCGTGCGAACTGCGTGATTCGCGCAAGAGCTGTCAAACTCCTGAATGTAAACAGAAAAGCACCACGTGCTTTTCTGTTTACAAACATCCAAACGGAGTGTCAAATTCGAGATGAGCGCACCGAACTTCACCGGGTTCGGCCAAACTCGTTTTGACCGAAACCGGTAAAAAATGTTCGGGTACGCGACGTCAGGAGACAGTCACTGTCCACGGTGCTGAAAGCGTTAAACTGGTTCAGCACCATGGACAGTGACTTCCGCTCCGAAAATCCATGAACCTGTAAAAAAAAAAAGACGTTCTGACTTACCGATAACTCCGGTCCGACCTCCCGGGATGACAGTTCAGTCAAAGTGACAGCTGCAGCCAATCACAGGCCAAGCACAGGCTGCAGCCAATCACAGGCCAAGCACAGGCTGCAGCCAATCACAGGCCAAGCACAGGCTGCAGCCAATCACAGGCTGCAGCGGTCTCATGGACTGCGGCGTCATCCTGGGAGGTGGGGCCGGATGACAAGAGAGGGACGCGTCACCAAGGCAACGGCCGGGAGCCCGGACTGGGGGAAGCAGGAAGTTCTTGGTAAGTATGAAAGTCTTTTTTTATTCACAGGTTGGTGTATATTGTGTTCTGCATTCACTGTCGAGGGTGCTGAAAGAGTTACTGCCGATCAGTTAGCTCTTTCAGCACCTTGGACAGTGACGGGCGTCGACTAGCCTCATCTCTATGATGGCGGCTGCGCGAAAATCACGCAGCCGCGCATCATACACGGATGACACACGGAGCTGCCAAGTGCCTTTTGCGCGCGCAAAACGCAGCGTTTTTTGCGCGCGCAAAACGCACACGCTCGTGTAAATGAGGCCTAAAGGGAACCTGTCGCCAGCATCTCACTTATTGAGCTCTACTTACGCCTCACTATCCACTGCTGTCAAAAGTTCATTGCCGTTATCCCCTCTCCTAAACTCCTCTTCCGACCGTAAATATCGGTCTGCAAACATTTTGTGCCTTTTATGCTAATAATCTAGCAGTCTCGTTCAATCCTCTTCTTATACCCGCCCACCACCGAAAGCTGGCCCGCCCTGAATGCTAAAATGTTGTCTGAGATAGCATGCATGCGTCATCATGTATGGTCCGACACTCTTCCCTGCTTCGTCCGGGCCTCAAATCTAGTTACTGCACATGCGCCGCTATGGTGTCCCATTGTGCACACGCACCAGAACAGGACATCGATGCGCAAGCGCAAGATTTTGTGTGCTGGGGGGAGGTGAGGAGCTGTCAATCATAAGTAAGGAGGCGGGGTTAACGCGGAAAGGCTTGATGAATGCAGATATGACTCTTTTCAAACGAAGATATGACTCTTTTATGCTCATTAGCATACGGCACAGGAACACTAAAAAACGGAATACTAAAGGTACAGAGGTACTTAGAAGATAATTATAAGATAATGAAACACAGTTTTCCCCATTGAGATAAAAGGGCAGATGTTTGGAGGTGTTCAGATTCCGTTTTTTCAGCCGTTTTTCGAGGCGTCTATGCCTCGAAAGACGGTTGAAAATAAGCCGTGTGAACATACCCTTAAAGTGGCCTAAAGGTCAACTTCCCAGTCATCATACACTAGTGGGCCATCAAAACAGGAAGAAATAAGTTCAAATATAGGTATATTCTTTTATGTATACGTACATGTGCACAACATCTACACACAAAACCTATAATAATAATAATAAAAATAATTTAGAAGAAGAAAAATCTTAGCGAAATCATACCATCTATATCTTAGACTAAAAGCACAATACAAAAGGTTTATTGGGGGGAGGAGAGGGGCGTGAATATTTTTCTTTACTTAATGAAACAAATAAATTCTCTGACGTGAATCAAGCATCTGATTTTCCTAATGCATATTGCTTCATAAGAGACATATGGTAATTACACGAAAAACACAAATGGCTTTTAGAATAAATCTCACAATGTGCAGAAATCTTTTGTAGACTGTATCCCACTGAGGGCAGCTCCGTTATTTTTTGTTATTTATGTCTCATTTTCGATGTTTTGTTAGCACACATTTGCCATACTAGTAACCATATGGACATGCAAACATTAATGTGGTAATTTTCTGATGATAACCAAATTATTTATTGAGCTAAGATGAGGATATACAGAGGGAGACTGGAACAACATAAGGTGTATCCTTCTGGACAACTAATTGTGAATCTGAGCACATTTGCACATCCTCCCGGGAGAGGCTTGTGTCAGGATATGTACAAATCACAAATATTTGCTTGGGGGCATATTATGAACAAAACACAGGACAAAGACAAAACATACACCTAAATAGCGAGCCTCCCAAAGCAGCATGGCGCTATTAAAATCTCAGTTTCTCTACGCTGTTTTCTTGTTTTACTGCACACTGGTAGAACATCAAGCTGAGCACAGAGAAGAAGAAGGTATCATGGCTTAAGTAATATTTATATTCATTTATAATGCTTATTACGCACATTCATTTTATTATTATTATTTATTTTTTTTAATTTGTATTTCTTTTGAATCGTTCTAGAAATAATGGTTTACATTTTCTATTAGCGCTGCTTATAAAATTTCTTACACCAGCTGAATCTTCTCAAGGAGATACACCAACTTTAAAGAGCTGTGGCTTCGGGATCTCACCCAGCCAATCAGTATCCTACTCTGTACTAATGAGGAGCAAATACTCCAAAACAGTGCTGTCTACCAATGGGTGTCTCTAGTTTGGCTGATATCCCGGTCATGTTTCAAAACACGTTAATGGGTCAGACATTGACTTACAGGGTAGCTACCTATAGTTGGCACGAAAGAGACAGTTCTCTTTCTTCTAGATGAGAGATAATTTGCATACATTTCCCAGGGAGCATTGCCTCTAAGACTCCCTACACTGGCTAAATCTCCGCAAGGAGTACTAGTAGCTTCCAAGAACTAATTGGGACAATATTTTTATATTATTTTACTCTACTATACAACAGTGGAAATATTTAGTAGGGAATATCAGTTTTCTTAACAGATACAGAGGCGGGGGAGCGCTCCTCTCATGAATGCAGTGACTTTTAACCGAGTCCGTTCTATTATTTCTTAAAGAGGACCTGTCACGTCATCTAACATATAAAACCAGCCGGATAGCCTACAAGCCTCTGCAGCGCTGAGTACAGCATTGGTTTTCAATTTCTGCTAGTTGCCCGCATTCCCCTGCAATTGGCCCTGTTCATTTCAGTGCCCTTTAACAGTAAACTGTGGGAGGTCCCCAGAACTAAGTGTCAATCTCAGTCATAGACATTGAGCGCCGGGTACCGCCCACTTCAATCATATAAATGTAATCCAGACATCATATAATAAAGATATTTTGCAACCAGACTTAGGGCATGACCAGACGTGGCAGAATTGCTCTGGAATTCCGCTGCGGACAGTCCGCAGCGGAAATCCGCAGCGTACACGTTTCTCCATTGCTTTCCACAGCTTTTTAGTTGGGTTCGTTTACACGTTGCGGACAATTCCGCTGCGGAGCATAGGCTGCGGTGCGGAATTTGGTGTCCGCAGCATACACTGACTGTTGCAGACGTGTAGCGGACTTGTTGCGGACTCATTGCGGAATTTCTCCATTGACTTCAATGGAGAGTCAAAATTCTGCAATGAAGTCCGCAGATGTTATGTGTGCTGCGGAGCGTATTGGTTTTACTAACTTGATAGTTATTCATTCTGGCTGGACCTATGTATGGGGCTCCCATAATTATGGGTGACTACGTGTGTGCACCCATAATTATGGGTGACTACGTGTGTGCACCCGTAATAACGGGAGCGTTGCTAGGCGAGGTCAGTAAATAGTCACTGTCCAGGGTGCTGAAAGACTTAAACGATCGGCAGTAACTGTTTCAGCACCCTGGATAGTGACTTCCGATCACAATATACATTAACCTGTAAAAAAATTAGAAGTTCCTACTTACCGAGAACTCCCTGCTTCTTCCTCCAGTCCGGCCTCCCAGGATGACGTTTCAGTCCAAGTGATGGCTGCAGCCAATCACAGGCTGCAGCGGTCACATGGACTGCCGCGTCATCCAGGGAGGTCGGGCTGGATGTCGAAAGAGGGACGCGTCACCAAGACAACAGCCGGGTAAGTAAGAATTTATTTTACTTTTACTAGGGAAAGGGCTGTCCCTTCTCTCTATCCTGCACATATAGAGAGAAGGGAAGCCCTCTTCCCCTCAATACGCAATGGCTAGTCCGCATCAATTTAATGCCCATTTTAGGCAGAGCCGCAACAGAATCTGCAACGCAGATTATGTGCGGCATTGATGCGGACAGTGGCGGAAGAAATACGCCATGTCTGGTCATGCCCTTATAGTGGTAGATAAGGTCTTGTCTGGAGTGCAGTCCATTTGGTATCCAGGAATCTAATGTGAAAATCCAGTAGGTTTCTCTGTTGAATATCACAATGACAAGTTACCTCAACGAGTGGGGGGGGGGGGGTGTTAGACGTACAATACTTAATAGAGAAGCCTACTGGATTGTAACATTAGATTCCTGGATACCAAATGGACTCAAATCTAGTTCATGGCGTAAATTCAAGTAAATGCCTCTTCCTCTAAGCCCTGGCAACTTTTTTGAAAAGCAAAAAAAGTGTTGCAAAATGTTTGCGTAAATATCTCGTTTTTGCACAAATTGCTAATTTTTAAGCTAAGATAGTTTAATGGATTCCCCCTTAATGTCTGATGATGACATGTGGAGGTCTGACCATTTAGAATAACACTTTAAGATATAAACATTTTTCTAGAACAACAGTCACAAAAGAAGGATGCATATATACAGTATATATATATATATATATATATATATATATCTATATATATATATATATATATATATATAAATATTTTTTTTTTCTATTATTTTTTATTATAACAAGTGGGGGTGCCAAAAGACAATGCCATCCAACATGAGGCCAGCCCTGAGGGGGAAACAAAGATGTCAAGCTTTTACCTGCTTTTTGAGATGTTCTGCGTTTGTTATATTCTTAGCCACAAGTATATGAATAAACATGAATAAACAATGAACAATCTTACATCTTAGACAAATTTATTTTTATTTCATATAAAAAACAGTTCTTCAGAATTATTGTGTAGAGAATCGGTCTCCAACCTGTGGTTCTGAGGACATGTAGGTTGTTTGGACATGCTGGGAGTTGTAGTTTCACAGCAAGTTAGCAACCACTGGAGTGGAGTATCAGTTCTCTGTTCTGATCGCAGTAGTATCTCAAGTGTGCGCTGTTATACCTTTAAAGTCACGTTTCCTGGACATAATCTGATTGTAGAGGATCTTACTGCTAAGAACCGCCCAAGATCTGCTACTATTGTTGGGCTAACCTCTGTTTCAATATCCATAACGCGTAATACGGCCTTCCATTGTTTTCTTTGAATACCAATGATTATCCAGAGCAGCAGAAAACCATGCTGCATGTGGCTCATTGCTCTCATTAAAGTGGTAGTCAACACAGGATAACCCTGTCCATCTGACCTATAAGGTGTTAAGGCCCTTTTACACTGGGCGATTATTGTGCAGAGGAGTGTTCATGTAACGCTCGTTGCCGATAATTGCCGTGTATAAACAGGGCAGCGATCAGCAGATAAACAAGCAAACACTCGATCATCTGCTGATCGTATCGTTTTAAAAAAGTTAAATATTATTGTTGTCAGCAGCACATCTCTCTATGTAAACAGGGAGACGCGCTGCCGACATGATAATAATGTATGGGGACGAGCGATCGGAATAACGACCGCTCGTCCCCATCCATAGCTCCGTGTGACAAGAGCAAACAAGCGCCGATCAACGATGTCTCGTTGATCGGCGCTCGCTGCACCAGCCGGTTATCGGCCGGTGTAAAAGGGCCTTTTCGGCGGACTGTATATTGATAAGGCATTTATCCTTTAAGTCTCAATTGTGCGTCATAAAAGTAGTTGTCTGGAGTTAGACAACCAGTTTCTCTAAGTAGGTTCTCGCCTTATGAGCACCTGTTCCAATCAAGAGTGTAGCTATACGTGGTGCAGATGTAGCAGTTGCACCCAGGACCTGTTCCTGAGGGCACCTAATGGCCCTTTGCCACATAAGAAGACACCAGTATTATAAATGGCACATAGTAGGCAAGGGATCCTGTAACAGATTTTGAATTGGCGTCTAGGAGCTTAAAGTTGCAGTTAGGGTATGTTCACACGCACTGTTTTCAGACGTAATCCGGGCGTTTTACGCCTCGAATTACGCCTGAAAAAACGCCTCTAATACACATACAAACATCTGCCCATTGCTTTCAAGGGGAATTACAATGTTCTGTTCCCACGAGCCTTTATTTTACGCGTCGCTGTAAAAATATGGCGCGTAAAATGACGGCTAGTCAAAAGAAGTGCAGGACACCTCTTGGAACGTTTTTGGAGCCGTTTTTCATAGACTCTATTGAAAACAGCTCCAAAAACGGGCGTAAAAAAACGCATCGAAAATGCGCGAAAAACGCAGCGAAAAACGCGACTTGCTCAAAAAATTTCTGAAAATCAGGAACTGTTTTCCCTTGAAAACAGCTCCGTAATTTCAGACGTTTTTTGCTAAAACGTGTGAACATACCCTAAATGTCTATAGGGCCCATAGGGCCCTTTAGGAAAGAATTCATATAAATCTTCGCCCGTGTGTTCTTCATATTCAGTTCTCACCCAGCATTATATAATTCCAGCAAAAATAAATAATGTCTTTTAATTCTCTAATTCCGGTCCTACGCATCAGATGAGTCGAGGATTTCTAGACTGGATCCACTGCACTAAAGAGAAATAACACTAGTCACGTAATGAACCCAGGGAACATTTATCTCTACATTAGAAATCAGTTTAAAAATACATTAGAGAATTGCTAAATGTAAATTCCCAGGGTAGTAGAAAGTAATGAAGTGGCCTGAGGGCAAAATTTGCATTGGAATCCACTTATGCTGTGGCCTGCCTTAACCCTCCACCCGGAGTATATTGGGGACTTGCATTACGAGCACTTACATCTATATACAGTGAAGGAAATAAGTATTTGATCCCTTGCTGATTTTGTAAGTTTGCCCACTGTCAAAGACATGAACAGTCTAGAATTTTTAGGCTAGGTTAATTTTACGAGTGAGAGATAGATTATATAAAAAAAACAAAAAAAAAAAAACAGAAAATCACATTGTCAAAATTATATATATTTATTTGCATTGTGCACAGAGAAATAAGTATTTGATCCCTTTGGCAAACAAGACGTAATACTTGGCGGCAAAACCCTTGCTGGCAAGCACAGCAGTCAGACATTTTTTGTAGTTGATGATGAGGTTTGCACACATGTTAGATGGAATTTTGGCCCACTCCTCTTTGCAGATCATCTGTAAATCATTAAGATTTCGAGGCTGTCGCTTGGCAACTCGGATCTTTAGCTCCCTCCATAAGTTTTCGATGGGATTAAGGTCTGGAGACTGGCTAGGCCACTCCATGACCTTAATGTGCTTCTTTTTGTTCCACTCCTTTGTTGCCTTGGCTCCATGTTTCGGGTCATTGTCATGTTTGGAAGACCCAGCCACGAGCCATTTTTAATGTCCTGGTGGAGGGAAGGAGGTTGTCACTCAGGAATTGACGGTACATGGCTCCATCCATTCTCCCATTGATGCGGTGAAGTAGTCCTGTGCCCTTAGCAGAGAAACACCCTCAAAACATAATGTTTCCACCTCCATGCTTGACAGTGGGGACGGTGTTCTTTGGGTCATAGGCAGCATTTCTCTTCCTCCAAACATGGCGAGTTGAGTTAATGCCAAAGAGCTCAATTTTAGTCTCATCTGACCACAGCACCTTCTCCCAATCACTCTCAGAATCATCCAGATGTTCATTTGCAAACTTCAAATGGGCCTGTACATGTGCCTTCTTGAGCAGGGGGACCTTGCGGGCACTGCAGGATTTTAATCCATTACGGCGTAATGTGTTACCAATGGTTTTCTTGGTGACTGTGGTCCCAGCTGCCTTGAGATCATTAACAAGTTCCCCCCGTGTAGTTTTCGGCTGAGCTCTCACCTTCCTCAGGATCAAGGATACCCCACGAGGTGAGATTTTGCATGGAGCCCCAGATCGATGTTGATTGACAGTCATTTTGTATGTCTTCCATTTTCTCACTATTGCACCAACAGTTGTCTCCTTCTCACCCAGGGTCTTACTTATGGTTTTGTAGCCCATTCCAGCCTTCTGCAGGTCTATGATCTTGTCCCAAGTTAATTTGGATCGTGTAATTGGTCTGGAGGAGGCTGAACTCTTAATGGTTGGTAGGGGATCAAATACTTATTTCTCTGTGCACAATGCAAATAAATATATATATAATTGTGACAATGTGATTTTCTTTTTTTTTTTTTATATAATCTATCTCTCACTGGTAAAATTAACCTAGCCTACAAATTCTAGACTGTTCATGCCTTTGACAGTGGGCAAACGTACAAAATCAGCAAGGGATCAAATACTTATTTCCTTCACTGTATATATTTTTGTCAGTATGTCTTCCTGAGCTACACACACCTCATCTCGTTGCTCAGCTTTTGTTGCTCAATAGTTTCACCTTATATAATGCTGCAGTGATATCTTGCTATTGGAGAATACAGAAACACAAAATATAAAGTGTAATCCCCCATCACTACCACTATTTGGCACAATTGTCAAGGAAAGATGCAGCTGGCTGTAAACTTCCCCTCCAGTGACCACTACATGTAAAATGTAGTATTCAAACGACCGAGTCTGTCAGAGGGAAAAACACTGCTTGTTAGCGGCTCTCCGCTCTGGCTCGTAGAGGGGGGTGTGGGCAGAGGACCCCCTTTATGATATCCATATACCATAATAGGGCATATCAAAAGGGGTTGTCAAGATGAGACAACTTAAAGGAACAGTGTCACCACAATTTTTTTTTAAATATGTTAAAGATGTTAGTGCTTTATTAAAAACGTTTGGATTAATTTGTGTGTTTGTGTGTTACTTTTTCTTATTTTTACACTTTTTCTTCCCTATGGGGGCTGCCATTTTTTTTTCCATTTCTGTATGTGTCGATTAACGACACATACAGACATGGAATACGGCAGCTCCAGTCCCATAGGGACTGCGAACGGTGCCCGTTCCATCCACTAACACGTACGCCGCTGTGTGGGAACGGCGCATGCGCTGCTCCCACACAGTTCAATTTGAAATGCGCGCCGTCCGGCGCCATTTTCCTGTGGACCGGAACTCGCGGCCGGACAGTAAGATTACTACTTCCGGTCGCGGCTTCCGGACTTGTGCACATGGAGCAGCAGACGGAGCGGATGGACCGGAGGGAGCGGCGGCGACTGGAGCAGGTAAGGGATTTCTATGTATGTTCGTGTTTTACTGTGTGTTTACTAGTGTATGTAAACCTTCTACACTGTGTGTTAGCTCAAAAAATGGCGACACACAGTGTAGGAGGTTAGACCGTTCAAACCCCTCGTTTCTCCCGGCACTAGCCAGGATAAAGGAGGGGGAGATGCTGAGAGCTCACTAGAGCGAGGGCTTTTTACCCAATTTTGCAGCATAAAGCAATGTGGTTGCTTTACCACATGCAATGCTGCAATTTTGGGAATGGCTCCATCTAGTGACCAGCAATGGGAAATATTATAAATTAGAATCCAATTGAATCCAATTTATAATATTTCCTGACTCGTGAAAAAAAAAATTAGAACAATGTTTAATCACCTATACACTAATTGTTTAACTAAAAAAAAAAAAAAAACATGTTTTGCTGGCAACACATTCCCTTTACATTGAAGTCCATTGGTGAAGTTTGACCCCTAAACCTTGCTGAGAGATTTCTGTTACTAAAAGGATATGTCCACAAGTAGCGTAAACACTGGATTTTCCATCACAAAAGACAACGGATTTCATTGCGGAAAACCTGCAGCGTATTACAGTAGCAGCCGAGTGGATAGGATTTGAACAACTGTCATCCAAACGCTGCGTAAAAAATCAGCCGAAGGAACATTCATAAATTGGCCTGCGGTGCGTTTTTTAATCCATAGCATGTCAATTTATACTTTGGAATCGCTGCTTTTCTGTTGCGAGTTTTACCCATTGATTTCAATGGAAAGGTAAAACCTGCAACAAATAGCAAATGTTGTGTTCACTTGCAGTGATCACATGGGATGAAACGTCATCCCAGGAGGCCGGGCTGCACAGACAACAGAGGGACGCGTCGCCCGTGTCGCCATAGCTATGGAGACCGTGGTAAGAATAGGCTTCTTTTTTTTTTTTTTTTTTTTTTTTTTTTTAAAAGCCACTGTTTTTGGCAGCGGACATTCCGTCCGAAAAACTGCACCACAATTTGGTGCGGTTTTTAGCCGGAATTCCCTGTGGGTTCCAAGGCGGATACAATGTGTACTTTTACGCAGCGCATCCGCCCTCTGTGAACATGGCCAAAATGTGACACAACATTCTAAGAAAAGGACTAATTGTAACGCTGCAGAATATGTGCGATCTTAATAGATAAAGATTATTATCAGGTCTCCAGTAATAGAAATCTCTCAGTAGTGAAATAGAAATTCCTCTCTCTCAAAGGTTTTAACCCTATATCACTACAGCCTGTTTTCGTTTTTAAATTTCCCTTTTTCCTCCCCACCTTCCAAAAGTCATAACTTTTTTTTTTCCGTGGCTATAGCCGTTTCAGGACTTGTTTTTTGCGGGACAAGTTGTAGTTTTTCACTGCACTATTTATTGTACCATATAATATACTGGGAAATTGGAAAAAAATTATTTGTGGAGTGGAATGGGAAGAAAACAACGATTCCTCCATTGTTTTTTGGGTTTTGTATTTACAGCGTTCACATTGCAATAAAAACAACATCTTAAAGTTATTCTGTGGGTTAATATGATTACGGCGATACCAAATTTATATAGTTTTCTTAATATTTTACCACTTCTACAAGGAAAAAACAAATTGTTAAAATTAAAATTAGTTTTGTGTCGCCATATTCTGAGAGCCATAACTTTTTTTGTTTTTCCATCGATTGAGCAGTGTGACGGATTAGTTTTTTGCAGGGGCGAGATGTCGTGTTATTCGTTCCATTTTGGGGTACTTGCAACTTTCGGTCACTTTTTATTCTATTTTTTATGGGAGACGAGGTGACCAAAAACCAGCAATTCTGGTGTTTTCATTTTAATTTCTGTTTATAGAGTTCACCATGTGGGTTTACATTTTTAGTTATAGTGATATTGTAATCGCTTGGACATTTACGGATGGGGGAAAATAGGAAAATATTTTTTTAACTTTTAATATTTGTAATATTTTAAAGAAACTTATACTGTATTTGAAATTTTTTATTAGTCCCTTTAGGGGACTTGAATTCGGAGTATATTGTGATTTTGACAGGCTCCAATTAAGCCCTGAGCCTGCCCCACACTTCCCCTATGACATAAGTAAAAGCCAAATGTCGGCAAGGGGTTAAGCACTTTACTATTAAGACAGGCAGCCAGCCAGACAATAAACGGTGAAAAGCGGTCAGTTTAAACAAGAACTACACAAAAACATTTATAAGGACATAAACCAAGATGAAAAATCCTACCGTTTTTCGTTTCAAGGCATCAACTGTTTTTCTTACTGTACTGAAGAAATGTTCGTGCTTTGGACCACAATTTGTGCCACAGTACATCAGGGCCTTTACTAGTGATGCTGCAAGAAGAATAACCATCATAATATAGGAGTGCAGAACACAGAATTCCTAATATATTATATAGTGCCTTGGGGGTTTGTGCCATTTGATTTACACAACGTTTTTATTTTTATACTGTGACAAAAACAATAATCAAGACCAAAAAAAACTTTATTGTGCATAAGTTTTCAGCCCCTGAAAGTCAATACTTTGTGACGTTACCTATTGCTGCAATGACAGATACAAGTCTCTTGGGATATGTCTCTATTAGTTCAGCGCATCTAGACAACTGGGATTTTTGCCCATTCTTCCAGGTAAAACTGCTCCAACTGTAGTTAGATAAGTTGGATTGGTGAACGGCGTCTTCAAGTCGTACCACAGATTCTCAATTGGATAAAGGCCTGAGCTTGGTCTTGGCCAATCAAGGACATTTATATTTTTCCCCTTAAACCCCTCCAGTGTAGCTTTAGCAGTATGTTGAGGGTCATTGTTCTGCTGGAACCCAGTCTCAAATCTCTGGCGGCAGACTGAAGCGGGTTTTCCTCAAGAATATCCCTGTATTTGCTGCCATCTTTCCTTCAAGCCAACCAGTTTTCAAGTTCCGGACGATGAAAAGCATCCACACAGAATGATGCTGCCACCACCACGCCTCACTGTGGGAATGGTGTTCTTGGGGTGATGGGAAGTGTTGGGTTTGCACCACACATTGTGTTTCCTATGATGGCCAAAAAGTTTCACTTTAATATCATCTGACCAGAGAACCTTCTTCCATGTGTTTGGAGAGTCTGCTACATGCTGTTTGGCGAACTCATATCATGTTTTCTTGTGTTTTTCTTTACGTAATGCCTTTTTTCATCGACTCTTCTATCACTGGGGTCTTTGTTGAATCTCGTATTAATGCCCTCCTTGCCCGGTCTGTGAGTTTTGGTGGGCAGCCTTCTCTTGTCAGGTTTGTAGTTATGTCATATTTTTTCCATTTTGTTATAATAGATTTAATGGTGCTCCATGGGATGTTTAAAGTTTGGAATTTTTTCATGACCCAACTCTGATCTACATTCTCCACCACTTTGTCTCTAACCTGTCTGGAGAGCTCTTTGGTCTACATGTTGCTTAGTGGTGTTGTAGACTCGGAACGGGTGTTGTAGACTTTCAGAACGGGTGTGTTTATACTGACATCATGTGACAGATCATGTGACATTGCACACCGGGGGACCAAATTCAACTAATTATGTGACTTAAAAAGTTTATTGGTTTGACCAGACCTTATTTAGGGACTTTATATCAAAGGGGGTCAATATATATGCACTCACAACTTTTTTTGTTTTTTGTTTTTTTTAAGGCCTCTTTCAGATGAGTGTATTTTACATCTGTCTTCCATCCATTTTTTGCGGACAGTAATATGGAGCTAATGTTAATCAATGAGACTATTCACATGGGTGTATAAAGCGCGCATATTTTTAAAACGCAGAATGCACCGCTTTCACCGCCACTCATTGAAGTTTTTAGAGAGCGATTGAATACGGATGCATCCGTATTTGGTCCGTATTTAAACTGTATTGGGTCCGTTTTTTAAAGGGGCAGTCTTATGTCGTTTAATTATCTCCCTAGAAGACAGTCCATCACTAATACGGATCTGTAATACTGATGAAATACTGATGACATACTGATGCAAAATAATTTATGATACATCCTTATTTACGGATCCGTATTACAGACATTTACAAATACGCTCGTCTGAAAGAGGCCTAAACAATGTATTTTTTTTTTCATTCCACTGTAACAATTTGAACTATTGCAATGGACAGGAAAAACACCAAGGGGCTGAATACTTTCGCAAGGTACTGTAATAATGGGTATTACTCACCGCTGCAGCCCGAGAATAGCACATTAGTGTCATATTCTCTCAGATCCTGGGAAATCTGAAAATAAATAGAAAAACTCATGTAGACAATAAGAGAATATATCTAATGCAAGGCAATCTATTTCTCGTAATGACCTGTTTGTGGAGGGAGTCAAGGCCGTATTCACTCGGTTTTGTTGCTGTGGTAAATCAACTGTAGTGAATTGGGTTTTATTCACACATAGCGGTTGAATACCACCCAGTGTTAGGGCATGCCAGTTGTTTTCTTCTAAGGGTATGTGCACACGATAACGTCAATTAAGGCTGAAATTATGGAGCTGTTTTCAGGAGAAAACAGCTCCTGCATTTCAGACGTAATTGCTCGTACTCGCGTTTTGCGAGGCGTCAATTACAGACGTAATTTGGACTGTTCTTCATTGGAATCAATGAAAAACAGCTCCAATTACGTCCCAAGAAGTGTCCTGCACTTCTTTGACGAGGCTGTTATTTTACGTGTCGTCTTTTGACAGCGACGCGTAAAATGACAGGTCGTCGGCACAGTACATCGGCACACCCATTGAAATGAATGGGAATATGTTTGCCGACGTATTGGAGCCGTGTTTTCAGGCGTAATTCGAGGCTTAAAATGCCTCCATTACGCCTGAAAATAGGTCGTGTGAACCCAGCCTTACTTTTAGCAGTTTTGTAGAATTTAGGCCATGCTTTTCCCTACTGACTTCAAATGTGAAAACTGCTGCAGTTTTTACATGCGCTACTGAGGTTTTCTATAAAATCACTTCTAGTAACATTTACCTAAAACTATGAATGTGATTGCGGCAAATGCACTCTAATGCATTAGGGCAGACTGATCCATACTGTACAAGGACACTTCCCGAAATGTCTGTGACATCATTTGTACAACATTGTGCTACCAGAATAGGATTCAAAAAATGTAAAGCATAAATCTTTCCCTTTTGTGCTTTATTTTTCATCTGCTTAGGATCCAATCCCGGTTTTGAGCTTATGAAAAAAAAATAACCAAGGCTGGGTTCACACATGGTGATTTTGTGATGTGTGGCATTGAGATGATGGAGAAAACTCACAACAAAGCCATGACATACAGGCGTGTAGTTATAGTGGTTGCAGATGTAGCAGTCACACCTGGGCCCTGGCCTAAAAGCCCCTCTGACACATAAGGAGAAACCAGTATTATAAATGGTGCATAGTGAGTGGAGGGCCCTACAGATTTTGCATATTTTGAGATATTTTGCAGATTTTGAGTATTAGGAGCCTGTCCTTATCCCAGATTTATGGCTGCAAAATATTTACCAATCTGCCACAATATATCTTTTTTTATTGTGGAATTCAGGAAGAAAAGACACATGACCAGTCCACACCACTCCACCCCAGCATGTGCATTTACAATGAGGCATTCCTAAAGTCTTGTGAGATTACATGACCCTAGTATACAAGATCCCATAATCCTGTGAAACTTCACTGTCCAGGTCTCATTAGCAAATTATATATTTCACTAGTAATGTCCTTTTTTTTAAAACAAAGTCTATTTTTCAAAATGAATTGCGTTTTCCATAGAGATAGAATCAATGGGTCCAACCTCAGCACCACTGCTGATGAGCTGTTTTAAAGGGACCGCAGCGCTCGTGCGTGTGCTGCTTTCCATTCATTGCTCACACTTCTCTGTACTGTAAATACTGACACTTGTAGTGGCGTCTCACAGTATAACAGCCGTCACTACAAGTGTGTCGACGTTTGAAGGTATGAAGCAGTAAAAGGAAGAAAGGGAAGGCAGCACTTGCACTAGCGACGCGGACCCTTCAAATAGCTGATCGGCAGGGGTCCCAAGAGACAGAGCCCCACGAATCAGATATAGATGGGCTGTCCTAAAGAAAATACCATTAACATACCTCCCAACCATCCTTGATTCAGCGGGACAGTCCCGAATTCCCAGGCGGCTGGTGGTATGTCTCGGTGTCAACTGTATCTGCATCTTTAGGAGGCAGATACATTTGAAACCAATGCTGAAGCAAGGAACCGTCATCTCCCTGCTTCAGCATTAGTACAGTGCGGAGGAGCAGAGGGAGCTCCTCCACTCGTCGAGGACTCCCCGGGCACAGCGCTACTTTAAGCGCTGAGCCAGGGGAAGCCTTTGAAGTCACTGTCCATATATGGAGAGTGACATCATTTGCCGACGCTCTGCCCGGGAATTCCACTCCTAGTCGGAACCCCTAACGTCAATGTCCATATAAGAATTTCCATTTGTATATTCCGTGTGCCAATTCCACAACGTATTACAGTAATAGCAAAGTTGATGAGATTTAAACAAATCTCATCCACAGGCTGCGGGGGGAAAAAAACACAGAAATCAGGTGCGGAAATTGTGGGGATTCTCAATCTGCAGCATGTGAATTTTTCTTGCATAAACACTGAGGAATTTCCGCAAGGAAATTCCGGATCGCAATACCAGAGCATTTTCGTCCTGTGTGCAGGGGGCCTTATAGTTTTACATACTGATTGTTTTGAAGTGGAATATTCCTCATACATTGACCAGATGCTGCCACTGGTAAGGAGTTTTTATTAAAAGCAAACTCTGATGTGGATAACAATCTAAATGCAGTTAATGATTTCTATGAATACCTGGGTGAGGGTAAGCACTCCTGCATAATCCAGAAATGGAATCCCACTGCAGTCTAAGATCCAGGTCATTTTGCCATGTCTCTCACACTGAAATGTCCCTAAAACAGAAATGACAACTTGTATCTGTAGCTAGCTGCTATTGTGCGCTCCACTGTAGTCAATTCATGCAACATATTCTGCGATATACAGGATTTCAGGTTGCTTTAATTTAACAAATACCATATTCCTTGCTATGCAAAGGAGTAGCCACAGAAACCTCTGTCTGCTATACAGTGCACTGCCTCTCCAAGTTAAACAGGTTTAATTTAACAGCTAATGCAGTAAACACTTCTCTCCAGACAGGTGGCATGTAGTGGCAGAGCCCCCCAACCCTTCTGATTTGCCATTTTCATTGGATCTGTCTAGTGGTTAGTGCTCAATAACTGGTGTACAATTGATTTGTAGACCACTCTGTTTTTTCTCCAGTTATTTGGTTAGTCGACTACGCTATTGTTTCCGCAAAAAAATGGAAACCTTATGGAACGGAGACAAACAGAAACCATTTGCAACAGAAGCATTACCATTGAAATAAATGGTAATGCACAAGAAAGCTATGGTTTCTGTTTGTCTTTCTGTTCATTGGTTCCTCCCACGAAAAGGTCTAACAGAACCCAACGCTGATGTGAATGCAGCCTTAAAGAGAAATCCAAACGTGTCCCTTATTTCAGAGTATACCAAGGCATGAATGTGCCGCTGTGATAATGGAGACAATTGTCAATTATTTTATAGAACTGTCTGACAATGCCATAATCAAAAAGGCCCAAAAAAAAATACAACTATTCTGGATCAGTACGATCTTTACTTTTACTGTTTTATTTGTGAGGGTAAAGCATCTTCCAGCACGTGATCCGTGGTTCAGACTGTGTAGACCACTGGTGGTCAACCTAACACATAATAGGGGCCTCAGATATAGCTCTTTAATCAGTCCACAGGCTGCACATTACAGTAATAGTCCTGCGGCCACTCCTTGCATTGAAGAGATGGAAACACCTTCATGGTCACTCTCTGTTATATGATGGATTTTTGGTGAAAGATATACCCAAGTGTGAGACTCTGGAGGACATGGGCTTCGCACAAGCCCTTAACACCAAAAAGCTTCTTATTCCTGAGAAATTAATATATAAGCGAGAATCTGGATTTTCAGTGGGATCCAACATAGATATAAGTCACAAGAACACATTTCTACACCGTGTTCCAAATTATTATGCACATTGGATTTAAGTGTCATAAACATTTAATTATTAGTTTTTCAATTAAACTCATGGACGGTATTGTGTCTTAGGGCTCTTTGGATCATTGTAATCAATCTCAGACACCTGTGATAATTAGTTTGCCAGGTGTGCCCAATCAAAGGAAAACTACTTAAAAAGGATGTTCCACATTATTAAGCACGCCACAGGTTTCAAGCAATATGGGAAAGAAAGAGGATCTCTCTGCTGCCGAAAAGCGTGAAATAGTGCAATACCTTGGACAAGGTATGAAAATATTGGATATTTTAAGAAAACGTAAGCGTGATCATCGTACTGGGAAAAGATTTGTGGCTGATTCAGAGCACAGACGGGTTCGTTCAGATAAAGGCATAATGAGGAAGGTTTCTGCCAGACAAATTAATAGGATTAGGAGAGCAGCTGCTAAAATGCCATTACAAAGCAGCAAACAGGTATTTGAAGCCGCTGGTGCCTCTGGAGTCCCGCGAACCTCAAGGTGTAGGATCCTCCAGAGGTTTGCAAGTGTGCATAAAGCTATTATTCGGCCACCCCTAAACAATGCTCACAAGCAGAAACGGTTGCGGTGGGCTCAGAAATACATGAAGACTAATTTTCAAACCGTGTTGTTTACTGATGAGTGCCGTGCAACCCTGGATGGTCCAGATGGATGGAGTAGTGGATGGTTGGTGAATGTCCACTGTCACGGACACAGGGTTTGTGGACCCACTAGGCCGCTCCGCCATAGTGGGGAGGCAGCTGACCAGGTTACAGTCTAAGCGGAAGTAAATGGCAGACAGTAATGCTTGGGTACCTGAAATAGTCCGGGCGGTGGCTGTGGCTTCAGCACGGATGGAGGCAGGTGCGGCAAGTGGCGTCAGACGTGGCGGGCAGTATCCGATGAAGCGGTAGACACTGGACGTGGCAGATGACACTTGACGTGACAGATGACACTTGACGTGGCAGATGGCACTTGACGTGGCAGATGGCACTTGACGTGGCAGAAGACACTTGATGTGGCAGATGGCACTTGACGTGGCAGAAGACACTTGACGTGGCAGATGGCACTTGGCGTGGCAGATGGCACTTGACGTGGCAGATGGCACTTGACGTGGCAGAAGACACTTGACGTGGCAGATGGCACTTGATGTGGCAGAAGACACTTGACGTGGCAGATGGCACTTGACATGGCAGATGGCACTTGACGCGGGTAGGCACAGGAACAATACGGAGTACAGGAACGGTAACAGGGCACGGGTAACAGCTGGAATGGGAGACACTAAGGGACCATTTGCGAGACAGACTGGGAAAGACTAATAACGCTCAGGCAAGGATTAGAAGGCCAGGGGCCTTCTTATAGACCAGGAAATCGTGGCAGTTGATGGTGATGACGATTTCCTAATTGCGCGCGCTGGCCCTTTAAGGCCGGGCGCGAGCGTGCGCGCGCACCCTACGGGACCCAGCCGAACGGAGCGGAAGTGAGCGCTGGCATCTCCTAGGAGGGAGACGGAGGCCAGCGCTCACAGATCCATGGCTGCGGGCGTCGGGAGGTGAGTAAACCCGACGGCCCGCGGCCATGGGCGCTACATCCACCATTTCCCAACAAGGCTGCAACGTCAGCAAGGAGGTGCCGGAGTCATGTTTTGGGCTGGAATCATGCGGAGAGAGCTGGTAGGCCCCTTTAGGGTCCCTGACGTTGTGAAAATGACCACTGCAAAGTACGTAGAGTTTATGACTGACCACTTTCTTCCGTGGTACAAAAAGAAGAACCGTGCCTTCCGTAGCAAAATTATCTTCATGCATGACAATGGACCATCTCATGCTGCAAAGAATACCTCTGTGTCATTGGCTGCTATGGGCATAAAAGGAGAGAAACTCATGGTGTGGCCCCCATGTTCCCCTGACCTCAACCCTACTGAGAACCTTTGGAGCATCCTCAAGCAAAATATCTATGAGGGTGGGAGGCAGTTCACATCAAAACAGAAACTCTGGGAGGTTATTCTGACATCCTGCAAAGATATTAAAGCAGAAACTGTCCAAATACTCACAAATTCAATGGATGAATGCAAGAATTGTGAAGGTGATATCAAAGAAGGGGTCCTATGTTAAAGAGGCTCTGTCACCACATTATAAGTGCCCTGTCTCCTACATAAGGAGATCTGCGCTGTAATGTAGGTGACAGTAATGCTTTTTATTTAAAAAAACGATCTATTTTCACAACGTTAGGAGCGATTTTAGTTTATGCTAATGAGCTTTCTTAATGCCCAAGTGAGCGTACTTTTACTTTCGACCAAGTGGGCGTTGTACAGAGGAGTGCATGACGCTGACCAATCGGCATCATGCACTCCTCTCCATTCATTTACACTGCACTAGCGATATAGATATATCACTATGTGCAGCCTCATACACAAACACTAACATTACTAGTGTCCTGATAATGAATACACTTGAAATCCACCCTGGACGTCATGTGTACTCAGAATCCTGACACTTCTGACTCTTTTTTGTGAGATTCCGGCAAGTGAAACCAAATCTCGTTTACCTCCGTGATCTCGCAAGATTTCGTATCCGTTGCTGGAATCTCAGAGAAAAGAGTCAGAAGTGTCAGGATTCTGAGTACACATGACGTCCAGGCTGGATGGTCATGTGTATTCATTATCAGGACACTGTAGTAATGTTAGGGCTTGTGTATGTGGCTGCACATAGTGATATAAGTATATCGCTAGTGCAGTGTAAATGAATGGAGAGGAGTGCATGATGCCGATTGGTCAGCGTAATGCACTCCTCTGTACAACGCCCACTTGGTCGAAAGTAAAAGTACGCCCACTTGGGCATTAAGAAAGCTCATTAGCATAAACTAAAATCGCTCCTAACGTTGTGAAAACAGATCGTTTTTTTTAAATAAAAAGCACTGCTGTCACCTACATTACAGCGCCCATCTCCTTATGTAGGAGACAGGGCACTTATAATGTGGTGACAGAGCCTCTTTAACATGTAACTCGGCCTAAGTTTTTTTTGATTGAAAGAGCTTTTGATTTCTGTAAATATGACCTCCTGATGCTGCAAATTCAACAAATTACCATTTTAGTTCTCTTTACAACCTTAAAAATGTTTTGATCTCTGTTGTGCATAATAATGTGAAACAGTGCATTTTGAGTTTTTTACTTCTAAAAAAAAATCTGTTATCATTAGGAGATTTGTTCAATAAAATTCGCATTATACTCCAATGGTTGATGGCTTGAAGATTATACTGACTGTCATTTGCATCGACTATTTAGGAAAATCAGCGAAAAATAACATTTGCATAATAATTTGGAATGCGGTGTAGTATACAGCTACCATATACATGTTTTGCCACAAATAACGTTTATGGCAAATTGATTAGATATGCCATAAATGTGTGCTAGGTTGAGGTCTGACCATTGGGACAGCCGCAGGTGCCTCGTCCCTGTTCCTTGTGGAGAAGTGGCCACTTTAATTATTCTGCATTAAAGTGATTAGGTAATTGGAAAAGTTAATGTGATGGGGGGATGCAGATTCAATGTCATAGCTAGAAATTATTTGGATTGGTAACATTCTTCATGAATTCATCAATTAAAGGAACAGTCTCAGTATTCGTTACCAGCTCTTTACTATGTATCATCCTTAAATGTTTCCTCATATACTGTAATATTTAAAGTTTGTTACAGTGAAAAATTGGAAGGCCATTGAAATTCCATCACACTAGCTGTTCTGTCTGGTATTATCCTTACTAGTGTGATTCCACAGCCATATAATCCACTGATGAATGACTACAGTAACAATAGAATTGTGTTATTTCTAAGATGAAAATGGCCGAGCCCAGGAGTCCTTGAAGAATCTTATAGAGCAATTCTTTGAAATGCAAGATATAAAATGATAACACCTTTACCCAAACCATGGGCATGCTATTGTGCTACTGTCAACACCTTAAAGGGGTATTCCCAACTCAGGCATTTATGCATATCCACAAGATATATTAATTAAAACACGTATAAAAATAAGATGCAATTTATTTTTAAGAAAAATATTTTCCTTTGTATTTTTCATGTAGTATACAAACAACACTACGACAATAGTGTATAAATGTACAAAATGTGTCACCAATATGCTGAAGTCCTTTTATTCAGTAAGTCCGGTTAGACATTTTCCCGGATGAAAGATTGTTAGGATTTCGGCAGAGACCCACGTGGAGGAACAGTCGGCGTCTTACTGCTTGCTGATTTTGTACTTTTATACACTATTGCCAGCGTGTTGTTTGTATACCACATGAAAAATACAAAGGATAATATTTTTCTTAAAAAGAAATTGCATCTTATTTTTATACGTGCTTTAATTTATATATTCCGTCTATCAAAGATACTAAAAGCATCTATTTAGCACTATACACCCCTATGCTCATCTAAATAAGGTCTGCTTATTACTTCCCTATATCCACAAGATATGCCATAAATGTCTGATAGATGTCGGTCCTAGCTCTGGAACCCACACCTATACCAAGAACGTAGGGTCATCTGGCAACCGTTTCACCTGGTGAGGTGGCCGGTCGCCAATCCTGAGATCCAGCAATATGGGTTAGTAATTCACTCTCCCTTTCAGATTTTTCCTGAAATTTCTGCACTAAGCACTTTATAGTTAGTACATGCGATTTAATGGAGTAGTGATAAAGGCTTTATACCAGATTCCCTGTGGGGACTTTTTAACAGGATAGGTCAAACATGTTTCTAACTGGGCATACAAATGCCTGATATTTTCTTTGCACTATGCACTTTTCTATTGTGTCCTGTATAGTACATATTTTGGTATATACTGATATTTGAACATTTGTGCAATACTTTCTTTTGCTTGGCAATTCTCTTCTCATCTGTGGTTCATTTTTTTTTTAAAACTCGTTTTATAGGTACATAAAGCTTACACATGAGTATATACATTACACATGATATGACATTGTACAAAAAGGAAAAGGAAGAAAATTTCCAATATTCAAAGAATTATAAATAGAAATACAACAGTAATTATTACATTACACGAAAACCCTCCTCCCGCCCCCCCTACACACCCTACATTAAATAATATGAGAGACAAGAACTCTTCACTAATTGCTTATCAACATGTAAGTACAAAATCAGTGATAGAAGAATACATGGAATGCAATGAACTAAGGGTCAAAGGTGAGGAAATCCACAGGCCCCAGATCTTTTAAAACTTCCATACACATTTTCTATTCCGATATACAACCTTTTCATAGGGCATTATATTATTAACTAAAGATTTCCATTGTTTCAAAGAAGGAGGCCTATGCGAAATCCAACGTATAGCAACTGCTTTCCTTGCCAGAAACAAGGACTTTCTCAAAAATATTCTGTCATAATGAGACCAGCGTTCCTCTGGCAAAAGTCCCAGCAAGCAAACCGCCGGAGTAACTAGTATCTCAGACGAGACAATCCGACTCAGCATTGACGCCCCCTCCCCCCAGAAGGAACCAATACAGGAACAATCTCACATAAGATGCATAAAGTTAGTATCCGGCGCGTGACACCTATGACACTCAGTATGTGGCAGACGACCCATCCTGTTGAGCTTAATTGGAGTAAGATAACATTGATGAGTAATAAACAATTGAGTCAATCTATTATTAACTGAAGTGGAAACATAGATATGGGACTCCAAAGCTTCCCCCCATTCCTCACCGGATATAGACAGAATGGCCACCTGCCAAGCTGCTTCAGCCAAAAGCGTTTGGGACTTCACCTTAGCATTCAACAGGTATGTATACAACGCTGAAATAATACCCTTGGGTCCCTGTGTCCGCAAAATCCCAACTGAGAGGCCAGAGCATGCCGAAGTTGCAAATAACGATAGAAATGCATCCTATCTAGACCAAATTGCTCCTGCATTTGCGTAAACGACAATAGAATCCTATCTCTATATATGTCATGCAAAGTAAGTACACTATAGGATATCCAAACCCCCGCCCCCCTTCAATTGCTGCAACTGTGAGAACATAGGGTTATCCCAGAGAGGGGTCTCCTCAGGTGGATCTACGATCTTATCCAGTTCTTTAGCCATCTTCCACACCTGACATGCCAATTTTTGCAATAGCAACAATCTCCCCCTAACAATAATGGTTGTTGCAGAATTGATCATATATCTCGAGATTCCACCACCTCTCCCAAGATGTATTCAGAAAAAAGGTAAG
The DNA here is from genome assembly GCF_050947455.1 of Rhinoderma darwinii. Lineage (NCBI taxonomy): Eukaryota > Metazoa > Chordata > Amphibia > Anura > Rhinodermatidae > Rhinoderma > Rhinoderma darwinii. Next base: position 54,739,186 of record NC_134691.1, read on the forward strand.
AATTTAGTTACAGACACCCATGTAGCCAAATATCTCAATTGGCCCCCCAAAAAATACAGATAAAAATCGGGTAACGCCAAACCCCCCTCAGCTTTGGGACGCTGCAAAATTGTTAAAGCTAACTTGTTCCTACCCATACCTTATATAAAGGAGGACATCAAGGAGTTCAGAATTGTAAAGAACGTCTTAGGGACAGGGCCATTGGCATGTTCCATTGCATACAATCCCTTGGGAAGAAGGACCATTTTTGTGATTCATTTTTAATGCTTTGTATTTGTAATTGTTTATAATTTATTAAATAAAAATTTATGTTTTATATCTGACTTATATACTCTGTGGGCTCTCTTTTTGGTAGTATATTATATATAAGGAGTACAGTCGTGTTACTTGGAGGATTTACTATGTAGAATGGTGCATGTGTATGCCCTGTGGATAGGTTCTATTATACTATTGCCAGCGTGTTGTTTGTATACCACATGAAAAATACAAAGGATAATATTTTGCTTAAAACGAAATCGCATCTTATTTTTATACGTGCTTTAATTTATATATTCCGTCTATCAAAGATACTGAAAGCATCTTTTTAGCTCTATACACCCCTATGCTCATCTAAATAGGGCCTGCTTATTACTTCCCTATATCCACAAGATATGCCATAAATGTCTGATAGATGTGGGTCCTAGCTCTGGAACCAAAAGCTATACCGAGAACGGGGGTCACCTGGCAATCGTTTCACCTGGTGAGGTGGCCGCTGGCTGCAGATTCCACATGAAGAAGGGGCTGTGTTAAAGAGCTTGGCTGTTTCCGTAACTCCCACAGAACAGAATAGAGGATGCCGATGCACGCGAACAGCTCTCCACTAATCGAATGGCCCAAATTATCTTTTAGTTTGACAGTAATAAAATATTTTTTTAGAGGGAAGTTGATGTGTCCTGGAGTGTGAGGAATGGAAGAATTATGTCTAAGGGAGAATAGGATAGACCGAGGAAATTTACCCTGGCAGTCTACTGCTCGAATAGGTTGGGTGTAGTGTGGGCAAGCGGAAAACATGGTAAACCAAAGACTGTTAATAGGCTGAGGTGAGCAAAAAGTTCTTTTTTTTACATATAGTGGTATTACAAGTGGTATTATTGGTCACTGTTTGGTAGTATTATTCAGTCACAATATAGTGGTATGATTAGTGGCATTATTGTTCACATCTGTTGATGTTTAGCAGGTGCAAGAAAGTTGTATATACAGTACATGTGACTGCTGTGGGATGTATATGCCCCAGTACTGCAATTGTGCAGTCGCTGTTAATAGTTTCCAAAAACCATGTGAGATTTGCTGTCATGATACCAATATTACTGTAATGCTCTCTCCTCTAAATGGTTTGGTAAATTGTTATTTATGACACAATAAGGATAGCTGTAATAAATGTTTTCTTTTTTTAACCACCTTAGTTTTTGACCTATGTTAGTTCTATGACATGGGATGTAACTTCTCTATTTATATCACTTAAAAAACTTTGAATTACTGTCAATACCATCAAAAAGCCTGGAGATCAGTTGACTACAAAGGAGTTGTCATTTCATCACAATGCAGTATAATCTGATGTCTCACTTCTAAACAGTGTATAAGGTTTTCTCTCATTAGACGGTTAACCAATCCTAATAAGATTATACATTTACATACCTTTGGAGACTCCTGCGGGAACTTCCATCAGTAATGCTCCTGCTTTTTGCTAAAATACAGATGAAGTAATTAGATGTTATGACTGAGAGAGTGACTGAGAGAGAGAGTTTCACAAGAAGAAAAAGGGAATACAAATCGGCGCAACCATAGGGCATTACCTACATAAGGTGTAAAATAGATGATGTGGTGATAAGTATGCTCACCTGGTGATGTGCTCGGAGCACGACACCCCTGAAAATGTAGACTTTGAATTTGTAGTTAATCGTCAGAGAACTGCAAGCTGCGGGTTGTACCGGAAACCAAAAACTTAGACCAGTTCTTAGTAGGATACTGGGATTGTGAGAATAACACCTTGTGTAGGTGAAAAAACTCAAAAATCAACCCTTGAAGCGGCGCTGGTCCCTTAGAATGTAATTCACTGTTGGTTCCTAGTGTCGCATAGTGAAGAAGCAGACACTGTGTAGGTCAAATTGTCTTTAATAGATACAGGCGACGCGTTTCGGAGCCGAACCAGCTCCTTCCTTTCTGGGCTGCAGCTGATGCCTCCATATAATGCATAGAGGCCGTGCTGCAGAACAGCAACTCTGCTCCTATTCGCTTGAATAGGAGCAGAGCTGCAGTACTGCAGCTTGGTCGCTATTCCGTGACCGGAGTCATCTGCATCCGGCATGGACATCCGGTGCTGGAGAAGCTGATCAGTGCGGGGTCCGGGTGTCGGACCCCCACCGATCATATACTGATGACCTATCCTGTGGATAGTTTATCAGTTGTCCGTGCCTGTCAACCCCTTTATTAAGTAAAACCATTCAAATATGACCTATTGAGGATACTTGAAGACTAGAGTTCAGAAACACTGGTCTAGAATGTAAAGAAGTAGCTGTGATTGACCTATCTCCAGGATGACCAACCTCCTTTTTTGTTTATTCTGGACAACTTAGCCAAAAATCAAGGACAGCCCAAATTGTTTTTGGGGAAAAAGCAAAATGAATCATAAAGATGATAAGTAATATATGTCCATAGCTCATATTACTAATATGAACTGCATTTACTGTGAACTATACAATAATAATAATTACAACCACAATAACCTGAAAAAACACCTCCAGCGTTCCAAAAATTAAAAGATAAGGAACAGCGCAAAAAAATCCCCTATTTTTACAGATTGTCAATGAATCAACTGACTGTTGGCAACCCCACCTATCACAATGGTTAGACTATTAAATATTGTTCTCACCATATAGGAACCTGTTCTTGTTATAAATGTATGGTTCATTGCCAAGATTTCAGTGTGGAATTTCTTGGCATTGAGAAAGAAAAGCGGTGCCCCAATTGAGACAATTTTCAGTTCCTGGAAAAAAAAAAGAATACCGTAGCATGTTAAAGAAAAGAAAATAAAGCATACTGGATACACACATCACACCTCTGGCAGCAATAATACTTGACTTGTGACAGACAAACCCTCCATGTCAAAACATATATTCATATATACAATATATAGGGACCAGCAGAAAGCCTGGTTGTGTGACACCAATACATGCCACGAGCACTTCTATGACCTGTGGATGACGATGCGGGTCACCACAGGAGCAATGTCTGCCAGTCTAGACAGCCTAGATTGTCTGCAACCAGGGTCAGGATACGATGCCTCTTTACCCCCACACATTACCAGAACGCATGATGCATGTTTGTATTCAGTGGCGTAGCTAAAGGCCCATGGGCCCCGATGCAAAAGTCCTTCTTGGGCCCCCCAACTTCTTCTCATGGACGACAGCCTGCAGCTTTCGACTGCATCTCTGGGTCTCCTAAATGACCCAACGATGCAGCACAAGCAGCCAGGGGCGTGTGCATGCATGTATATGTATATGTGTATGTATATATATATATATATATATATATATATATATATATATATATATATATATATATATATATATATATATATATATATATTTACACACACACTACACACTACATACACTACCATTCAAAAGTTTGGGGTCACCCAGACAATTTTGTGCTTTCCATGAAAACTCACACTTATATTTATCAAATGAGTTGCAAAATGACTAGAAAATATAGTCAAGACATTGACAAGGTTAGAAATAATGATTTTTATTTGAAATAATAATTTTCTTCTTCAAACTTTGCTTTAGTCAAAGATTGCTCCATTTGCAGCAATTACAGCATTGAAGACCTTTGGCATTCTAGCTGTTAATTTGCTGAGGTAATCGGGAGAAATTTCACCCCATGCTTCCAGAAGCCCCTCCCACAAGTTGGATTGGCTTGATGGGCACTTCTTGCGTACCATACGGTCAAGCTGCTCCCACAACAGCTCTATGGGGTTGAGATCTGGTGACTGCGCTGGCCACTCCATTACAGATAGAATACCAGCTGCCTGCTTCTTCCCTAAATAGTTCTTGCATAATTTGGAGGTGTGCTTTGGGTCATTGTCCTGTTGTAGGATGAAATTGGCTCCAATCAAGCGCTGTCCACAGGGTATGGCATGGTGTTGCAAAATGGAGTGATAGCCTTCCTTATTAAAAATCCCTTTTACCTTGTACAAATCTCCCCCTTTACCAGCACCAAAGCAAACCCACACCATCACATTACCTCCACCATGCTTGACAGATGGCATCAGGCACTCTTCCAGCATCTTTTCAGTTGTTCTGCGTCTCACAAATATTCTTCTGTGTGATCTAAACACCTCAAACTTCGATTCGTCTGTCCATAACACTTTTTTCCAATCTTCCTCTGTCCAATGTCTGTGTGCTTTTGCTCATATTAATCTTTTCCTTTTATTAGCCAGTCTCAGATATGGCTTTTTCTTTGCCACTCTGCCCTGAAGGCCAGCATCCCGGAGTCGCCTCTTCACTGTAGACGTTGACACTGGCTTTTTGCGGGTACTATTTAATGAAGCTGCCAGTTGAGGACCTGTGAGGCGTCTATTTCTCAAACTAAAAACCACAAAAAAGGCCATACTTACTAGGTAGGTGGGTGGGTGGGTGAAAACCCGTTCCCAGCAGGACGCAGACAGGTCAAAAAATGCTATTATGTATTACACATAGTACTGACACCCCATGTACTATTCACAGCACTGACCCCTATTCATCACATTTATTTATTTTTATTACATTATTACACAGTTCTGACACTTTCATACATACATATTTCTTTTTTACCATCCATTCACACCCTAGCACTACACTGACACTCATTTATCGCACACCTTTGAGCACTTAGTTCGCCACTCCCCTCAAGACTAGTGGGAGGGGCTATCACTATTTAATGCACACTCCTTCTGCAGCATTTTTTGACCTGTCTGCATCCTGCTGGGAACGGGTTTTCACCCACCCACCCACCTACCTAGTAAGTATGGCCTTTTTTGTGGTTTTGATGTTATCTATGTCCCATTTTTTTCTGCTTGTATTTCTCAAACTAGAGACTATAATGTACTTGTCTTGTTGCTCAGTTGTGCACCGGGGCCTCCCACTTCTCTTTCTGGTTAGAGCCTGTTTGTGCTGTCCTCTGAAGGGAGTAGTACACACCATTGTAGGAAATCTTCAGTTTCTTGGCAATTTCTCGCATGGAATAGCCTTCATTTCTAAGAACAAGAATAGACTGTTGAGTTTCACATGAAAGCTGTTTTTTCTAGCCATTTTGAGAGTTTATTCGAACCCACAAATGTAATGCTCCAGATTCTCAACTAGCTCAAAGGAAGGTCAGTTTTATAGCTCCTCTAAACAGCAAAACTGTTTACAGCGGCGCTAACATACTTGCACAAGGGTTTTCAAGTGTTTTCTAATCATCCATTAGCCTTCTAACACAGTTAGCAAACACAATGTTCCATTAGAACACTGGAGTGATGGTTGCTGGAAATGGGCCTCTATAGACCTATGTAGATATTGCATTAAAAACCAGACGTTTGCAGCTAGAATAGTCATTTAGCACATTAACGATGTATAGAGTGTATTTCTGATTATGATTATCTTCATTGAAAAAAACTGTGCTTTTCTTTCAAAAATAAGGACATTTCTAAGTGACCCTAAACTTTTGAACGGTAGTGTATATATGTATAAATGAGACAGAACATGTATAGCGCTACGACCCCATAGCTATGGATAGGATTAGATACAGTGGTTCAGCAGACAGTATCACACATGATAGGATTAGATACAGTGGATCAGCAGACAGTATCACACATGATAGGATTAGATACAGCGGCTTAGCAGACAGTATCACACATGATAGGATTAGATACAGCGGCTCAGCAGACAGAATCACAAATGTTTGGATTAGATACAGTGGCTCAGCAGACAGTATCACACATGATAGGCTTAGGTATAGGGCCCAGCTCACTGACATTGCAGCTCCAGCGCTGCACCAGGAAAGGTAAGTATACAAATTGATTTACTTATTTATGTGTTAATAATTTTTTAGGTGTATTTGTGTTTTTTTATAGATTTCATTGTTGGACTATCTCAGATTCGAGGACTACTTCGGATTCGAGGACTAGTTCGATAACGCCATTTTTTTTATTCTCAATAAAATGGTTAACAAGGATTGTATGGGGTTTTTTATTTCAATAAAATATTTTTTCTATGTCCTTGTATTTTTTTAAACTTTATTACTACCGCCATAGCAATGGCCGTTGGCTGATTGACAGCGACCATTACTAAGGTGGGGCTTAAAGTTAGCCGATAAAAAGGCTAGCACTAACCCCCAATTATTACGCCGGTACCCCAGGTGTATTGGGAAGAGCCGGGTACGATCCAGTACCAGACCATCTGTAGTGATGGATGCGCACTGGGGCAGCCGCAGGCTGGCATTATTAGGCTGGGAAAGGCCAGAAACAGTGACGCTTCCTGCCCTGGTAATGCTAGCCTGCTACTGCTATGTTGTATCTGGCTGGCTATGAAAAATAGGGAAGACCCGAGGTCGTTTTTTTAAATTATGCGGGCCCCCCCCCCCCCCCCCACACACACTTTTCATAACCAGCCAGATACAATACAGAAGCAGCAGGCTAGCATTACCAGGGTGAGATGACCCTTTAAACGACCTGGGATCTCCCCCATTTTTCATAACCAGCCAGATACAACATCATCAATCAGACAGCGGCCAATACTAAGGCGGTAGTAACAACGTTTAAAAGAATATACAAAGACATAAAAATATATTTTATTGACAACGCACAACCATTGTTAACCATTTTATTGAAAATTAAAAAAGCCATTATCGAAGTAGTCCTCGAATCAATCGTAGTCCAACATCTGAACCAGTAAAAAACAGCACAAGCACACTAACCCTGTATCTAAGCTTACCACATGTTAGGTTTAGATACGGGCCCCCAGCATACAGTAATCTTATACAATATAAGAGGAATTCGTGGGTGTTGGCCATAGACAATGAAGAACGGTGTATTCCTTGTGTACTTGCTGGTGTAATTATTTTATGAGAATTCCGCCCACGGGAGCAGCTGCACTCAGTCATCATGCTGCTTGGAGATGAAGTGGCGTAGGTAGTTCTCCAAGATCTGATTGATCCTCTTGACCTGACCATTGGACTGAGGATGGTAGGCTGATGAAAAGTCCAACTTCACACCCGAGGATTCCGCAGAGTGCTCTCCAGAACTTGGAGGTGAACTGAACCCCCCGATCAGACACAATATGCTGCGGCAAGCCATGCAGGTGGAAGATGTGTTGGATGAAAAGCTTGGCTCGTTGAGGAGCAGAAGGAATGCCGGTCAGAGGAACGAAGTGGGCCATTTTCGAAAATCGATCCACCACCACCCAGACAGTACTGCATCCTGCAGAGAGAGGCAGGTCAGTAAAAAAGTCCATAGCTATATGCTGCCAGGGAGCATCGGGCACCGGCAGTGGCTGGAGCAGACCAGCATGTCTGGAGTGAGCAACCTTGTTAGCTGCACACACTGAGCAGGAAGAAACAAAGTCAATAATGTCTTTGGTCAACGTGGGCCACCAGAAATTATGGGCAATCAGGTTTCGGGTCTTACGGGTACCCGCGTGACCTGCCAGTCTAGAGCAGTGTCCCCAGCAGAGGATTCTCCCTCTGTCAGCCAGGCGCACAAAGGTCCTCCCAGGAGGGATGTCTTTAACTTGCAAGGGGTTGACAGAGACAATGCAAGACGGATCAATAATATTCCGTGGAACCTCCATGGTGTCCTCTGTCTCGAATAACCTGGACAAGGCATCAGCCCTCACATACTTGTCGGCCGGGCAATAATGGAGCTCAGACTGGAACCTGGTAAAGAACAACGACCACCTGGCCTGACGAGGGTTCAGCCGTTGGGCCGTCTGGAGATAGGTGAGATTCTTGGGGTCCATAAAAATCAGGATGGGGTGAGCTGCGCCCTTTAGTAGATGTCTCCACTCCTCCAGAACCAATTTGATGGCCAGTAACTCCCGATCCCAAATCGAGTAGTTGCGTTCTGCAGAACAGAAGAGATTAGAGAAATATCCATATACCATTGACTTGCTTTTGGAACCTCTCTGGAACAGGAGTGCACCAGCACCGATGGAAGAGGCGTCCACCACCGACGAGAACTGTCGAGAGACATCTGGATGATGGAGGTTAGAGGCTGATGTGAAGGCACTCTTCAGGCTATTGAATGCGGACTCTGCCTCAGGAGTTCACACCTTGGCGTTCATGCCCTTCTTGGTGAGGTTAGAGATAGGAGATGTCAGTGAGAAGTTTGGAATGAACTGTCTGTAAAAACTGGCGAATACCAGAAAGCGCTGTATGGCCCTCAAGCCTTGACCGTGGCCATTCCAGGACAGATTTCACCTTTTCAGGATCCATCTTGAGACCTCTATTCGAGACGATGTAGCCCAGGAAGGGTAGAGCATCTTTATCAAACACGCACTTCTCAAACTTGGCGTATAGACAATTCCCACCGCAGCAAAACTTGACGGACATGTCTCTGATGAGTCATGGGATCTGGAGAAAAAATCAAGATGTCATCAAGATAGACCACAACACAAACATAGAGGAGGTCACGGAAGATGTCATTAACGAACTCCTGGAAGACCGCGGGAGCATTACACAGGCCGAAGGGCATTACTAGATATTCATAGTGTCAGTCACAGGTGTTAAATTCAGTCTTCCATTCGTCACCCTGGCGAATCCGGATTAGGTTGTAAGCCCCACGCAGGTCTAGTTTGGAAAAAATCTTGGCACCACGTATATGATCAAATAGTTCTGAGATCAGTGGCAACAGATACTTATTTTTCACCGTGATCTGGTTGAGACCCCGGTAGTCAATACAAGGATGCAGGGAACCATCCTTTTTCTTGACGAAGAAGAACCCGGTTCCTGCCGGGGAGGAAGACTTCCGTATGAAGCCCCTCTCCAAGTTCTCTTTAACATAGGCGGACATGGACATAGTCTCTGGCAAGGAGGGAGGATATACCCTACCACGGGGAAGGGATGCACCAGGAATCAGCTCGATAGGACAGTCATACGCCTGGTGTGGGGGCAGCGTCTCCGCCTCCCTCTTGCTGAAGACGTCCGAAAATGCAGCATAATGGCCAGGCAATCCTGCCAATGGCCGAGGCAGAGGAGGCTGAGCCGAACTAATCTGTACCAGGCCAAGGTAAGCGGAAGTGAGCGCTGGCTTCTCCTGAGGAGAAGACTGGGACCAGCGCTCGCAGACCCATGGCTGCACCCGTCGGGAGGTGAGTGAACCCGATGGCCCGCGGCCATAGACATGACAATCACACATGGGCCCTCTATCTAAGCCTAACATGCGGTAAGCTTAGATACAGGGCCCATGTGTGATACTGTCTGTTGGACCCTGTATCTAAGTCTGCCCCATGTTAGGCTTAGATCCACTGCCCCAGCAGACAGTAATCTTATACAGTATAAGATTACTGTCTGCTGGGTGGCTCTTGGAAGACGAGGAGTGAAAAACCAAAACACAAAAATGGCCTAGTGATGAAAGGGTTAAAGGGGTTGTCCCAAGATAAAAAGTTATCTACTAACGACAGAATATGTGACATGCTGATCGGTGGGGTCCGACCGCTGTGGTCTCGCTGTTTTATTCATTTTCTATGGCACTGCCAGAGATAGCTGAGTGCTTTACTCGGCTATCTCCGGCAGTCCCATAGCCAGTGAATAGAACCACAGGGCGCAAGTGGGACCTGCCGCTGCATTAATTTGGAGGAACGGAACCCCGATTACCCTTAATCAGTGGGGGTCCCACCGGTCGGGCCGCCACAGATCAGCATGTTATCACCTATCCTGTGGTTAGGAGATAACTTTTAATCTTGGGACCCTTTAAGCAGCAACCTGTCTTCTTCCTAGATCCTTACCATTAAATTGCAGGCCGTGCAGGTCATTACTACAGCAGACCCACTCCAGTCTCAACAATGAAGAGGTGGAGCAAGCGCCCCCTCATTGCCCCACCTCCCTACGCTTTAGCCAACCGGGTTAGCGCACAGGGACATCATGTACATCATGTACCCCTTCCTCCCAGGCTCTCATGGACAACGCAGCCTGTCCACAAGCTGGCCAGCTATCGTCCCATAGCAGTGGGACACCCCCGGAGCCCCCCCACTGGCAGCATTTTGGGAAACGTAGGTGGGACGTGGGCAGGCTCTTCTGACTCCAAGAGAGTGCAGACTGGGGGCAGAGTCAGGGACAGGGGGTGGAGTCAGTGATGTTCGATTGGCCATGAATTGTCCAAGGATCACTGACTCCGCCCCCCCCGCGGTACTAGGAGTTAGGAGAGAGTCCACTCACGTCCTGCAATCATCCGCTCTTGGTCCCCCCCCCCCCCCGGCCGACTTCCTCTGCTCCTGGTCCCCCCGACAATTCACCGCTGTTGGCCAAGTTAGGGACTTGGCTGCACTGCACAGTGTGGTAAGGGGGGCCTCTGGGCTATCCTGGCTAAGGGGCCAGGTTGCAACTGCGGCCCCTATAGCTATGCCACTGTTTGTATGAAAATTGCTTATGGTTGTCTGTTGTAGGAAACAGAGTTTTGTGAGTGAATCCTGTGCCCTGTATAGTTGGCTCTAACATAAATTATAGAATGTTCTTTATACAAAATATACTATCACTTTAAAACAGTTTTCCAGCTAAGACAAGTCCCTCTTCAAATGTAGTCCCCATGGCAAACTGCACATTTTGTAACACTGCAGGTTTGTTCATATTCTGCCAGATGTCCATATGCCCATCCTTTTATAAAAATGCCGCTAATAATGAGTGGTTAGCACTGGGGCCAGAGTTCTAATCAGGTAATAACAGGCGTTTGCGTTTAAGTCCTTGTGCCACAGACTATTTCTGCTGCAGATTTTGCAGCAATATTTTTTGTGATTGCGCCCTACGAAATGCTTGAAAAATTTAAATAGTGGGATCCGGCTGAGGTGAGTGGACGCGAGCGCTGGCGCCTCCTGAGGAGGACCTTACAGTATCCCCACTCTTACGCCCCCTCTTCTTGGGACCAGAGCGAGAGAGAAACTTCTTCAGAAGAGTAGGGGCATTGAGGTTCTCCTCTGGCTCCCAGGACCTCTCTTAAGGACCGAAGCCCCTCCAATCCACCAAATAAAAAGTCTTTCCTCTCACTCTCTTGGTGTCCAAGATCTCCTTGACCTCAAAGATGTCCGAGGGGCAGCTGGAGGCAACCGCAGGGCTGGGAGTCTTGGAATAGCGGTTCAGGATCACTGGTTTCAGGAGGGAGACATGGAAGGAGTTGGGAATCCTGAGGGTAGGAGGCAGCTGAAGCTTGTAGGCGACAGGGTTGATCTGCTGCAGGACCTCGAATGGTCCGAGGAAACTGGGGGCAAATTTACATGACAGTACCCTCAGTCGGATATTCCTAGACGACAGGCAGACCTTAGTGCTCGGAAGAAACCGAGGAGGCTCTTTTCTCCTTGTGTCAGCCTTCCGTTTCATGCAGTCCACTGCCATTAGGATGGAGGATCGAGTCTGCTGCCAGATCTGCAAAAAGTCTCTAAACGTGAAGTCAGCTGCAGGTACCTCGGAAGTATCAGGCACCGGAAGAGGAATTTGTGGGTGCTGGCCGTAGACAATACAAAACGGTGTATTCCTAGTAGACTTGCTGGTGTGATTATTGTAGGATAACTCCACCCATGGGAGCCGCTGCACCCAGTCATCATGCTGTTTGGAGATGAAATGGCATAGGTAGTTCTCCAAAATCTGGTTGATCCTCTCGACCTGACCATTAGACTGAGGATGGTAGGCAGAAGAAAAGTCCAACTTCACGCCAAGAAGTCTGCAGAGGGCTCTCCAGAACCTCGAGGTAAATTGAACCCCCTGATCAGACACAATATGCTGCGGCAAGCCGTGCAGGCGGAAGATGTGTTAAATAAATAACTTGGCCAACTGAGGAGCAGAAGGAAGACCGGTCAGAGGGACGAAGTGGGCCAGCTTCGAAAATCGGTCCACCACTACCCAGACAGCACTGCATCCAGCAGAGAGAGGCAGGTCCGTGATAAAGTCCATCGCTATATGCTGCCAGGGAGCATTGGGCACAGGCAATGGCTGGAGCAGACCAGCAGGTCTGGAGTGGGTAGCCTTGTTGGTTGCCAATACAGCACAGGAAGAAACGAAGTTCACAATATCCTTGGGTAGGGTGGGCCACCAGAAATGATGAGCAATCAAATCCCGGGTCTTACGTAACCCCGCGTGACCTGCAAGTCTAGAGGAGTGTCCCCAGCGAAGGATTCTTCCATGATCAGCCAGGAGCACAAAAGTCCTCCCTGAAGGAATGTCCCCAATTTGCAGGGGATTTACCGAGACAATGAAAGATGGATCGATAATGTTCTGTGGACTCTCAATGGTGTTTTCTGTCTCGAAAGACCTGGACAAGGCATCGGCCCTCATATTCTTGTCGGCCCGGGCGATAATGAAGCTCAAACTGAAAGCTTGCAAAGAACAGTGACCACCTAGCTTGACGAGGGTTCAGCCGTTGGGCCATCTGGAGGTAGGTCAGATTCTTGTGGTCCGTAAAAATCAAGATCAGATGAGCTGCGCCCTGTAGTAGATGTCTCCACTCTTCCAGAGCCAATTTGATGGCCAGTAACTCCCGATCCCCAATCGAGTAGTTACGTTCTGCGGAAGAGAAGAGCTTGGAAAAGTATCCACATACCCTTGACTTGCCCTTGGGACCTCTCTGGAACAGGAGTGCACCAGCACCGACAGAGGATGCGTCCACCTCCAACGAAAACTGCAGAGAGACATCCGGATGATGGAGGATAGAGGCTGACGTGAAGGCACACTTCAGGATATTGAATGCGAACTCTGCCTCGGGAGTTCACACCTTGGCGTTCATACCCTTCTTAGTAAGGTTAGAGATGGGAGAAGTCAGTCAGGAGAAGTTCGGAATAAACTGCCTGTAAAAGTTAGCAAATCCCAAAAAGCGCTGTATGGCCCTCAAGCCTTGAGGATGTGGCCACTCCAGGACAGACTTTACCTTCTCAGGGTCCATCTCGAGACCTCGATTCGAGACGATGTAGCCCAGGAAGGGTAGAGCATCCTTGTCAAATATGCACTTCTTCAACTTGGCATACAGACGATTCTCCCTTAACCGTAGCAGAACCTGACGGACATGTCTCTGGTGCGTCATAGGATCTGGGGAGAAAATCTAGAGGTCATCAAGGTAGACTACAACACAAAAATAGAGGAGGTCACGGAGAATGTCATTCACAAACTCCTGGAAGACCTCGGGAGCATTACACAGGCCGAAGGGCATTACTAGATACTCATAGTGTCCATCACGGGTGTTAAATGCAGTCTTCCATTCATCACCTTGGCGAATCTGGACTTGTATGTAAGCCCCACGCAGGTCAATTTTAGAAAAAATGTTTGCACCACGTATACGATCAAACAGTTTGGAGATCAGTGGCAAGGGATATTTATTCTTCACCATGATCTGGTTGAGACCACGGTAGTCGATACGAGGACGAAGAGAGCCATCTTTCTTTTTGACGAAGAAGAACCTGGCTCCTGCCGGGGAGGAAGACTTTCGTATGAAGCCCCTTTCTTAGTTCTCTTTCACATAGGAGGACATGGACAGAGTCTCCGGCAAGGAGAAAGGATATACCCTACCACGGGGAAGGGATGCACCAGGAATCTGTTTAATAGGGCAGTCATATGCCCGATGTGGAGGCAATGTCTCCGCCTCCCCCTTAATGAAGACATCCGAAAAGGCAGCATAATGACCCAGCAATCCTGCCAATGACCGAGGCAGCGAAGGCTGAGCCGAATGAATCCGCACCAGGCATCGACCTTGACACTGAGGGTCCCACTAGAGAACCTCTCCAGAATTCCAGTCCAGAACTGGGGCATGCAGACGGAGCCAAGGCAGGCCCAGCAACACAGGCTTAACAGCTTTGGGCAGGACATAGAAAGTCAGAAGTTCAGAGTGAAGAGCTCCCACTTGGAGCCTCAGTGGCTTGGTCACAGCTATAACAGGATCTGGCAGAGGTAGTCCATTTACTGAAGCAACTGTCAACGGGCTCTCCAGAGGGGTGGTGGGCAATTGCGGACGGTCCACCAGATCTCTGCGGATGAAATTAGCAGCGGATCCAGAGTCCAGATACGCAGAGACCGGATGTGTTCTCTCGCCGGACACTATGGTCACAGGTATGGACAATTTAGACGGAAGTCCATCTTTACCCAAGGTCGTCACTCCAAGCAACCCCAGGTTTTGGGATTTTTGGGGGCACAGGCGCACCAGATGGCCATCGAGACCGCAATAAAGACCAGATGTGCGTCTGCGTTGTCTCTCTTGGGTAGATAACTTATACTGATCCGTTATTACCGACTTCTTAGGAGGATCGACATCTGAGGACAGCAGGGGTTGCTGCAACGTAGGGACCAGACTAGGAAGGGCTCCCTCCCGTTGAACCTCTTGGAGGCGTTCACGGATCCGTATATTAATCCGGGCAGAAAGAAGGATGAGGTCATCCAGGGTAGACGGCAGATCCCGGGCGGCAAGTTCGTCTTTAATTCTGGAAGATAGTCCGTGCCAGAATGCAGCCACCAGAGCCTCATTGTTCCATAAGAGCTCATTCACGGAGGTGTCTCCTTGGCGCAGGTTAATCAGAGAAGCCGCTGCAGATGAGACCCGTCCAGGCTCCTCAAACACCATGCGAAAAGTCCGGAGGAAGGCTTGGAAGTCACGGGTCTCTGGTCCTTGTCTCTCCCATATAGGGTTCGCCCATACAAGAGCCTTTCCGGTGAGGAGAGAAATTATGAAAGCGACCCTGGCACCATCAGACGAAAATGTCCTAGCATACAGGCTGAAGTGGATCTGGCATTGATTAAGAAAACCACGACAGGTACTTGCTTCTCATAGCGGTCAGGAAGTGGCAAATAAACACGTGGGTCAATACTGCCAAGAGGTGTAGACTGAGGATCCACATTGCCAGGAGGTGTAGTAGGAGGAACGGCAGCTTGTGCTTCCTGCTGACGTGCAAGAATGTTCAACGCCTGGAGGAGTTGTTCCTGTCGAGACCGGAGGTCCAGCATATCCGCTCGCATCTCCTGTGTCGTCGTCATATAGTCTTGAACCGACCAGTGGGGTCCATGGCCTGAGCGTACTGTCACGAAGGGTCTGTGGACCCACTGGGTCATACCGCCTTGGCGGTAAGGCAGCTGGCCAACAGGGCGCAGGTCAGAGTCTATAGCTACATAGGGTACCTGTGGCAGCACAGACAGTAGCTTGGCAGGAACTAGGCAGTAGGTAGACGTCAGGTGTGGAGAAGCAGGACAGGCGTGGTATCCAGCACAGCACGACTACAGCTAACCACGGCACTAGATCAGGATACAGTTTACAGGAACAGGAAACACTGGGAGCAGGAAACACTAGGGGACCATTGGCATAGACAAACTATAGGGAACACAACAACGCTCAGGCATTAGGGGGCTGGACCCCTCTTATAGTCAGGTACTCACGGGTCAAAGTTCGTGGTCCGGTGCGCGCGCTGCCCCTTTAAGAGCGGGCACGAGGTGAGTGGACGCGAGCGCTGGTGTCTCCTGAGGAGGAGGCTGGGACCAGCGCTTGCCGACTCGTGGCTGCGGCTATCAGGGGGAGGTTGGAGCTGACAGCCCGCAGCCACGGACATTACAGTATTTTATGCGTTAAAAGTCAAGATATTCAGGGCTTAAATCTTGGTGCACTCCACAGCAGCGTTTGCCAATGACCTCCTAGTGATAATCACTAACCCGAGACAGGACTTCCCCCATATTCTACATCTTTTTAAACCTTTTTTATGGGTATCTAATTTTAAAATAAATTACTCTAAATCTGAAGTTTTGAATATCGCGATTAGCGACCGAGATGTAGGGGTGATCAAGAACTTGACTCCTTTTCAAAGGCCTGACTCCCACATTAAATATTTAGGAATACATTTACCTGAAAATATTTCTTTGTTTTATGCATTGAATTATGCTTCATTAGCCCACAAATTTTGCTCTCCCCTTGACTCACTCAATATCCCTTTTTTCTCATGGTGAGAACGGAAAAATTACTTGAAAACGTACATTCTGCCTCAACTGCTATATGTCATGCAAACTGTGCCAATCTGCCTCCCCAACTCATTCTTTAACACCATTAGGCAAATCTTCAAATACTTATGGGCCACCGAGAAGCCAAGGCTTCCCCACAGACTCATATTAAAACCCCCTAAAGGAGCCATGGAACTACTAGACCCACAACTTTACTACCAGGCCATCCTTCTGTGTAGATGGATATCCCTGATTAGAACAGGTGAGTATTTCACCGCCTTAATTGTAGAGAGAGCATTGTTAAAACCTGATATGATGTCCAACCTCTGTTGTAGGTCTACAGTCCATAAACTATCTAATGCGACTAGCCCCATTATTAGAGGTACTATTGAGGCCTTCCGTCGGTTCTTATCTTTCAAAGACCCTTCCAAAACAATTTCTCTTCTTTGCCCGTAAACCTGTTGCCCAATGTTATGGGTTGCCCTAGCCCTATTTACAGTCTATGGAAACTATTTTGTGATATGACAATTGTTAAAACCTTTAAGGGTAGGGATATTCCTGACCTGCCCTCTCTA
This sequence comes from Rhinoderma darwinii, assembly GCF_050947455.1. Taxonomy (NCBI): domain Eukaryota; kingdom Metazoa; phylum Chordata; class Amphibia; order Anura; family Rhinodermatidae; genus Rhinoderma; species Rhinoderma darwinii. Next base: position 54,755,922 of record NC_134691.1, read on the forward strand.
ATCCCAAATTCACCCGGTGAGCCATTGAACTTCCTGCAAATCTCACATTTTAATGACATAGCCAAACAATTTTTGACTAAATTCCCTAAGATCTCTCAACCATCATGGTTAGAAACTTTCTTACTTCTTCCCTCCCTTCCTAGGGGTCTTCTCTCTAGAGTTTATGACTTTAGGACGGACTTCTCCTTGAGAGAGCTCCTGACAAACCAAGTTATTTATTAGGCTGGGAACAAGAGTTAGGACTTCTTGAATCCTGTAGCACTCTTATGGGTTCTCCAGGTGTGTTAGGATCCAAGAGAATTCTTTCAAAACCCTTACCAGATGTACAAAACTCCAGATTTTTTATACAGAGCTCTATTACCCACTCAGACACGTGCTGGTGTTGTAATAACCAGAAAGTGACGATGTCTCGCATCTGGTGGGAATGTACTTGAGTTCAACCATTCTGGCTAGAGGTCCCTAACGTTATCGAGGCGCTCACCAAGGTCACTATTTCACTGTCCGCCCCTTTAATCATACTATGGGCCCCTTCTGCCTTCTGACTTCTGCTCTAGACATCATAACCTTACCACACAACTTCTCGCAGCAGCAAAGCTGCTCATCCCCTTGCACTGGCGTTCCGATGCACCCCCCAATGTCAGCGAATGGCTCTCCAAAGTAGACTCCATATGTAGGATGGAATAATTATTGAGCTGGGAGCTAAGAAGTCATGATAGACTTTGGAGGTTTAGGAACCTTAGCTGGCTTTCCGTAGATCGACCTGCAAGCCATCCCAACCCTCTCCTGATAATGGTATATCTAGTTAAGGGTGGGTTCCTATTTATCTTTCTTCTCATTTAGGTCTAATGCTAGTGATGGACATACCCCTCCACCTCTCCTCCCCTTACTATTTCCTGACTAAGTTGCCTCAACTACTCTGACACTTCTTAGCAATGTCCTAGCTGTTGTGGGATTCTCTTGTATGTACATAGTTCGTTACATTTATTTAATGTCTGTTATGATTGTAATCTCTTACTGGTATTACTTGTAAGGCCTGCATGCCCTTATTCTATTTTTGCCTCTTATTTCAAATATGATACGTTTTTTCTTATGAATAAATAAACAGAAATTTTCAAAAAAACAAAAAAGAACGTGTTTTTCCCATTATTAGTAATTAATCACTTGCATCTCAAATGAGAGTTTTCTATAATGAGATTCGGTTAGTGAATTACTATGTACAGTAAGTGACTAGCTAATAATTTTATTGCAATATCATATAAATATTAACCTTACATCCCACAGTAAATGAAGGCATAAATATTGGTTATACATCTCCAGGGTACGCCATCTATGTATTACTGGTGGGAGTCCAACCACTGGAGCTCCAATCTGTCACCCCGGGGGGTGGAAGAAACGTCACTCTGGCCATGTGCTGGGTCCAGTATTGTAGCTTAGCCCCATTTAGTTGAATGAGTTGAGCTGCAATACACAGATCCATCATATTGGCAAAAGTGGCGCTGTGTCACCAAATGTCAAAAACCCTTGTAAGGCCTAATTCAAACGAGCGTGGCGCATCTTGGACGTGAAAAACGGCAGTTTTTCACGTCCGAGAAGCATCCGTGCTCAGCGCTGCGGGACACAATGTCTCGCATCCCCATAGATGAGAGTCTATGGAGGGATGTGTGATGCGTGAAAAGTAGGACATGTCCTATTTTTGCCACGGACCCTTCACACGATCCGTTGAAACAACGGCTGTGTGAACGGCCACATTCAATAACATAGGTCCGACCGTTTAACACGCTCGTGTGAATTAGGCCTAGGAGTCTCAGTAGTTGAGCCCTAGCGATTTGCCACCAATGTTTAGGCCTATACAAAACCTTTCATTATGGATTTGAGTATAAATTACAAACTCCTTACTGGATATGTGTCTTCAGTCACTGTGTTATATTCTTCATGCATATATACTACATGCAGTATTTTTGCTCTGTGGAGTTAAAAAAAATTTGATTAATTCTTAGGCCAGTGTCTTTAAAGAGACTCTGTCACCACATTATAAGTGGCCTATCTCCTACATAAGGAGATGGGCGCTGTAATGTATGTGACAGCAGTGCTTTTTATTTAGAAAAACAATCTATTTTTACCACGTTAGGAGCGATTTTAGCTTTATGCTAATTTGTTTCCTAATGCCCAAGTGGGCGTGTTTTTACTTTAGACCATGTGGGCGTTGTACAGAGGATTGTATGACGCTGACCAATCAGTGACCAATCAGCGTCAGACACTTCTCCCCATTCATTTAGTCAGCGCCTATGGATCCTTTTAGATCAGTATGTGCTATCTTATACTGACACATTAACGTTACTGAAGTGTTTAGACAGTGAATAGACATTCCTTCCAGCCAGGACGGGATGTCTATTCACAATCGCGACACTTCGCTAATGTTTCTGTGGTACTTACAGCAGAGCAAGCGTAATCTCGCGAGGTCACGCTGTAAATGACAGGTTACAGCAAGATTACGCTTTGCTCTGCTGTAAATACCACAGAAACGTTACGGAAGTGTCGGGATTGTGAATAGACATCCAGTCCTGGCTGGAAGGAATGTCTATTCACTGTCTAAACACTTCAGTAACGTTAATATGTCAGTATAAGACAGCACATAGTGAATAACGCAGTGTCGCTATGCGCTGACTAAATGAATGGGGAGAAGTGCATGATGCTGATTCGTCTAAAGTAAAAACACACCCAGTTGGGCATTAAGAAAGTAATTAGCATAAAGCAAAAATCGCTCCTAATGTGGTGAAAATAGATAGTTTTTCTAAATAAAAAGCACTGCTGTCATCTACATTATAGCGCCGAAAAAAGTGTCTAACATGTCTAGCAAGATGGGCCAAATTTATTATACAGATTGCAATACTGTGATCAATTTGGTCTTCAGACTGCCTGGTCTAAGTTTACGCTGTCTAAATCTTAGACAGCTTAGTAATTCTGCCCCATTGCCTTAATATCATATAGTATTTGTAGAAAGGACATGTAACGCTAAGCATAAAGAGGCCCTGTCACAAGTTTAATACTTCTCTATCTCCTTCCTAACCTAATAAACGCTTTGTTGTAGATAACTACTGTTTTGGTGTTTTTGAAAAACGTTTATTAGTGACAAAGTTCTGATCATTTTTACATTTATGCAATTTTTTTGTAAAAGCATAACTGGGCGTTTTTTTAGTTTCACCAAGTGGGCGTTGTAAAGAAAAGTTTATGACGCTGACCAATCAGCCTCCAGCCATGCCAGGAAGATTATGCTCCTCAGCAGCAGTCCTGGCACGGCTGGAGGCGATGTCTGGACATTCTCCCGTCGCTCCGGTGAAGGAACTGTGGGAGTAAGTGACGTCACAGCGTGATCTCGCTTGATCACGCTGTGCTATGAATAAAGCAGGGCATGAATGAAGAGAAGTGTATGACGCTGATTAGTCAGCGCCATAAACTTTTCTTTACAACGCCCACTTGGTGAAACTAAAAAAAAACGCACAGTTGGGCTTTTACAAAAAATTTGCATAAATGTCAAAATGATCAGAACTTTGTCACTAATAAACATTTAAAGAAAATAAAAAAATAAACAGTAGTTATCTACAACAAAGCGTTTATTAGATTAGGTAGGAGATAGAGAAGTATTAAACTGGTGACAGAGCCTCTTTAAAGGCTATGTATACCTCTAACAGTATGTTTTCTGTTATTAAATCAATGTTTTATGTGATAATAAAAAAAAAATTCAATTGACTTTTATTTTTTATTTTTTTCGTTTTTACGATACAGCTTCTATGTATCCTCTATTCATAAAATCTATATTAGTCGAATCCGTCAGTGAAGTGACTGACAGCTCGGCTGTGAGTGTATCTTATCTGCTGATGAACTTAGATGTGAACAATATTATTGTGATCCTGGGTGTCAGAGACACACTGCACCCGCTCTTAGTCGAGCTGTCAGTTCACTTTACTGACGGATTTAACTAATAGCGAACGATACAACTTCTAAGAATAGAGGATATAAACAAGCTGTTTGTTAAAAACTAGAGAACATTTTTCATAAAAGTCAATTGAAAAAATAATTCTAATCACATAAAAAAAAACACATTTATTTAATAATAAAAAAAAGGCTTTCAAACATGTACATAGCCTTTGAAGAGTATTTACACGTAACAACTAGTTAGACATGAATATAAAATTTAGATACAGTGAACCTTATTCTATATATAAATGCAGCAAAGAGCCAAAGATGCTGTATGGGTAACAGCATCGCATCCACAGGAGTTATGACCTACCAAACAAGGGACTACTGCGCTGCATTGCAGACTTACATACTGCACAATAGACACGCACGCAGGTTTTTTTTCAATGGGGGGGTAAAACAAAATTAAGAATCAAGCTTTGGCTTGACAAACAATGTTGTGCACACTGCTCATCCCCCCATTCTCATAGCTCCTACTACAGCAGTCTGAGCAGAGGATGCGGCCTTATTTCTTACCCTTCCTCCGACAGTCACATCCTCTGCTCAGAAGAGTTTGAATAATACCACCATAATTGTAAAGGATATGCCAGGCACAGCTTCAGGGTTAACGCCCATAGATAATCAGTCTGCACCTGCTTCTATGTCTGTGAGACGGACTCCATCTTCCACCACTCAGGGTGGCAGGCTTAGGAGTGGGAGAACCTATCCCAGCCTGGCCAGACGGAGCTAGCTCCCGCCCTCTGTCTATTTATACCTGCCTTTCCTGTTCCTCCTTTGCTTGTGATTCTTCTCGTGTGGTTTCCTGGCCCTGCTGCAGCTTCTTGTACCATTGTCCTTGCTTCATATTGACCCCGGCTTGCTGACTACTCTGCTGCTCTGTGTTTGGTACCTCGTACACTCCTGGTTTGACTCGGCTTGTTTACTACTCTTCTGCTCTGCGTTTGGCACCTCGTACTCTCCTGGTTTGACTCGGCTCGTTTACTACTCCTGTTGCTCACGGTGTTGCCGTGGGCAACTGCCCCTTTCTCCCCCTAGCTCTGTGTACCCTTGTCTGTTGTCTGTCGTGCACTTATTGAGCTTAGGGACTGTCGCCCAGTTGTACCCTGTCGCCTAGGGCGGGTCGTTGCAAGTAGGCAGGGACTGAGTGGTGGGTAGATTAGGGCTCACTTGTCTGTCTCCCCACCCCCGTCATTACATAATCACAAGCCCATACCTAGTCTACCCTCGTCCCTGACACCACTATGGACCCCCTTGAGACCCTGGCTCAGCAAATGCAGGGTCTCTCCCTACAGGTCCAGGCCCTGGCTCAGAGGGTCAACAGCCTGATGCTACCATGGTAGTCCCCCTCACCTCACCTCTTGAACCCCACCTCAAGTTGCCCGACCGGTTCTCAGGGGACCGGAAGACTTTTCTCTCCTTTCGGGAGAGTTGTAGGCTCTATTTTCTTTTAAAGCCCCACTCCTCAGGTTCTGAGAGCCAACGGGTGGGTATAATTATGACCCGGCTCCAGGAAGGGCCCCAAGAATGGGCCTTCTCCTTGGCTCCTGACGCCCCTTAACTTTCCTCGGTTAATCTTTTCTTTTCTGCTCTCGGACTCATCTATGACGAGACTGACAAGACTGCTTTTGCCGAGAGTCAGCTGGTGACCTTACGCCAGGGTAAGAGACCTGTTGAGGAGTATTGCTCTGACTTTAGGAAGTGGTGCGTAGCTTCTCGGTGGAATGACCCTGCCTTAAGGTGCCAGTTTAGGTTGGGTCTGTCGAACGCCCTGAAAGATCTGCTAGTTAGTTATCCCTCTTCAAACTCCCTAGACCAGGTTATGGCTTTAGCGGTACGACTTGACCAACGTCTCAGGGAACGACGACTTGAACGTCATGATGTTTTCTCCTCTGACTCCCCCATGATGCCTTCCGAGGTTCCGTTGCTTCGTTCCTCCCCGGAAGACTCGGAGGTACCTATGCAACTCGGGGCCTCCGTGTCCCCCCAACAACGTAGAGATTTCCGCAGGAAGAATGGTCTCTGCTTTTACTGTGGGGATGACAAGCATCAAGTGAACAACTGTCCTAAGCGTAAGAATGCAGCCGGAGAACTTCCGCGCCTAAGTGATCATCGGGGAGGTCACTTGGGCGCACAGGTATTTCCCGTAAATATGAAATGTAATAAAATCTTGCTTCCCTTTCAGGTCTCTTTTGATGGTAGGTCTGCTACCGGCAGTGCCTTCGTGGATTCAGGGTCTTCTGCTAATATCATGTCTGTGGAATTTGCTATGTCTCTAGCTATGCCTTTGATTGATTTGCCTAAACCTGTCCCGGTAGTGGGTATCGACTCCCCTCCTCTTGCTAATGGTTATTTTACACAGCATACCCCTGTTTTTGAACTCCTTGTTGGCTCCATGCATTTGGAGCAGTGCTCTGTACTGTTAATGAAGGGATTATCGTCCGATTTGGTTTTAGGCCTTCCCTGGTTGCAGTTGCATAATCCCACGTTTGACTGGAATTCTGGGGACCTTACCAAGTGGGGTAATGAATGCTTGACGTCATGTTTTTCTGTTAATTCTATTTCTCCCCCTGAGGTGGTGAACAAGCTACCTGAGTTTGTTCAGGACTTCGCCGATGTTTTCTCTAAGGAGGCCTCCGAAGTGTTACCTCCTCATAGAGAATATGATTGCGCAATCAATTTGGTACCAGGAGCTAAACTCCCTAAGGGTAGGATATTTAATCTCTCTTGTCCCGAACGTGAAGCCATGAGAGAGTATATCCAGGAATGCCTGGCCAAGGGTTACATTCGCCCCTCTACTTCTCCGGTAGGTGCTGGCTTCTTCTTCGTAGGGAAGAAGGATGGTGGTCTTAGGCCATGCATTGACTACCGAAGCTTGAATAAGGTCACTGTAAGGAACCAGTATCCCCTTCCTCTGATTCCTGATCTCTTTAATCAGGTTCAGGGGGCCCAATGGTTCTCTAAGTTTGATCTACGGGGGGCGTATAACCTTATCCGCATCAAAGAGGGGGATGAGTGGAAGACTGCGTTTAACACGCCCGAAGGTCATTTCGAATGCCTCGTCATGCCCTTTGGGTTGTGTAATGCTCCTGCGGTCTTCCAGAATTTCATAAATTCGATTTTAAGAGACTACCTGGGGTTATTTCTTGTAGAGTACCTTGATTACATACTTGTGTTTTCAAAGGACTGGTCCTCCCACATTGAGCATGTCAGGAAGGTGCGCCAGGTCATTCGAGAAAACAAACTGTTTGCAAAGAACGAAAAATGTGTGTATGGGGTGCAGGAGATACAATTTTTGGGCCAAATCCTCACTCCCCATGAATTCCGCATGGACCCCGCCAAGGTCCAGGCTGTGGCGGAATGGGTCCAACCTGCCTCCCTGAAGGCGTTACAGTGCTTCCTGGGGTTCGCTAATTATTACAGGAGGTTTATTGCTAACTTCTCGGTCATCGCTAAGCCTCTTACGGATCTCACTCGCAAAGGTGCTGATCTCCTCCACTGGCCTCCTGAACCTGTCCAGGCTTTTGAGGTCCTTAAGAAGTGCTTTATCTCGGCCCCGGTGCTGGTTCAGCCCAACCAAATGGAGCCATTTATCGTGGTGGTTGACGCGTCCGAGGTGGGAGTGGGGGCTGTCTTGTCCCAGGGTACCAGGTCCCTTACCCATCTCCGTCCCTGTGCCTACTTCTCCAGGAAGTTTTCACCCACTGAGAGTAACTATGATATTGGCAACTGCGAACTCTTAGCCATTAAATAGGCATTTGAAGAGTGGCGCCACTTCCTGGAGGGGGCTAGGCACCAGGTAACGGTCCTTACCGACCACAAGAATCTGGTTTTCCTAGAATCTGCCCGGAGGCTAAACCCGAGACAAGCTCGTTGGGCGTTATTTTTTACCAGATTCAACTTTGTGGTTACCTATAGGGCTGGGTCTAAAAAATGTTAAGGCTGATGCACTGTCACGTAGCTTCATGGCCAGCCCTCCTTCGGAGGAAGATCCTGCTTGTATTTTGCCTCCAGGTATAATCATTTCCGCTATTGATTCTGATTTAGTCTCTGAAATTGCGGCTGATCAAGCTTCAGCTCCCGGGAGCCTTCCTGAGAACAAGCTGTTTGGTCCCCTGCAATTCCGGCTAAGGGTACTTAGGGAAAATCATGACTCTGCACTATCTGGCCATCCCGGCATCCTGGGTACCAAGCACCTCATTGCCAGAAACTATTGGTGGCTTGGGTTGCCTAAAGACGTTAAGGCCTACGTCGCTGCTTGTGAAGTTTGTGCTAGGTCAAAGACTCCCAGGTCCCGACCAGCGGGCTTACTATGTTCTTTGCCCATTCCCCAGGGACCTTGGACCCATATCTCCATGGATTTTATCACCGATTTACCTCCATCTCAAGGCAAGTCGGTGGTGTGGGTTGTAGTAGACCGCTTCAGTAAGATGTGCCACTTTGTGCCCCTCAAAAAACTACCCAATGCTAAGACGTTAGCTACCTTGTTTGTCAAACACATCCTGCGTCTCCATGGGGTCCCTGTCAATATTGTTTCTGATAGAGGGGTACAATTTGTTTCATTGTTTTGGAGAGCCTTCTGTAAAAAGTTGGAGATTGATTTGTCCTTCTCCTCTGCCTTCCATCCTGAAACAAATGGCCAAACTGAGAGGACTAATCAGTCTCTAGAACAATATTTAAGGTGTTTTATCTCTGACTGTCAATATGATTGGGTCTCATTCATTCCCCTCGCCAAATTTTCCCTTAATAACCGGGTCAGTAACTCGTCAGGTGTCTCCCCCTTTTTCTGTAATTTTGGGTTTAATCCACGGTTCTCTTCCGTTTCACCTGGTAGTTCCAACAATCCCGAGGTAGAGGTCGTTCATCGAGAACTGTGCACAGTCTGGGCTCAGGTTCAGAAGAACCTAGAGGCGTCCCAGAGCATACAAAAAACTCAGGCAGATAGAAAACGTTCTGCTAACCCCTTGTTTATGGTCAGGGATCTGGTGTGGCTATCGTCTAAAAATTTGCGCCTTAAGGTCCCGTCCAAGAAGTTTGCTCCCCGGTTTATAGGGCTGTACAAGGTCATTGAAGTCCTCAATCCTGTCTCATTCCGACTGGAGTTGTCCCATCTTTTCGAGTACATGACGTGTTCCATGCCTCCCTCCTTAAACGCTGCTCCCCGTCCTTGGCTCCCTCGAGGAAACCTCCGGTCCCTGTTCTCACCCCTGAGGGGCAGAATTCGAGGTGGCCAAGATTGTGGACAGCAGGATGGTCCAAGGCTCCCTCCAGTACCTGGTCCATTGGAGAGGATACGGGCCTGAGGAGAGGACTTGGGTACCCGCTCGGGATGTTCACGCTGGGATATTGGTCAGGAGGTTTCACCTTCGTTTCCCCAGTAAACCAGGTCCACTTAGAAAGGGTTCGGTGGCCCCTCATAAAAGGGGGTGTACTGTAAAGGATCTGCCAGGCACAGCTTCGGGGTTAACGCCCATAGATAATCAGTCTGCACCTGCTTCTATGTCTGTGAGACTGACTCCATCTTCCACCACTCAGGGTGGCAGGCTTAGGAGTGGGAGAACCTATCCCAGCCTGGCCAGACGGAGCTAGCTCCCGCCCTCTGTCTATTTATACCTGCCTTTCCTGTTCCTCCTTTGCTTGTGATTCTTCTCGTGTGGTTTCCTGGCCCTGCTGCAGCTTCTTGTACCATTGTCCTTGCTTCATATTGACCCCGGCTTGCTGACTACTCTGCTGCTCTGTGTTTGGTACCTCGTACACTCCTGGTTTGACTCGGCTTGTTTACTACTCTTCTGCTCTGCGTTTGGCACCTCGTACTCTCCTAGTTTGACTCGGCTCGTTTACTACTCTTGTTGCTCACGGTGTTGCCGTGGGCAACTGCCCCTTTCTCCCCCTAGCTCTGTGTACCCTTGTCTGTTGTCTGTCGTGCACTTATTGAGCGTAGGGACCGTCGCCCAGTTGTACCCCGTCGCCTAGGGCGGGTCGTTGCAAGTAGGCAGGGACTGAGTGGTGGGTAGATTAGGGCTCACTTGTCTGTCTCCCCACCCCCGTCATTACAATAATGTTACTGAATAATATTGCGACACCATGACCACTCATTACTACCACATAGTAAATGAATAATACCACCATACTGTAACTGAATTATACCACCACACCATGACCACTTATTACTACCACATAGTGAATGAATAATACCACCATATTGTTACTGAATAATACCGCCACACCATAACCACATAGTAAATTAATAATACCACCATACTGTAACTGAATAATACCGCCACACCATGACCACTCATTACTACTACATAGTGAATGAATAATACCCCCATACTGTAACTGAATAATACCGCCACACCATAACCACATAGTGACTGAATAATAATCCCCATATTGTTACTGAATAATACCACCACACCATGACCACTCATTACTACCACATAGTGAATGAATAATACCACCATACTGTTACTGAATAATACCGCCACACTATAACCACAGTGACTGAATAATACCCCGATACTTTTACTGAATAATACCGCCACACTATAACCACATAGTGACTGAATAATACCCCCATACTGTTAATGAATAATACCGCCACACCATAACCACATAGTGACTGAATAATACCCCCATACTGTTACTGAATAATACCGCCACACCATAACCACATAGTGACTGAATAATACCCCCATACTGTTACTGAATAATACCGCCACACCATAACCACATAGTGACTGAGTAATACCCCCATGCTGTTACTGAATAATACCGCCACACTATAACTACATAGTGACTGAGTAATACCCCCATGCTGTTACTGAATAACACCACCACACCATAACCACATAGTAACTGAGTAATACCACCATGCTGTTACTGAATAATACCGCCACACTATAACCACATAGTGACTGAATAATACCCCCATACTGTTACTGAAAAATACAGCCACATTGTAATATAAACAGCTCAGCTGGTGGATACGTGCAGACCAATACTTGTAGCATAAAAACCAGAGGGTAGCATGAGCGTGGCGAAAAAAAAACCTTGGTTTAAAAAGTATGCATTTGGAAACCCCCATTTAAAAATCTTGCGTTTGTCCCTGGTTTGTCCAAATACTGGCTGGGTGACGGATTCATGCAGTTGTATTTAAATTCCCTTTGCCAAGAGAAGGCCTGGTTCCCTGGATAAAATTAGCACTCTGTACCTATTGAGTCACTCCTCCCAGTACATTTAGATTGTAAGCTCTTATGGGCAGAGTCCTTGCTCCTTTTATTTCATTATTTGTTCACTTGTTTTGATTATTTGTCAAATATGTGGAATATGTTGGCGCTATGAAAAAAAAGATTATTATTTTTTATTATTGTTCTCGCAGGGTTCCTTGACACAGGCATAAGATATTAGAAAAATATTTTCACATTTTTAAAATACATTTAATATCTTTAGTTATTTCTCTTTTAAGAGTACAGGCTAGATAATCTGAATACTGACAATATATTTATATAGAGAACAAATGCAGGAGCCAACTCAAAAAGAAACACAGGGACAATGAAATATATAAATGGGTCTTACCTGGTTAATCTAAGTACTCCAACCGCAATGCTAAACACAACGCCAAATAAAAGACCAACATTCGCAGCAAAACAGATTGTAACTAGATAGGTGCAAATCCAGATTACCTACAAATAAAGTATGGAATAATAAATTCCATCCAGCATGGAAATAAAGCTATTATAAGTAGGGTTAAAGCCGACAAACTGCTCTGTCTATTTACATTCTAATGAGTGAAAGTGGTACAACACATTTTAGTTTTGCCTTATTTGGAATATGGTCAGATGGCTACAAAGAGAGCTTAACTGGTTGTATGCACTGTATATATATATATATATATATATATATATATATATATATATATATATATATAGCATGCTGTCCAGGTCCTTAAAGCCCGTTCCCAGCTCACCATCCATTTCCTATATATGAGCCTCGTAGCAGTTTCAGGGAATGCCCCAGTAATATGAACCTCACAAGAAGCTTTCTAGGCAATGGGATCCTGGGGTGGTCCCCTGGTTCAAATGATAGATCTTGAAACTTATGAGGATTAACCCCTTAGTGACTAGCATATTTTAGGCATTAATGACCAAGCAATTTTTTTTTTTTTTTCGTTTTACCATTCAAAGAACCATAACTTTTTTATTTTTCCGTCGACATGGCTGTATTTTGCGGGATGAGTTGTATTTTAGAATAGCACCATTTTGAGGTATATATAATTTTTGGTTAACTTTTATTAGCTTTTTGGGGGGGAGAATAGAAAAAAAACCAGCAAAGCCACCATTGTTTTATGCATTTTAAATTTACTCCGTTCAGCATGCGGGATAAATAACATGTTACCTCTATTCTATAGGTTGGTCAGATTACAAAGATATCAGACCACATATGTATAGTTTTTTTTATGTTTTACTACTTTTGCACATTAAAAAAGACTTTTGAACTTTTTTACGCCGTTGACCTTGTGGTTTAACCCGTTAGTGACCGCCAATACGCCCTTTCACGGTGGCCACTAACATGTTTTATTCTGATACATACAGCTTTTCACTGCGCTGCATCAGAATAAATAAACGGTGCTGTGAAAAGGAAAAACTCCATGCTCTCAGCTTCCTCCTTTTTTTAAAAAACATTTTAAAAAAAGTTTAATAAAGTTAAATAAATAAAAACCCCAAAAGAAAAAAAAATGAAAAACCCACTTTTTCCCTTACAAAATGCTTTATTATGGAAAAAAAAGTAACAAAATTACACATATTTGGTATCGCTTCGTCCGTAACGACCCCAACTCTAACGCTATTATGTTATTTAACCCTCTTGACGAACGCTGTAAAAAATAAAATAAAAAAACAATGCCAGAATTGCTGTTTTCTGTGAATCCCATCTTCACACAAATGTGATAAAAAGAGATCAAAAAGTTGCATGTACTTCAAAATGGTACCGATGAGAACTACAAGTCGTCTGGCAAAAAAAAAGCCCTCATACAGCTGCATCGGTGGAAAAATAAAACAGTTATGGCTCTTCAAATATGGAGACACAAAAACAAATAATTTTGAAAAAACTGTTTTTACTGTGTAAAAGTAGGAAAACATAAGAAAACCATATAAATGTAGCATCGACGCAATCGTAACGAACCGCTGAATAAAGTTATGTTATTTATACCACACAGTATACAGCGTAAGTTAAGGACGCAAAAAAAAAAAAAAGTGGTAAATTGCTGGGTTTTTTTCAATTACCCCCCAAAAAAGTTAATCACAGTTAATCAATAAATTATATGTAACCCAAAATGGTGCTATTAAAAAGTACAACTTGTCCTTCACAAAACAAGTCCTTATACAGCTATGTCGACGCAAAAATAAAAAAGTTATAGCTTTTGAAATGCGACGATGGAAAAACTTAAAAAATTGCTTGGTCATTTAAATAGGCTGGTCACTAAGGAGTTGGCCAGTTTACTATTAAATGCTGTTAAATGGTGTCTTGATGCAAACAAGACACTTACTAATATGATGTCTTCAGCCCTTCGGCCTTCTTTGCCAGTTCTGGCAAGCCACGCCCCCATGTAAAAGATCCGCTATCCGCCGCTGTCACGCCTGCCTCGTCCATGGCAGCGCGCGACATGGAGAGGCAGAAGAATATATATGGACAGTGATGTCTGTGGCTTCCCCAGAGACGGAGTCCCTGGAAGAGCGCTAGTATAGGCTTTGCTCCGGGTCTCTGTGGAATCCCCTGACATCGCTGTCCATATATGGTCAGCGATGTCAGGGGCTTCCCCAGAGCCAGAGTCCTGGGCAGTGCGCTAGTATAGGCTCTGCTCCGGGACTCTGTGGAATCCCCTGACATCACTGTCCATATATGGACAGCGATGTCAGAGGCTTCCCCAGAGGCGGAGTCCCGGGCAGAGCGTTTGTATAGGCTCTGCTCCGGCACTCTGCGGAAGCCACTGACATCACTGTCCATACATGGACAGTGTTGTCAGGGGCTTCCACAGAGCCGGGGTCCCAGAGCATGGCGCTAGAAGCGCCCTGCCCGGGACGCCGGCTCTGGGATTGTCCTGACATCACTGTCCATATTTGGACACTGATGTCAGGAGCAGAGCTGGGGTCCCAGGAAGATCGCTACTAGCGCTCTGCCCGGGACTCCAGCTCTGGGGTTGCCCCTGACATCTCTGTCCATATATGGACAGTGATGTCAGGAACAGAGCTAGAATCCCAGGCAAAGAGCTAAAAGTGGCTCTGCTTTGGGACTCCAGCTCTGGGCAAGCCCCTGACATCACTGTCCATATATGGACACTGATGTCAGTGGCTTCCCCAGAGTTCCAGAGCAGAGCCTATACTAGTGCTCTTCTGCAGGACACCGGCTTTAGGGTTGCCCCTGACATCACATTCCGGTCCAGGAGGATCCCCTGGACAGTCTATGGACTGTGACATCAGGGGCTCCTCCAGCAGAGGAATCCTTGGCCACAGCATCAGCAACGCTCTGGCTAGGGATTCGACTCCTAGAGGGAGACCCAATGGAGCTATCTACTGTGTGTGTGTGTGTGTGTGTGTGTGTGTGTGTGTGTGTGTGTGTGTGTGTGTGTGTGTGTGTGTGGCACTATCTACAAGGGGTGTGTGTGGCATTATCTACAGAGGGCAATGTGGCACTGGGGCTTGCCCATAGCTGGAGTCTCGGCACAGAGCCGCTTCTAACACTTTGCCTGATGAAAACTTACTTTCATCTGAAAACAGGACTTTGGACCACTGAGCAACGGTGTTGGTCCACTGGATATTGTAAAGAGGAAGATGAGACACACCAGACCTAACAATGTAGACGAGATGAAGACCGATATCAAAGCAACCTGGGCTTCCATAACACCTCAGCATTGCAACAGGCTGATTGCCTCCATGCCACGCCTCATTAATGCGGCAATTCAGCCGACCAAGTATTGAGGGCATATACCGTACATACTTTTCAGTACGCCAACATTTCGGTATTAAAAATCATTTTTGAAATTGGGCTTATATAATATTCTAATTTTCTGAAACACTAAATTTGGGGTTTTCATTAACTGTTACCATAATCATCAACATTAAAAGAAAAAAATGCTGGAAATAGATCACTGTGTGTGTAATGAGTCTATGTAATATATGAGTTTCACCTTTTGAATAGAATTACTGAAATAAATTAACTTTTTTATATATTCTAATTAATTGAGGAGGAATAGTATATATATATATATATATACACACACACACAGAAGATATAAATACATAAAAATGAGAGAGATAGAGATAATAAAAATGGTAAAAAATTCCCCATTTCCATCTCTGAATAAAGATTTACTATATCCCCCCCCATCAAAAAAACAAACAAAACTGTGATCACTATCTCTCTGTCTACATATGTGTGTATTATATATACATTTACACACAGGTGTATATATACTGTTGGAGTGTATAATGAGGTACACTTTATTATACAGCTGTACAGTGGTAGCTGAGGTGAAGCAGCCGCTGACTGAGGTGTTGTCAAAAGATGACAGGCAGAGAAGGATGTGCTGTGCTGGGAATGATGCATGCTGGGAGCTTGTCTTTCATTTTTAATATGTCCCTCCCACACCAGCTTGCGGAGAGAGCGCTGCTACTGGACTATGGTAAGGCGGGGAGGCTACATAAATCATATATTATTTACTTTATTTGCCCTCATAACAATTCATTAGGGCTTTCTTTATTGTCTGGGGCACTTTTGAAATTGTATGCTGATAGTGGCCAACCCCTTTAAGGGGTTAAATAACATGTTAATTTTATTGCTCGCGTTTATTATGATCGTGGCGTCCAAAGGGTTAAACAGTCGCAATTAAAGGAAAGTAAGTTAATTTTATTGCTTGGGTCATTACAATCGCGGAGATGCCATAAATATGTAATTTTATTGTTTTTTACACTTATACAAAAAATATATACTTTTTATAGAAAAAAAATGTTTATTTATTTTTTACTGTTCACTTTCTTAATACATTTTTTTCACATTAATATTTTTTTTAGTCCCATTAAGGGACTTCACTATGCGATCTTTTGACCGCTGACATGATGCTTTGGTATACTTTGTATTTCAAAGCATTATTTCATGTCGGTGTAGAACTGACAAGCCTCTATTAGGACATGATTCTGGCACGGCCTAATAGGCTTATAGCCAAGAAAGGACTAGGGGCTTTTGTTAGGCCCCAGCTACCAAGGCAAAATATCTGTGGCCCGTGATCGCATTTGCGGGCCGCCGATGAGTGACAGAGGGAGCCCCTTCCCTCTGCAAACCGCATAGATGCCGCGGTCGCTACTGACCGCGTCATCTAAAGGGTTAAAAAGTCGCGATTGAAATAAACTTAAATCGCGACCATTAGAGCAGAAGCCCCTGTCATAAGAAAGACAAGCACCCACTCCAGCCCGCACGGGACACCTGTGCAGGACTTAGACTAAGCCCCCGTGAAAAGGCAGCAGCCTTGCTTAAAGAGGCTCTGTCACCAGATTTTGCAACCCCTATCTGCTATTGCAGCACATCGGCGCTGCAATGTAGATTACAGTAACGTTTTTATTTTTAAAAAACGAGCATTTTTGGCCAAGTTATGACCATTTTCGTATTTATGCAAATGAGGCTTGCAAAAGTACAACTGGGCGTGTTGAAAAGTAAAAGTACAACTGGGCGTGTATTATGTGCGTACATCGGGGTGTGTTTACTACTTTTACTAGCTGGGCGCTCTGATGAGAAGTATCATCCACTTCTCTTCACAACGCCCAGCTTCTGGCAGTGCAGATCTGTGACGTCACTCACAGGTCCTGCATCGTGTCGGCACCAGAGGCTACAGTTGATTCTGCAGCAGCATCAGCATTTGCAGGTAAGTAGCTACATCGACTTACCTGCAAACGCCGATGCTGCTGCAGAATCATCTGTAGCCTCTGGTGCCGACACGATGCAGGACCTGTGAGTGACGTCACAGATCTGCACTGCCGGAAGCTGGGTGTTGTGAAGAGAAGTGGATGATACTTCTCATCAGAGCGCCCAGCTAGTAAAAGTAGTAAACACGCCCCGATGTACGCACATAATACACGCCCAGTTGTACTTTTACTTTTCAACACGCCCAGTTGTACTTTTGCAAGCCTCATTTGCATAAATACGAAAATGGTCATAACTTGGCCAAAAATGCTAGTTTTTAAAAAATAAAAACGTTACTGTAATCTACATTGCAGCGCCTATCTGCTGCAATAGCAGATAGGGGCTGCAAAATCTGGTGACAGAGCCTCTTTAAGGCCCGATAGTGACCACTGTGAAAAGACATATTGGTGGTCACTAATGGGTTAATTGTTCATATACTCTTTGGTAACTTCACTAGACCTGGATGAACCAAGGCAATTTCAATCTGTCAATCATTATATAATAACCACAATGCAAATGTGGTTTATAGATGGATATTTGAGTATAAAATGAAAGAGTATAAGAGAGGAAATCCGTTTTTACAGCACTTACCCAATCATATTTATCAACATTCCAATATTTCTTCAAATCTCTGAACTGTATGAGCATTCCTTTCAGTCCCACAACTATTATAGCTGCCAGGACACACTGCAATGGAAATGTGGGTTAGCAGCTTTAAATTGAAATGTAGGTTCAAAAAAATGTTTCTCTTACCATAATTTCCCTTACCATAGGTAGCCAGTATAAGAGCGGTGCCACAAAATAAATGACAAGCAGGACCAACATGCATGATATCAGACAGGCCACCTGAAGAACATAGAAAAACTAGAAAGAATTACAATGCATATTACTGTATATCTGAACTTTGACAGTAAAAGTGCATCTGTCACCAAAATGCTATTTGTTCCGCCGCTGTCCATCCTTTTAAGAATACAGAATATAGTAGCTAAATGGTCGATCGTGGGACCTGACATACTCCGCTTAGATGCACTAAATCTGATTGGTCAGAGCCCTCACTGTAGCACCGGCCTTTAGACTCATGTAGACAAAAGCCGATCCTTTAGACTCATTCATTTCAAAGTGAAAGTGACTAAAAATTGCACAAAGAGGCACTAAACAAATATAAGATATAATTTAATTGAATGTCCACAAGGGTATATATCATAAACCTCCCTTTCGGATCACAGAAAACTAAAAAATTACAATCTTTCTTGTTCCTGCATTATTTCCCCTTATCTTGTGCAATTGTAGCCTGAAGCTGCAGGTTGATTTTCTAGTGCTGCCTGAGTGGGAAGGACCTAAACCTAATCCAAACAAGAATATTATACAGCCCTGCAATAAAATACAGTACAAGTGAGTTTGAGTTCACATCTGCGTTATGATTTCTGTTCTGCTCCATCAAAAACAACGAAACAAGCTCATGTGAGTATGTAAAGTTTTTTCGTTTTTTTTCAGTTACCAGTGTGAGTGGCTGCAGGGGGATTTTATCAACAGGGGAGCTTTATCTACAGAGGGGCTTTATCTACAGGGGGCTCTAGCTACAGGGGGCTCTAGGGGGGCTCTAGCTACAGGGGGCTGTATATGGGGCACTATCTCCAGGGAGGCACTATCTCTCTCCAATAGACTCTATAGAGGCACTATCTACAGGAGGCTCTATGGGGGTACTAGCTACAGGAGGCTCTACAGGGGGCACTATATATAGGAGTGTCTACAGGGGGCTCTATGTGGGGCACTATCTACAGGGGCTATATCTACAGTTGGCACTATCTACAGGGGGCACTATTTACTGGGGGCCCTATCTATAGGGGGCTCTATCTACGGGGGGCACTGTGTGCATGTGTGGGACACAGTTTATGGTGCTTTTATGATCAGGGACACTGTAAGGTGTTATTATATTTAGGGGATTAGTGTGTGGCATCATGAGAATTTTATCTTTGTTTATAGGTGCGGAAATATTTGAAAAGTGAGAAGCGGAAGACATCGGAGGGACAAACTATAGAAATGGGTCATGGCCGGGAAAAGTCATCATAATGTCTGGACCGGATGGAGAAAAAAAAGAGACAAAGAAGGACTCCAAACTGTGAAAACGTAACCTGTGAGTCACTCAATATAAATGTTTATACTGCCTCTAATCAGTACTTTAGTCACTGTATGGTCTGCAATGAGTTGATGGGTGATATAATTTTAATTTTGGGGAAACGGCAACTCACATCATATCCTGACCATTGTTCGAGCCATGCTGGGAACTGTAGTTTTACTCTGTACAAACCTATACGGCAGGGATTACACTGAACTTGCAAATGATCTCCGTACCGAGCTATATTTGTGATGGTTCTGTAAATATGTACTGAGCTTTGTTCTAGTGCTGTATATATGTACTAAGCATGGCTGTGGTGCTGCATATATGTACTGAGCTCTGTTCTGTTGATGTATATATATGCACTGAGACTGGTTGTGGCGCTGTATATATGTACAAAGCTCTGTTCTGAAGTTGTATATATGTACTGAGCTTGGTTGTGGGGCTGTATATATATATATTGCAGCGTCCACGGCCGCGGACAGTCGGGATTACTCACCCCCCAATGGCCGCAGCCATGGATCTGTGAGTGCTGCCCCGCATCTCCTCCACAGGAGACGTGAGCGCTCACTTCCGCTCCGTTCTGCTGTGTCCCGTAGGGTGCGCGTGTACGCTCATGCCCGGCCTTAAAGGACCAGCGCGCGCACATGAAAATAATCATCAATTAAACCATGATCACCCTGGACTAGAAAACAGGCTCTGCCCTTTCACTTATTGCCCGAGCATTGTTGTGTTTACCCATGTTGGTCTTGCAAATGGTCTCTTAGTGTTATCCTGTTCCCAGTGTTCCCGTACCTGCTACCTGTATCCTGTGCTACCGTTCTTCCTGTGCCTTAGAAAGTTGGAGTCGTGTTGTGCCATCGGTCATGCCTGTTGTGCTACACCATGCCTGTGTCTGCTGCCAAGGTCCCATCTGAGCCTAGCCGTTACTATTGTCTGAACTGCTACAGGTACCCGTGTGCTTGGACTATATAGACATTGACTTGGCACACTGTTTGGCCAGCTGCTATCTCGCTACGGCGGTATGGCCCAGTGGGTCCACATACCCAGAGATCGTGACATATATATATATATATATATATATATACTGAGCTTGGTTCTGTGGCTGTATATATGTACTGAGCTTGGTAGTGGTGCTGTATATTTGTACTGATGTTGGTTCTGGTGCTGTATATATATATACATGAGCTTTGTTCTGGTGCTGTAATTATATAGGATATATTTATAATAAAATTGCAGGGCAGACGGAATTGTTGCAATTCATTGTATATTTAATTGGAACCTGTCAAGTAGTTTTTAACCACTTGAACTGCCAACATGATACATAACCTGACAATATTACCAAACCTTCCCCTGTATGTTTTTTCAGATGCAGCAAAATCTATAAAGTCAACTTTTAAAAACATTGCACGCTATATAATAATTACTCTTAAAAAAAAAGTCATGGGGTGGTGCCGCTATCCTGAAGAGTCACATAGTCCTGCCTTCAGGCCCACCTTTCCATGCTTGATTGATATTTTCCTGGCTGTTGTACATCACTACCAGTCTCATCCAGCTTTCTCGGATGTGCCATTGCTGTCTACTCCATGGGCAGGCACTGTGCAGCAAGATATAGGCCCCATTCACACGTCTGTAGATTTCATCCATCCATCCATAAATACTGTCCGTAAATATGGATCCGTAGTCATTTATAGTCATCCGTAAATCATTCGCAGATACGGAATGGTGTCCGTAAATATGGTCCGTAGTGCATTTGTAATGCATCCGTATTTACGGATCAACAAAAAATCAGGGAGGCTTCTTTAGGTAATCCCCTGGCGTCGCATAGCAACGCTTCCGTAATTATGGACGGCTATGGATGCACATCCAAAGCCGTGCGTAATTACCGAAGTGCCCATAGACTTCTATTGGTAGTCTGTGCCGTAATTACGGACAAAAAAAGGACATGTTCTATCATTTCTATGGCACAGACACACATCCAGAAAAATGCAGAAAGATGTCCGTGGCCCATAGAAATTAATGGGTCTGTAATTACGGTCCGTAATTACGGATGAAAAATACGGTCGTGTACATGGGGCCTCACTCTGCAATGGCGCATCAGCAAGAGTTGGAGGAGGTTGGTAGTGAGGTAGAACAGCAAGGAGGATGTCAATCAAGATCTTGGAGGCGTCATAGAAAAGCTAGAATTGGCCCTGGCTGTACGCCACTAACACTGCCTCTCCCAGAACTAAAAACAAGCTGATCAAAGCCATTCCTGATTGTAATATTTGGGAAAGAGTAGGTATCACATTGGTGGGACACGTGTTCAGGTGAGGGCAATTAATTAATTTTAAGAATTTACAAGTTACGATGATTAATTTGGATTTGTGCAATTCACCTAAGTTGAATATAGTCATATTATATATATATATATATATATATATATATATATATATATATATATCACATAAACACCAAAATTTGAACAGCACATTCCAACTAAATGATATAAAATGTGTATGCAGGTGCAGGAGCACCTGTGACTGCAAATATACAGCAGAAAAAGAATGGCGACAGCACACTGCGAACACTAATGCCACCTAAACCACTAAATATAAATAAATATGCATTACTGCTAAATCTACTTATAATAGGGAGGTTCTTAGTGCACATTTTGATCAAAAGGTGTTTGCCCACCTGCCTTGACAAAGCGACCATCCCCAGGTATATATGTAGGCTTAGTCCCAGTTCTGGGTGTATGTGCAGTGTAGGTCCCCACCTTACAGAGATCGCCTTGTCGTGGCAGGTGGGCAAACACTTTTCTGCTATATATATACAGACCATGTGGACAGGTTGTGGATGGGGTCTATATTTCCCCAAGATTTCTGTCTTCTACTATCTGAAAACAACCAGGGAATAAATTCAGCAGAGAATGTGGTTCTCCCTCTGCAATAGGTTTTATCTAAAACCTGGAAAAGGGCCTGGTTGTTGGAGTGGGGAGAGATGGGTGGGTCCCCACTCCATCCACACAGTCCTGGTCTTGGGCTGTCTAGCTATTAATCAGGGGTCAGGTGTGATAGCCCTATAAAAAGGCTGAAGTTCAGTCACACTCTCTCTCAGCCTGGGGAAAGGAGCTTGTGAGAGCAAACCGACTGCGTTCATAACAGGTTGTATGGTCTGCATGGTTTATGGTGCCAGGCATTAGGCCTGCACTGTGTTAGTTAGGATACCTGACTGTATAATTAGTGCCGGACAGGCATAGAGTTTTCTTTTATTTGTTTTCTTTTTATTTCATGTACAACCTGTAAATAAAACTGGCTGAGGCCAGTAGTACCACATCTTTGCTGTGCGGACTGAAATTTACTGGCGTTTTTGATACCGAGTGCCCGTCTAGCTCAGGAGACGACTGTCCCGCTACCTAATTCCCTTACTATATATATATATATATATATATATATATATATATATATATATATATACAGTGGAGGAAATAAGTATTTGATCCCTTGCTGATTTTGTAAGTTTGCCCACTGTCAAAGTCATGAACAGTCTAGAATTTTTAGGCTAGGTTAATTTTACCAGTGAGAGATAGATTATATAAAAAAAGAAAATCACATAGTCAAAATTATATATATATATTTGCATTGTGCACAGAGAAATAAGTATTTGATCCCCTGCCAACCATTAAGAGTTCAGCCTCCTCCAGACCAGTTACACGCTCCAAATCAACTTGGTGCCTGCATTAAAGACAGCTGTCTTACATGGTCACCTGTATAAAAGACTCCTGTCCACAGACTCAATTAATCAGTCTGACTCTAACCTCTACAACATGGGCAAGACCAAAGAGCTTTCTAAGGATGTCAGGGACAAGATCACAGACCTGCACAAGGCTGGAATGGGCTACAAAACCATAAGTAAGACGCTGGGTGAGAAGGAGACAACTGTTGGTGCAATAGTAAGAACATGGAAGACATACAAAATGACTGTCAATCGACATCGATCTGGGACTCCTTGCAAAATCTCACCTCGTGGGGTATCCTTGATCCTGAAGAAGGTGAGAGCTCAGCCGAAAACTACACGGGGGGGAACTTGTTAATGATCTCAAGGCAGCTGGGGCCACAGTCACCAAGAAAACCATTGGTAACACATTACGACGTAATGGATTAAAATCCTGCAGTGCCCACAAGGTCCCCCTGCTCCCCCTGCTCAAGAAGGCACATGTACAAGCCCGTCTGAAGTTTGCAAATGAACATCTGGATGATTCTGAGAGTGATTGGGAGAAGGTGCTGTGGTCAGATGAGACTAAAATTGAGCTCTTTGGCATTAACTCAACTCGCCGTTTTTGGAGGAAGAGAAATGCTGCCTATGACCCAAAGAACACCGTCCCCACTGTCAAGCATGGAGGTGGAAACATTATGTTTTGGGGGTGTTTCTCTGCTAAGGGCACAGGACTGCTTCACCGCATCAATGGGAGAATGGATGGAGCCATGTACCGTCAAATCCTGAGTGACAACCTCCTTCCCTCCACCAGGACATTAAAAATGGCTCGTGGCTGGGTCTTCCAGCACGACAATGACTCGAAACATACAGCCAAGGCAACAAAGGAGTCGCTCAAACAGAAGCACATTAAGGTCATGGAGTGGCCTAGCCAGTCTCCAGACCTTAATCACATCGAAAACTTATGGAGGGAGCTGAAGATCCGAGTTGCCAAGCGACAGCCTCGAAATCTTAATGATTTACAGATGATCTGCAAAGAGGAGTGGGCCAAAATTCCATCTAACATGTGTTCAAACCTCATCATCAACTACTAAAAACGTCTGACTGCTGTGCTTGCCAACAAGGGTTTTGCCACCAAGTATTAAGTCTTGTTTGCCAAAGGGATCAAATACTTATTTCTCTGAGCACAATGAAAATAAATATATATAATTTTGACTATGTGATTTCCTGTTTTTTTTTTTTATATTATCTATCTCTCACTGGTAAAATTAACCTAGCCAAAAAATTCTAGACTGTTCATGTCTTTGACAGTGGGCAAACTTACAAAATCAGCAAGGGATCAAATACTTATTTCCTTCACTGTGTATATATATATATATATATATATATATATATATATATATATAAAACAAGGTAAGAGAAGCACCATGACAAAGAAACTAAATTGGCTGGTGCTATGCTTCAGATAATGAGGAGTGATGTCTCCCCATATGATGTATAAGAAAAATAGCGCACGGAAGAAGCACTCAAAGCAAAAAAATTTGAAATGTATTCACCCAGCAGATGCAACATTTCACTTCCTCAATGGAAGTGTTTTCAAGCGGCTTGAAAATACTTTCATTGAGGAAGTGAAACGTTGCATCTGC
Source organism: Rhinoderma darwinii (assembly GCF_050947455.1). Classification (NCBI taxonomy): domain Eukaryota; kingdom Metazoa; phylum Chordata; class Amphibia; order Anura; family Rhinodermatidae; genus Rhinoderma; species Rhinoderma darwinii. The sequence continues at coordinate 54,780,303 of NC_134691.1, forward strand.
TGGGTGAATACATTTCACATCTTTTTGCTTTGAGTGCTGCTTCCGTGCGCTATTCTTATTTATATATATTATACCTCCCAGGATCCGGCGGGAGAGTCCCGATTTCTCACCGCTGTCCCGCCTTCCCGGGCGGTCTGTAAATGTCCCCCTGGGCGCTGCATAAGAACAGCTGATTGCTGCTGACTGCAGCAGCGATCAGAGTCTTGCGGCGGTGTTCTCACTGGGATCGATGCCGGCCTGTGCGTGGACCAGTCCTGTCACCTGACCTGTCACCTGACCTCACCAGTCAGGTGACTGGACTGGTCCACTCCCAGGCCGGCATCGACACCAGTGAGAACGCCGCTGCAAGACTCCTACCTTCTTCTGACGGTGAGTGATGGGGCTATTCACACGACCGATTTTTTTATTTTTTTTTGACGGCCCGGAAACCTGGCCGTCAAAAAATGGGACATGCCCTATTTTCGGCCGTTTGCCCGGCTCCCACAGAAGTCTATGGGGTCGGGTAATACACGGCCATCACCGGATGTGTCCCGAGTGACGGCCGTGTCTTCTGTCGCTCGTGCTCTCTCTCCTTCCTCCTCCTCACAGTGCAGAGTGCATGTGAGGAGGGGGTGGGTCTTTTTTGCTCCCTGTAGGAGTTGGAATCCCCAATCCCCGGCCGGGGATTGCGCTACAGGAGAATTGAGTGACTACACTGTCCATATATGGACAAAGCGACGTCACTCACTTCTGAAGCGGAATCCCCGACCCTGTGGCCGGGGATTCCACTACAGAAGAAGTCAGTGACTACACTGTCCATATATGGACATTGAAGTCAGTGACTTCTTCTGGAAGGGGGGGATGGGTGCAACCTGCAGGGGGCTGTGTGGCATTACCTACAGGGGGCTGTATGGCATTACCTGCAGGGGGCTGTGTGGCAATACGTACCAGGGGGGCTGTGGCATTATCTACAGAGGGCTGTGTGTGGCAAAAAATTTAAATGAAATTCATCCTATTTTAAAACGGACAGGGAAAAAAAGGATGCAAAACGGGTCAAAATCGGCCGTTAAAAACGGCAACACGGCCCGAACAGAATCGGAACGGATGCAAAACAGCAGGGAAAAACGGCCCAAAAGGCCGTTTTTATCGCCCGACACTCGGACCCTGTCGTGTGAATAAAGCCTACCTCTACCGCTCTCCGCTCTGCCGGCAATGTGGCACCTACAGGGGGGCTGTGTGTGGCGCTATGTACAGGGGGGCTGTGTGTGGCGCTATGTACAGGGGGCCTGTGTGTGGCGCTATGTACAGGGGGCCTGTGTGTGGCGCTATGTACAGGGGGCCTGTGTGTGGCGCTATGTACAGGGGGGCTGTGTGTGGCGCTATGTACAGGGGGGCTGTGTGTGGAGCAACCTACAGGGGGGCTCTGGTGGATGATTTTTCCATTGACCGGTAGCAGAGTTACACAACTGGAAAAAAAAATCCCCATCGTGTAACTCTGCTACCTGTCAATTAAATTCATCCACCACAGGGTCTCCCTCTTGATTTTCATTGTTCTCAGCCTTTTGGTTTGTCCTGCAGCTGCTGCCCCCGTGATGAGCAAATGTTATACGCAAGATAGGAAAAGTAACAAAGACAATATAACCGGATCCATAATATCTGTGATATCCAGACAGACAGTCTAGAGATCTTCAGTGAGAATGTGCGCGCGTTATTTGCAGAAGGATCTGGCCGTGATTTTATGTGTTTATGCGGAATATTGGGCGTGGTTAGGGGACGTGGCTTAAAATGTCCCTCTTTTCCGAATTCAAAAGTTAGGAGGTGTGTGTGTGTTTGTGTGTGTGTGTATATATATATATATATATATATATATATATATATATACATATACATAATTAAAAAAAAGCTGATCAAAGCCAAAAGGGCACAGTGCTACGCTGAATGCTTCTGCCGCCTCTTTATAGCGATTGGTGGAGGTTTCAGCTCCCAGACCCCCCAATGATGATAACTTCTGACATGTCAAAAGTTTAATGAAACAAAAGTTACACTTTAAAGAAAAAATGTAATAAAAATTATCTTTTGCTTACTGTTTGTATGTTGTTTATTAACTGTACATTGAAAAGACATTGTCCTGCCTATATTCAGTATGTTTTGCAGCAGTTTGTGGGTGTTATCTCCATGACACATGTTTTCCCAAACCCGAAAATATGTCAGTTGTATGTTAAAGAGAAACTCCAGTGAACACCAGAGCCCCGTGTGATGTATTAACTGAAATCATAATGTCTGACATTGTTCTGATTTTTGTATATAAAGAAATTTATCAGAATTTGCCTAAGCAATGGGTGACAACAAAAATTCTCCATCATCCTATGTGATCTGTCACTGAGAGATCCCTCTAGTGAACCTTTTAGATGACCTACAGCTATTGCCATAAAATCAGGGATATAGCTATAGGGGATGCAGGGGTGGCAGTCGCACGTAGGCACTGGTGCATGAGGGGGCCAAGAGGCTCTTCTGCCATATAAGAAGACACCAGTATTATAAATGGCACATGCCATCAGTGTCTCATACTCCAGTACATATGGTCCATAATAACATAATTACTTTTAGTAAATCTTGTACATACGTGACATTATGTTACTATAGATGAAACATCACTGCAGCCTATTAGTTATAACACTGAACTGGCGAAGGGCAGAGCACCAACTACAATGCTAACTATATTAGAAAGTTGTTCTTTTTTTTGTTTTAGTTTTTACATTTCATACAAGTTTTTGGATTTGTTCTAAACCACACGTCCCAGAAGACCCCTTTTTTTTCAACACACAATAACGATAGTTCAGAATGCTAACCTGTGTTTTCGATCCAATGCCATATAACAGAAAAGAACGGGCAGGGGCTCCTGAATTTGGTATGCAAAAGAAAAATGATGGAATAATATTGCTGAGTCCATGGGCAAAGAGTTCCTGAAACACATAAATAGATGATTCTTTGACAATAAGATATAGGTTGTTTTCAAAATGTTCTATTTCCTATTAATATTCAATGGACAGTCTGTGCATCTTAAGGTGTTGCTACTTTATGTGGTATATGTAGGGTTAAGGAATAGGAATATATGGACATTTTGGGATGCATGGCCAAATCAGTGGACCAGACATGGTTGGCAAATCTATTTACAGTAGAATTTCGTTAATGCGGCTATTGATCATCCGAACATTCTGATAAACTGGCACGTCTCCAGCGTAGACTTGCAAAAAAACAACCCTCTGTAATTTCCCGGATCCAGAAGCAGTGGAATGAGCTGAACGAACTAATAAGAAGACTATGAATAAAAGCAATAGTTGAATTTTTTTTTTTGTTAGCATTTTATCTTCGACTGCTTTCCCATCCTTACAAGTATCGTGTATATACTTCTCTACGACTTTTCGATAATCCATTACATTTTATAATCCAGCACCTATCCCACTAATGCTCTATTAAAGACAATTTACTGTATAAATTATTTTATTTTTAAAGAAGATAGAGGACTTTTGGCATGTCCATGGTTTTAGGAATGATTTTTTTTAGAAGCTGGGGGTCATTCTGCAGATCCATACATGCAGTGTTGATTATGGAGAAGAGTTGTACTATTCCACTGGCACTATTTCTGGTATTGTATTGGCAGTGGCGCTATGCTCGAATGTGACAGGAATTAAAGTTGGTGCCATTTTATGGGCACTATTGATGGCAATAGTACAGTTAAAGGGAGTGTCTGCTTAATGCTCTCTTCACCTCTGCATCGGAGCCTCCATCGCAGATTCTGTCAAATGTAACGAACATTTTCCTATAAAAATGATGAGCACCATGCTGCAACCCGGTGACCCCTTTGTAAGACAAAGTTGTCCATCAGGCATATGGCGGATCCAGCAGAGTGTTGGGGCTACTGTTCTGAACAGAAGCCACAACACAGGTGTGAACAAAGACTTAGACAACCTCATTCCATATGCCCTATTAGAGCATATAATAGAGGGGGTCCCCCACTCAGGACTGGTGTATGAGCCAGAGCGGAACCATCACTACAGAGAGCAGCTCTTCTGAAGGACCAGACTCCTAACTGATTATCTATGTTCAATCTTCTACTTTTGGTTTTGTGAGGTTCCAGATTATTTAGAACCTCTGAGCTGGGACAAAGTGCCAGGCTACAGGTATTGTTATCTCTGGACTACTGGATGAAATTAAATTTACTGTAAAGACAAAATAAGTATGATTTTACCTGATTTTCACAAACAGGGTATCTGAACTTCTTCGACGAGTTGTAAGCAAGAAATATAGACACTGCATATCCAACTAAGGCCACCCCAAATGCTTCCACAACCACATGCTGGAGAGTATCCATTGGTGGTGCCTGTGGAATGGGTATTCTGAGAAGGTAAGACAAAAACAGCCTTCACTATAAGATGCAGCATTCATCTCAGTATTCATTAAGGAAACTTAAAGAGGCTCTGTCACCAGATTTTGCAACCCCTATCTCCTATTGCAGCAGATCGGCGCTGCAATGTAGATAAGAGTAACGTTTTTTGTTTTTTTTAAAAACGAGCATTTTTGGCCAAGTTATGACCATTTTTATATTTATGCAAATGAGGCTTTCTAAAGTACAACTGGGCGTGTTTAAAGTAAAAGTACAACTGGGCGTGTATTGTGTGTGTACATCTGGGCGTTTTTACTTCTTTTACTAGCTGGGCGTTGTGAATGGGAGTGTATGATGCTGACGAATCAGCATCATCCACTTCTCTTCGTTAACACCCAGCTTCTGGCAGTGCACAGACACAGCGTGTTCTCGAGAGATCACGCTGTGACGTCACTCACTTCCTGCCCCAGGTCCTGCATCGTGTCAGACGAGCGAGGACACATCGGCACCAGAGGCTACATTTGATTCTGCAGCAGCATCGGCGTTTGCAGGTAAGTCGATGTAGCTACTTACCTGCAAACGCTGATGCTGCTGCAGAATCAACTGTAGCCTCTGGTGCCGATGTGTCCTCGCTCGTCCGACACGATGCAGGACCTGGGGCAGGAAGTGAGTGACGTCACAGCGTGATCTCTCGAGAACACGTATTGCTGAGAAACAAAATGGAAAAGATCTGGAACCAGCGCTTGATAATAATAAAAAGAAGTCTTCCAACAGGATTTCATTTCTTTAAAAGAATTCCAGCTGCAAATTGGGTTGGTTACAAAACAGTTAGCCTACGCGTTTCAGATGTATTCCACGTCCCTACTCAACTGGACCAAATCAGTACACGTGTGCTTACTAGGCTATTTAGGGCTGTAGTGAATGCAGTCCAGTGTCAGAGCTTGGAAATCCACACAAGGCTGGTTTGGAAAGCCTGATCCAAGAAACACATAGTTCTCATAGATAAAAAAAAAAAAAAACTGTTGTTTATTTAGTGCGCAGATGTGTTTTTGTTTGTTTGTTTGTTTGTTTGTTTGTTTGTTTTTGTTTGTATGCTGCCAGTCTTGTATGTGGGATAAGCACTAGTTTAATTTTGGGCTGCAATAAAGTCAAGCATGAACTTTAAACTTGAATGGTATTGACATTTTCATTGCCAGTCATATCAGCCAACCCTTATACGCACAGATCCCGACACATGTGAGGGTATGTTCACACGTCTTAATAAATTACATCTGAAATTACGGAGCTGTTTTCAGGCGAAAACAGCTCCTGAATTTCAGACGTTTTTGCAAGTGCACGCGTTTTTCGCGGCGTCCATTAATTTTTCAATGGAGTCAATGAAAAATGGCTCCAATTATGTCCCAAGAAGTGACATGCGCTTATTTGAGGCAAGCGTCTTTTTACGCGCCGTCTTTTGACAGCGACGCGCAAAAATACACCTCGCCTGAACAGAACATCGTAAAACCCATTGAAATCAATGGGCAGATGTTTGCAGACGTAAAGGAGCCGTCTTTTCAGGCGTAATTTGAGGCGTAAAACGCCTGAATTATGTCCGTAAATAGGCCGTGTGAACATACCCTTACAGGGATATTTCATTAGATTAAAGGCATAACTTGAATCTATACAATCTGTAACAGTGCTCCCATTTACAGTATCTGTGCCTTTTAGGCCTCATGCACACGACCGTAGCCATGTGCACGGCCGTGAGTTTCGGGTCAGACAGCCGTGTAGTGTCACCTGCGGGCCACCCCGCAAATCGTGGGCCGTGCACATGGCTGCGTGCATTAATTTCTAGAAGCCTAGACCACAAAACACGGCCATAATAAGACATGTCCGTTCTTTTTGCGGTCCAGGCTCCTGGGCATTGCACAGGCTGTGGAAACCACGTGTGCATGGGCCCATTGAAATGAATGGGGCCGCAATTCACCCACAGATTTGCAGGTGAATTGTGGCCGCAAAAATACGTTTGTGTGCATGGGGCTTTACATGGTGTCTTCCCAGTTGGCAGAGGGGCCATCATGCACCAGGGCCCTTGATGAACTGAAACCTCTACATTCCCTATGAGTAAGCCCCTGCAGAAGATGCCATTGATATGTAGCTCTGAACCGCGTTAGAAGTCAGTCCAAAATTTCCATCAATGACACAAAACACAAATCTTACTCATTTACACTGATTTCAGATGATTATCATATAGCATCCCCAAACATGCCTAATGTATACATTAGAGGGGTATTCCAGGTCAAAGAGCTGTTTATAAGCAGCGGACTTGGGACATCCATGTATTACATGGTCACCATTCATCTGAAGGGCTCCATGTAATATTACTTTTCCCCTGCAGAAGCCACTGCAGGGGAAATATATAGCTGGCTGGATTTATTCAGGAGCCACAGTGGCTCTCATATTAATGTGGTTGTATGAGTTACGGTACTTAAAGGTACACGCAGCTGTATAAGATTTAGGGGCATGAAAATCATGTGCAAAATAGAATTTTTTTAATGCAAGTATCTACTTTGAGTCAGTTAGTTTCTAAAATAAAATGTTGCAAATTCAAAGAAAATAAATTACCCAATTGGAATATGTCCAACAACATCAATTTCATGAGTGTTAGGCATATCAGCAAAATAACAAGCAAGAGAGGTTGAAATTATCTGTGAGAGACAGAAAAACAGTTAGTATTATATCATACATTGGGAAAAAAAAAAACAACAGAAACTACATGACCACTAACTGTCAGTTTGTAGTCTGTTGCTAGGCAGCTTCTGACAAAATTTCAAAAGTCATGTGATAAATATCAGTGAAAGAAATGTTTTAATACATGTTAAAAAAACAACAACAGGGTATTGAGTAAATAGTTACAATGGAACAAAATAACTTAAAAGGGTTTTTCCCATAATCATTATTTACCATCTATTCACAGGATAGGTGATAAATATCTGATAGGTGGTGGTCCAACTGCTGGGACCCCACCAATCACGAGAACGGGCTTACCTTGTCGTTCCCGGGAGTCCCATAGGAATGGTGCCAGAGTGCGCTTGCTTGACCACCGCTCCATTCATTTCTATGGGGCTGCCGAGAGCTAACTACGAGACTTGATAAAATGAAAAAGATGGAACCACCGGCGCTGCTATGGTGAACAGTAATGTAAAGACTTGGACGGGCATCAAGGCAAGGGTTTTATTGACGAAGGCTACGCGTTTCAACACCGGACTGGTGTCTTCATCAGGCCAATAGAGAATGTGCGGTTCAGGCACATTTATATACACAGAAGGGAAGAAAAAACCGCCAAGGGGACAGGTCAAAGGTCAACCGCATTACAGAAGTAACATATATCATGTTTAGAATAAATACATAACGTTTGGGAAACATTTGTGACATTATAATTGACATAAATACATAAAAACGAGAGTAACAGGAGTAACGGTGGTACTCTAGCATCTCTGTACTTTAGTTGTTACATCAATTTAATTACGTTTCCTTGCCATTTTATACAGACCTGCAGAATCCATCGTCTAGCGTTACGTTATTAAACTGCGATAATTGGTAATAAGATGACTTTTATCTATGTCACAAACCGACTCACAAACGGCATTATAAGCCGTACCACCGTTACTCCTGTTACTCTCGTTTTTATGTATTTATGTCAATTATAATGTCACAAATGTTTCCCAAACGTTATTTATGTATTTATGTATTTATTCTAAACATGATATATGTTACTTCTGTAATGCGGTTGATCTTTGACCTGTCCCCTTGGCGGTTTTTTCTTCCCTTCTGTGTATATAAATGTGCCTGAACCGCACATTCTGTATTGGCCTGATGAAGACACCAGTCCTGTGTTGAAACGCGTAGCCTTCGTCAATAAAACCCTTGCCTTGATGCCCGTCCAAGTCTTTACATTACTGTTCACCATAGCAGCGCTGGTGGTTCCATCTTTTTCATTTTATCAAGTCTCAATTTGGACAACAAACTTTGTTTGCTGTGTTATGGACCTGGCAGCAGCTCCAATGCGTTTTTGACACATATCAGTGTCCACTGTTCAAGGTGAGCATATTCCAAACAAGTGTGCTCCCGTGCTTCACCCAGCCTTTATTTTGCACTATGTGGCGCCGTGTCTCTTTTTCTATCCCGTTTTAGAGAGCTAACTACGGCAGGCCCATAGAAATAAATGGAGAATGATCGAGCATGTGCAGTACCACTCCATTCCTATGGGGCTCCCAGGAACAGCAAGGTAAGCCCATTCTCGTGATCGGTGGGGTTGCCAGCAGTCGGAACCATCACCGATCAGATATTTTTCACCTATCCTGTAGATAGGTGATAAATAATGATTATGGGAAAGACCCTATAGTAAAATATGTACAGTATACACAGTGACATGAAAAAAGTATTTGCCTCCTTCCACATGTCCCCAAGTGAAATTTTGATTTTAAATTATAGGTAATGTTTAATTAAAGTGGGAATCCAAGGCACCGGGTTCACTCAAAACATACATTTTATTTTTTTAGCACGAGTAAAAGCGATAGACAGCAACGTAAAGCACACTGCCCGGTCATAGAGACAAGTAAGAACTGACAGTACTTTATATTTCCTGCCCTGTACTAATATCTATGATCACTTCGAGACAGGAAGAGGTCTCATGAAGAGAACCCCTTTTTGAATGTAAATCTTCTCTAGTCCCCAGCCAAATCTGGCTATACATGTCCGCTGCTGGGAAAATATATCATTACATTCTGGTTCTTCAAATGAATGGTGTTCTTGAAATTCATTGAAGCACCATGTGAGCCAGAGCATGGAGCCGCTATTACAGTTCTGGCTCATAGACGGGGTTCATATGGACAGGGGTTGTCTTCATGAGACATCCACTTTAACCCTTACACCATCCTAGAGCACCAAGGATGCTTCTATTACACTCTTCACTATAGCATACCACCTGGGATGTTACTAAAACCACCCACTTCTACGTACCATCACGGATAAAATGTATTGACCTCTAAAACACAAGATATACTTTCAAAAACATATTACACAGTTACAGAATGTAATATTATTTTAATAAGCTACACCCTTGTTAGGACTCACCAATGTCAGGTCAATAGGAATAACAAATCTGATTTTACTTTTAAACTTTTCATTGAGTTCTTTTGTCAGAATCAGTACCACAAGGGAGAGAATGGATAAGAGCAAAGCTCCTATATGAACCAGCTTGATGTTTTTAAAAATGTAGATATAAATCTGCAAAAAAAAATAATAGAAAGGATCCTAGTTATTACTGTGAAAAAATAAAATTCAGCAACATACAGAATGACAGCTGATTTGCAGAGATATCCAATGTTGGAAAATCCTCTTGGGCAATATTGTGAGCTTTCGAATAGTGGAAGAGCTAAATATCTCCACTGCTGACCAATCCTGTTTCATCATTAGAGTAGAACCTAAACATGTATGACCTGCATAATATATACAATAAAAGACATCTATGTACAAACACTAACAATAAGTGTACATTGGAGTGGATCTGCACTTTATACTTACGTAAAACATTCCCAAAGGTCCTGATATATAAGGTATCTTCATGCCTAGCAGGAACTTTACTTGTGATGTCACCACATGAGTGGCTGCGCCTGTTGTCATTGCACTAACTACCGGTTCTGATAATAGGATGGTTGTACAACCCAAATTCAACAAAAACATGGACATCTGTAATAGAAACAACAGCATTTCAGAGACATCTCTTTTGTCATCTACTCCATAGAGTCCATTAAAGCCAAGCTCTTAATAGATCTCTGCTCGGACTATAGTGTTCCAAGCAAGTTGTCCATAGTGGACAATTCCTTTAAGCAAATGCATACAAAAGATAACAGAGTCATGCACTATTTATAGTATGAAAGTAGAAAATATCATATTTTTATTGTATCACAAAAAATGGGAAATATAAAATATACAGGAGATCCAGACAAGATTTGACTGTATAGGGGCTACTTTAAATAAAAAAAATGCCAATATCACAACAGTCTATATCTCATACATAGGTATAGTACAATAGTAGAAACATGTGATATCATTTACATAATTACATGGGTAGAATGTACCTAGGCTACATTCACACAACAGCGGAAAAAAATTACCATTAAAAAGTGATCAACTGTCAGTTTTTGGCTTCGTTCACATCTGCGTCAGAGCTCCGTTCCGTAGTTCCGTCAGAACGGAGCCCTGACTGACACAAACGGAAGTCATCGCATCACCTTCGCAGAACCCGTGAAGACTAGAGACCACACTTGAAGAAGACGGCATCGGCGAGTGTGTAGGGCATTCAGCATCATCGTGCCGCCGATAGCCAGAAAGGGAACCTATAGTTCACTTGTCTCTTGATCCCCATGTCACAGATCCGTTTTTAATGGTTGTTACAAGTATTGACGGCCATTAAAAACGGATTCATTGACTTCTATGGGGGCCATCTGGCCGTTAAAACTGACAAAATTAGGACATGTCCTATTTTTGGATGGCCAGTATTCACGGGCCGTTAAAAAACGGCCATGTGAATACACCCACAGAACATCACTGTTCTGAAAACGGACATGTGACGGCAGTTGAAAAAATAGCCGTCGCATTGCTGTTTTTAACTGTCCTGTGAATGAAGCCTTAAGAAGCCAAAAAGCACACAGTGCAAACAGTAACTCTATTAGCAGAATAGTGAGTGCAGCTCTGGAGTATAATACAGGATGGAACTCAGGACTAGTACAGGAAAAGTAATGTCATGTATGTACACAGTAACTCCACCAGAGTGGCTATCACAGAGATGGTAATGTAGACCGTGCAAGGCAAATATTAGCATATCCACCGAAGGAAAGGGTGGGAAATGGTGTCACTAGGAACACTGTAGTTTCTGGCAGGAGAAAATAATCAATGTATGCACAGACGGAGGTCTGAAAAAAAGGCTGCCACTAGTGCAAAGCCCTAACCACTATGCATGTAAACAAAATCCCACAGGGTGCCACAATCAAATTGCCTTACCCATTAGTAGAGTATAGTCAGATAGCCCCAAGAACCAATATGGACTATTGCATGACCTGCCTAAGTAGAGTCGTGTGTTAACGAACCTTCCTTTACCCCATCCTATCCCCCCACCCCCACCTTTAGGAAAGACACGTGACACCGAGGTTGGATGTGAAATGGCCACAGCAGCCGTTTATTAATTTTACAGTTTTATAAAAACAATTTAAATCCGAAACCTTCGGATAACTAGTTAGGAATCCACCAGAGAATTCCTTCTAATAATTCACATGACCCAACATGGGTCAGAAACGTAAATAACAATTTAACGTTAACATTAACCCGAGCAGAGGAAGTCCTTGAAGCCCTTTCAGATATTCCTTTTTTAAGAACACACCGAGTTAGCCATCTGCAAACCACTAATTACCTCCAGCCGTAAACAAGCTCGGAAGCACCGTTCACCTCTGCATATGGCTCCAACCACTAGAAGTCCACTTCAAGGGGATAACACCCGATGAAGCCCTCAAGTGATATACCGACCACTAGAAGTCCACTTCAAAGGGATAACACCCGATGAAGCCTTCAAGTGATATACCTTCTACCAGAAGACCACTTCAAAGGGATAACACCCGATGAAGTCTTCAACCATGTACCTTTTTTGGGGGACGCATACCCCCGATGCGACCACCCCACCATTTTGTACTGACTGGCCTCAAGGACTCCCCCCGCCACAGCGAAACAGGCCTTGACCACCTTAAGCCTGTGAGTTCCTCCACACCACCACCGCCCTTTCTATGCCTTCTGCTATCGCCAAGCTCCAAAGATCAATGCCAACCTCGGTCAGATGAACCCCGTCACTCCTCCAGAAATTCCCCACTCCTGACTCCAAATCCCTATGCCTCACGCAAATGCCCCCGTTTTTTGCCACAAAACGGGACACCGCCCGATTAACTTTAATGCGAGCCTTATTGACTCTCTCCACAGATCTAGCTAACCGCCAATGCTTTCTTGGGACTATGTCCGACCACACTATCACCAACTTGGGATAAGATACCCACAAACACAACATATCATGTTTGATATCCCGCACCAACTCACGAAAGGGGCGGACTACTAAGTCATTCCCACCCACGTGCAACACTAAGACCTCCAGGAACCCTATCAAGCCGAGCATATGTCTGGAATTCCGCCAACACCCTGCTCCACGACATACCTCTAAATCCCAGCCAATGCACAACCGCATCCTGTCGCGGAATGCGCAACTGGCGACCATCCGGGCGGACGTCCGCCCTCAAAGCCCCCCAGTGCACATAAGAATGACCCATCAACCACACCAAACACGGAGGCGAATCTGAAACGGAAAAAACAATTAGGCACCACCATATAACATTTTTAAAGCGTTAACAACAAAAATTCATAACATATGGGGGCGGACATAGGACTTAAACCTGTTGGACTCCCAACGACCAATACGCCGCACCCCCTCATCATCCAGCCCCCAGCGCCCCGCTTCTGTTGCTGCGCCAATCCTGAAGGAATGAGATGAATATGAGCCTGCCGCAACACCAACCGCCATCAAACATTTTTTAAATACAGCTCCAAACTGAAACCTGGACAAAAACGACCCGTCCACATGACGTAACAAAGGCAAATCTGGAGACCCCCTTTTTGGCGTAAAACCCCGCATGCACTCTACTGGGCACATAACCGACCCCGGGAGGGCGAACAAAACTATCAGTTTACCCTTCCCTACTTGGTCAGTTTTTGACCGACGCAACCATACCTCCAGCCGATCTGCGAATAGGCTCACCTCCCCAGATCTCAGCCCCCCTGCCTGTTTGGTACTTGGCGACACCAACTCACCTATTCTAAATGCCCCAAAGAACGCTAACGAAAAAGCCAACCGAAACAAATCCATTTCGTCTGAAGAACGACAGACCGATGCTAATGAACCGCCCAACGAGCTAAGCAAAGCAAACGACACAGGCCTTCTACTATCCGCCTCCACCCTACCTCGGCGCAACCCCTTCAAAGCCTGCGATACCAGAAATTCCTTTGATACATCCTGAAAGCCCCGCAACTTAAACCCAAACGCCACCGCAGATATGAACCGGTTCACCTTCGCCACTGAAAACCCCGCCTCCCAGGCGTCCCCTAACCAGTACAAAAGTGCCACCAACCTGTCTCTATCCGTATTGACGTCAACCAACTCTCTTACCCACTCCTCCCACTGCCTCCAACAAGCAGCATAAGCACTCCACGTCGTGCGCGCCAAAGACCTTTGTAACAGTTGTCCTACGGGACCGATACCAGATCCCAAAGATGTTCCGGACAAGCCAAACCGAGACGTTCCGCTCCCGGTGCCAATTGCCGAAACCGGTCCCACTGCGAGCGAGAAAGAGCATCAGCGATACAATTCCGTACACCCGGGACATGCACCGCCACCACCCACGCGTTCAACGACAAACACACCAACACTAAATGTCGCAACAATTGAACTACCGGAGGAGAGGACGCCGTGATGTTATTAATGGCAAGCACCACCCCCATGTTGTCGCAGTAAAAACGGACCTTCTTATCCCTGAGCCTGTCCCCCCAAATGGTAGCCGCCACCACGATGGGAAACAGCTCGAGCAGGGCCAGATTCCGCGTGAGTCCACTGGACACCCAGCTAGCCGGCCATTGACCTGCGCACCACGGACCTCCCCCGTAAGCTCCAAAACCGCCTGCCCCAGCCGCATCCGTAAAAATATTCAAATCACTCGTATCCTGCGCTGGGGCCATCCATAGCGAGCGACCATTGTACTGGCCCAAGAAGTCATCCCAAACCTGAAGATCAGCTCGGTGCTCCTCCTTGAGCCGCACAAAATGATGCGACGCACGCACTCCCGCCGTTGCCGCCGCCAACCTCCTACCGAACACCCTCCCCATCGGCATAATCCGGCAGGCGAAATTCAACTTCCCCAGCAGCGACTGAAGCTCCCGCAGCGTCATTTTCTTCATTCTACAAGCCCGCCGTACCTCCAGCCTCAAAGCACCCAACTTATCCGCAGGGAGACGACACTCCATTGCCACCGAGTCTATTTCGATTCCCAAAAAACAAATCGTCGTTACCGGGCCCTCCGTTTTTTCTGGCGCCAAAGGAATCCCAAAATCCCTCGCCACCTTCTGTAGTGCATGAAGCAAATTACCGCAAACCGGCGAACCCCCCGGGCCAACGCACAAAAAATCATCTAAGTAATGGATCAACGAGTCGACCCCGGATACTCCCCTCGTTACCCACTCCACGAAGCTACTAAACGCCTCGAAGTATGCACAAGAAAGGGAACACCCCATCGGAAGGCACCGATCCACGTAAAAAGCCCCATTCCAAAAACAACCCAACAGCCGTTGGCTTTCTGGATGAACCGGCAACAACCTGAACGCCGCCTCGATGTCGGTTTTTGCTAGCAGCGCACCTGGACCCGCAGCCCGCACTAACCCCACCGCCTTATCGAATGAGGTATAAACTACGGAGCACAACTCGTGATCAATCCCGTCATTTACCGACGAACCCTTGGGATACGATAAATGTTGAATCAAACGAAATTTTCCGGGCTCGCGTTTAGGGACAATACCCAACGGGGACACAACTAAATCTTTTACAGGCGACTCAACAAACGGCCCCGACATGCGGCCCAACGAAACTTCTTTTAACAACTTTTCCGACACGACTTTTGCATGCAAGTAAGCCGATTTTAAATTCCTCCGCGTAACCGGAACCTCATAAGGAGGCGGAGGAATAACAAAACCAACACGAAACCCTTCGTAAAGCAACTTAGCCGCCGCCCTATCCGGATACTCATTTAGATAAGGGGCCATCTTTTCCACCCTCACCGGCGACACCCCCTTGACCAGCCGCGGAAGGCTGGTTTCCTGACCTCTTTTTTCGCAGACATTTTGCCGCCCCGTGTGAAGCCCCATTACACTCGGAACACACGTGCTTGAACTTGCACGTGGCCCCGAACTTACACTGGCCTTCATTAAATTGCCAGCAAAAACCCGCCTTTCCCCCGCCGCTTTGTCCAACCTGACTAGACTGGCCTCCCTGGCCGGCGCTCCCGGGAAAGGACTGCCTAACCGGAGCCGTAACCCGTAACCAGAGAGCAATATCCTTCTGGTCCCACCGAATCGCCGGCCGAACCGCTTTTCGCTGACGGAATTGCTCATCGTACCGCAGCCACGCCTGACCCCCATACGCCCTATGAGCCTCCCCAATGGCATCAAAATAACAAAACAACGCCGAACAATTTTCCGGCGCCTTTTCCCCTATCACACTAGCCAATATGGCGAACGCCTGCGACCAATTAACGAACGTTTGCGGGATAAGCCTATACCGCCGCCGTTCTTCCTCGTCCTTTTTACTCTCGTCCCGCTTGCTCTTATCCAAATTAAATTTAGCGAGCGGCAAGAGAGAAAAAAACTCCACATATTCGTCCTTCCAGATCCGCTCGCGCACCTCCTGCTTTAAATGCGCCCCCAACGGACCTTCGAAACAAACGTACACCTCCCCCCGAGCACGGTCATCAATATGCACCCGATCGCCATCCTTTTGTGCCTCGGTCTGTACCGACACCGCGACCGCCTCCCTAACCGCCAGCACGGGCCGCGCCTGTACCAATCCCACGTCCCTGGGGCCCTCCCACACTACCGCCGGGGACACTTCCGAAACTACAGGCGCCGCAGCCCTATCTAGGCGCCCGACCAGCTCCCTCAAGCAACCCACTAAATCTGCCAGACCCGCGCCATCGCGCCCGCCCGCGCCACTACCGGCCACCGATGCGACGCTAGCAGCCCCCCCGCTGACACCCGACATAAAAATCGCTGGATACGACAATGATGGAGTTACACACTCACCGGGCCGCACAGGCGCTGTGTTCCCGTCAGCCGGACCATCCTGACCTCGACGATACACGTCCAGTTCACCTTCCTCCAGCTCCTCTCTCGCAGACGACTGGCCATCCCACCGACATCTTCGGATCGGAGATGATGAAGCGCTGACTGATGGGCCGGCAACCTGCCGCCCGACCGATGGAACCCAGACTTCCGACTGGACCTGTTGCCTCAACGTCGCTGCAGATCTAGGCGTCCGTCTCGATGATCCTGAAGAGGCCTGCCCCCTGGCCGGAACATCACCAGGCGGGGCGGCCGTACCTCGTCCTCCAGATCTTCCATCCGATGGTGGAGGGGTGACAGGGAGCCCGGCCTGCGAATCCCTGCTCACCGCCGGACCCCGTCGCGGCTTGGGATTCCTGCCAGGACGCAGGGCCTGGGAAGGGGCGGTCCCCCCAGCTGCCTGGCCTGCAGCGTCCGAGATCGGGCTCCCTCTGCGACGCCGTGTCCGCGGGACTGTCTCAGGACTGAGGCGCTCTGGAGGTCGAGACCGCCGGGAGGGACGGGTCGACCCGGCCTGCGTCGCCGTCACCCCCGGCAACGCTCTCTGCCTGCTCCGGACAGGAGCAGTTGTTGCCGACTCCCCCCCCTGCCGCCATGCTAGGAAGGGGGCCGGGGGAGGGGAGCCTGTCCCCTGCAACAGACCCCGAACGCCGGGCCTGACGTGGCAACACGGCGTCCGGGATCCTCGCTAATGCAGCCACGGTCTCCTCCAGCCATCCGGGACCGTGGTGCACAGCAGCAGCACGCAGCTGCTCTAAAAAAAATGCCTCTGACATGCTGTACGAGCGCGGGCAACGGGGAGCTTGTCCTTACTGTGCTACTCCTTCCGCTGCTTCCGGCTCAATGCCGAAAACAGCGGAAAGAGCAGCAACGGCCCCCTGACTCCTCCCTGACCCCCTCCAACTCCCTCCAACTCTCCCTCACCAGTTAACCCTTTCCCTACCAGGGAGGTCATGGAGGCTTCCCCTTCAGCCCTGCAGGCTCCGTCCAGCCCCTTCTAGAAAGTGACATGGATATAATATAAAAAACTTATTCAATTAACAGTATAAGACTGTATATAGGTTCAGCAGCCATACTTATAATAACCCTGGATAACCTTCATTTTCTTTTCTGTCCTTTCTATTATCTAATCTTTTTCTGATTATATCAACTTCCACTCTATTAACGCTATTATATGTAGTGTGTCAAACATCTAGTTATGCTCATAGACAAAGCTTATATTATAGATAAGTTGTATAAAGAGATGCATGTAAGAAAAATAATATACAGTACGAAAAATAAATTGGGGAATAATTGGAAACAATTCTGGATATGCATTAGGGAAATGCTGTGAATGCAGACGTACAACTAACTTCTAGTGACTGTTATGAAGTCCAACCTTAAGAAAATGTACTATCCAATAGCTACAATATGAACTGACTGTAATATAATATCATCTAAGTATTTCATTTAAAGTAATATTCCCAATGGGATATGCCATAAATGTCTGATAAATGTGGGTCCTAGCTGTGGGACCTGCACCTATCTCTAGAATAGGGTCACCTAGCTTCAGAATGGGCGTCACCATACCCTCGGCTGCCACATTTAGGTGGAGAATGAATGGAGATGTGACCACGTGCTCAGCTGTTTCCGTCACTCTCTTAGAAATTAATGAATGTGTGCGGCCACCTCTTTGTTCACCTGGATGAGGTGTTTGGGGGCTGCCTCACTAGGGAGTCGGGTAACCCCCGTTCTGGAAAAAATTGTAATGGAGATAACAGTCACTAGTTGCTATAATGTAGAAACCATACTGTAACTTTGCATGTGATGTACAACAATAGAAAACATACAAACATTATGTGAGATTCCTGAATGGAGTTTTCCCATAAGCAACATATTAGAACATACTGTATAATATAAAATCTCTAGTATCCTCTCGCTTCTCCACTGCTCGGGGTATGTACATGTAATCTGTTTGGTACCAATAGGGTCGGGGTCACTGAAGTATATGAACCCTTTATGGGGAATGTATTATGCCTCATGCACACGACTTTAGAGGTGTGCGTGGTCCGTGATTACGGCACGGACGGGCCGTGTAGTGCCATGTGTGGGCCGTTCTCAATCACAGACTGTGCACACACAAGACGCGCATTGATTTTAATGAGCCCGGACCGCAATTGCGGACCGTATAATGACATGTCCTAATTTTTTTAAGGTCCGGGCTCCGGGCAATGCACAGACCGTGGAAACAACGGTCGTGTGCATTGGCTCATAAGGTAGCAATTGCGGATAACATATGGCCGCAAATGCATGGTCGTGTGCATGAGGTCTTAGACCGTTGATGCAGCCATTTTGCACTCCATTGACTTTATTGGAAAAGCAAAAAATTTTTTTTGAGATACACATGCTTTTCCCAAGTTTTGAAGGGGTTATCTTACTACAGACATTGATGGCATGTCACTGGGATATGACATTAATGTCTGATTGGTGGAAATTCGACCACTATGACCCCGTTGACCACTAGAACAAAGTGGCAGCATCTCGGCTTTGCTTTTTCAGAGGCAGCCCATTATAGTCAACGGCACTAATACCCATGCTCCTTCAAGGGCCCAAAGACCATCTAGCGGTCACTGCATGAATTAACTACTCTGTACATCTCTACTATGTCTGCCCCTTCAATGCATAAATCCTCTACTGTTGGGAAGCAAAAGAAAAAACATTACAGTAGCATGTAAAATGTATGGCTATTGGCTGATAACTGCAAATTATATACTAGTATATGAACAAATGTGAGACTTCTACCTGGATGACCCCTCCTAAAAATGTCACAGCTGCAGCAACTCCTATTCTTTGCATTTCAAAGTCAGATAAACCCAGGTCATTCAGCGAGGAATTGGTGACATTGCTGCTGTTTAATGGAACAAGCCGCTCAACGGCTGCACAAGATATCAACGATGTGATAGCGAAAGTCCCTGCAATACAAACAAATACAACATGCAGATTACGTCACCAGAAATACATAATTCTGAGGATAAATATGCGTAGGGGGTCATTTAAAAAAATGTCCTCCACTTTCTAACCCTCAAATGAAAGGTCAATATCTGATTCATTGTGAAGGGCTACAATACTATTGTACTAATGTCTTTTACACTCGTTTTTGTGGACCTTCAGCTCTCATTTCCTTTCAGACTTTCTGTATGTTCCCACGGTCTTAAAGGAGCACTCCCACAAAATTTTTCAGTGTCTCATGTGTGAACAGGAAGTCAGTTTCTAGCTGTGATTGTAATGAATAGAGACTTCCTGTCCAGACATGAGACGCTGTGGCAGTTGGAGAGTCCTATTGGTGGAGGCATGACACAGCTGAGGACAAGAAGGGAGTGGATAACTCACAAATACAGCCACCGGTAAGAATATTACCTTCATCTCAATATACATAATGTGCCTCTCTAATAGGCCAGAGAATAAAAAAAAATTGTGGGAGTGCTCCTTTAAATTGAGGCGGAAAAATCAGTCGCTGATTTCAAATTCCACGCTGATTTTGACACGTTTTTTTTTAGCGTTTTTTTAAAACAGCCCACTGAAGGTTTTGATTTTGAGGCGTATAAACAGCACACATTTTTTGTCGCTTTTTAGCGCACAAAATAGCGCTGAAAGCATTCTGCCCCCTATTGATTTCAATGGAAATTTTCAGGCAGATTCCAGGCCTAGATAGGTCAAGACGCCTTTTTTCTCAACGTCGCGGATCATGATTCAGTGCGCTAAAAATGTAGTGCCGTCTGAACTATGGTGCTGTTTCCTATTATAAACAATGGGAGGTAAAATAGAAGCGTTTCCCATGCTAATTCCGGTGCGGAAAAAGCGTCTAAATCAGAGTGCTGAAGACCGTCGTGCGAACAAACCCAAAGTGGGCTAGACCATATTCAGTTCCTATAGACCTCATTAGGCGGCAGTTTCTATTGATGCCTAAGGAGACTGAATACAGATTAGTTACAATAGTGTCAGCATAGGGCTGAAAATATTCTTCTACTTATGTGTGAAGGGGACTGGAGTATCAAGGTATGTATAAAAAAAATTGGAGCTCTGACATCTCATTAAAATACTTGTCTACTCAAATGACTTTAATAGGAGTTGTATAAATAACTATGAAGTAAGCTCCCCCTAGTGGCTGCTGCAGGCAGACAGAATTTTATCATAGACACTCGGCTGTCTCTGTTTATAGGGTCATTCTGATTGCGCTCTCAATGAAAGCACCCGGGACGTGGCCTGTACTTATGGGCAGGGTTTACATAGAATATAAATCTCAAATCATCCTAAAATTGATCCTTAAAAGTAGGTAAGTACACTTATAAAATATTAGCATAGAGCAGTACAGTTAAAGGCGTTTTCCAGCCAATAAAAATTGATGGCCTCCTCTGGATAGGTTATCAATAGCTGATGGATCTGGTTCTGACTCCTAGGACTCCCACCAATCAGCTGTTTTAAAGGGGCAGCAGTCATATCTTCTTGTTCGCTGTAAATCGTGGACATGCATTTAGCGCCGATTCAGGGAGAAAAGGCTGCAATACCTGTGAATTGCCACTAAGATTCACTAAGATGGTCGAAGATTCACAGTGAGCAAGAAGAAATGAAGGGGAAGAAGCGCTTGTACGAGTGATGCGGCCCCTTTGGAAGAGCTAATCGGCGGGGGTCCCGGGAGTCGGACCCCGACCCATCAGTTATTGATGGCTTATCCTGAGGAGGCCATCAATTTTTATTGGCTTGAAAACCCCTTTAAGGACTCTGTATAAATATAAATAGTAGCTTGCAGTGAACTTTAACCCTTTCCTGTTATCTGCCATAAGGTGCTGGAAGTCGTTCGCCACAAAATATAGTAAAGTTTTTTAATCTCACCCATTGCAACATGACGACTCATCCCAAATATGGCATATAACAACGGAGGAAAGAAGGAGCCATACAACCCAAACACAGGGTGAACTGATGACATGACTGCAAAGGCAAGACCTGCAAGTAATTATAAGTATGATCATTACTATAGAAGAATATTTCGGAATAAAGAGAAATGAGGCAATGTTGTGTCAAACGGGCTCACTACTGTCAGAATACTTGAAGGGTAAAACATAGTCAATGAAAGTCAATCATTTCTAGTAACAGTCCCATACTAAATGTATCCCTCAAATGGTTTTGTGTCACTGAAAGTTTTTTCTACATAATAATATTCCACTTTGTCACACTCAGGCTCTGTTCACAACATGTTTGAACCCTACATGTATACGCCAAAAGTATTCATAGGCCTCCATTCACCCGACGGGTGTCAAAAGAGGGTCCTATTGATCTTCGTCGGGCTGGTATACCTTTTTTTTTGCTGTATAGAAAAGCATAGCATCCTGTAAAAAAAGGTATAGAATGCAGTATACAATTTATTTACATGGGAACCTATCAGCAACGTATGCCACTGTATGCCTATGCAGCGGCATATGTCAGAAGTATTCATCGGGCAATATTCCCAACATATACATCTGACAGAAGGCTCAGGCATAATGTGAACAGAGCCTTAATTGACTGTGTCAGAAGTCAAAGTAAAATATTATGCATGGTGGCGCAGTGCCCAGTATGATGTAACTTTACCGTACTAATCCCAGTGACGCAAGGCATAATACATGGGTGTGAATGTGTTAAAGGGCAATGCTACAGATTGTGTCCAGTAATCTCTCAATTTAGCAGCACAAGATTCATTCACACCCCGCCATCAGAATCAGATGAGAATAAAGAAATCTATAGGGTGAGGAAATGTACAGCCTGCCCGCTCTTTCCTGGACATCACACATAATAGATGCCTGGTGTGTTCAGTTTAATTTACATACAATAGCAGGGACGCACAAAGAGGGGGTTATCTCCAGTGGCAGAAGCACCCACACACTTGTAGCAGCTAAAGTACATAGAAGTAACCGAAGAGAATCCTAGTGGTACCACAATATTTTGTCTCGATTTTTTTATAGGAATATAAAAAGTTAGATGCACAAAAATTAAATATGTTTTTCAGTCCTATATATTACAAGTACATCTATTTGTTACATATTCTCTGATTTACGCTTCGTTCAAATCTGCTTCAGGGCTCCGTTCAGGTGTTCCGTCAGAACGGAACCCTGACTGAAACAAGTCGACTACGGTATTGCTTCTGTCAAAACGACGGAACCCTTGCACAAGGAAGACAAACGTAAACCATTTGTACCGGATCCGTCACCATAGATATGAATGGTGATGCAAACGGAAACCTATGGTTTGTGCCCACACAGTATTATGCCCCCTAAGTGCCACACACAGTATATTGCCCCTTGAAGTTTTCTCATATGGTATTTTGAGCTGTGGATTAAGTTCTATCTGCTTTGCACCCAGGGCCGGCCTTAGCATAGATAGCGCCCCATGCAAAATTATCTTTCGGCACCCCACCCCATCATAAAAAAAATGACCCATAAAAAATTATAATGCCCCGCCACATTATAATGCCCTATATAGTGCCCCCTCAGTATAATGCCCCTTTAGTGCCCCCATACAGTATAATAATAATATTTCATAATACATCATAACCCCTTCAAGGACACAGTATTTTTTTCCTCTAATTGTGCCCACACAGTATTATGCCCCCTAAGTGCCACACACAGTATATTGCCCCTTGAAGTGCCCCTACACAGTATATTGTGAGCTTAGTGGCCTCCACACAGTATAATGCCCCCTCCCTTGGCTCCCACACACAGCCCCCCCTTGTAGATAGTGCCCCCCTGCAGGTTGTGCCATACAGCCTCTCTGTATATAGTGCCATACATCCCCCCCACCTCCCCCTTGTAGATCGTGCCATACAGCCCCCACCTCCCTCTTGTAGACAGTGCCCCCAAACAAACAAAAAATTGTACACACCTAGGCCCCGTTCCCATGACGAACTGAGCTGCTCCACGATGGGATCCTTTTGTAGGCTGTAGCCTAGTACAGAGTTTCCCAACATTTTCAGGCTGGAGGCACTCCCGGAAAAAAAAAATTCTCCAGGCACCCCTACCAAAAATTGTTTAGAGAAAAACGGAAAATGGCTAAAAACAAGCACTACACTCTTAGGGTATGTTCACACAGCGTTTTTTGTAAGGCAGAAAAAATCAGCCTCAAAATTCTTTCAGGAATTTTGAGGCAGATTTTGAATTGGCAGCATTATTTGACATTTTTCTTTGCATTTTTTTTACGCCATAAAAGATAATGCAAAATACGCTGGCAAAAAAGCACTACAAACGAGCGTCACAGGTATTTTCTGCCTCCTATTAATTTCAATTGGACGTCAGAGGTGGAAACCACTTGAAGACCATCAGCCCCCCACTCACAGTAAAATGACCATCAGCCCGCCGCCACTCACAGTAAAATGACAATCAGCCCGCCACTCACAGATTCCCACTGTAGATAGTGCCACACAGCCCCTTGTAGGTAGCGCAACACAGCCCCCTTGTAGGTAGTGTCACACAACCCCCTTGTAGGTAGTGCCACACAACCCCCTTGTAGGTAGTGCCACACAGCCCCCATATAGGTGGTGCCACACAGCCCACTTGTAGGTAGTGCCACACAGCCCCCTTGTAGGTAGTGCCACACAGCCCCCTTGTAGTTAGTGCCACATAGCCCCCCTATAGGTAGTGCCACACAGCCCCCTTGTAAGTAGTGCCGCACAGCCCCCTTGTAGGTAGTGCCACAAAGCCCCCATGTAGGTAGTGCCACAAAGCCCCCTTGTAGCTGGTGCAAGACACCCCCTTGTAGGTAGTGGAACACAGCCCACTTGTAGAAAGCACTCCCCCTTCCCGTAGATAGCACCACTGTAGATCCCTAAAGGAGCGGAACCCCCTGTGGCCAGGGATTCCACTCCTGGGCGGAGGGCTTGATGTCTCTGTCCATATATATATATTGACACAGATATCAGGGGCAACTCCTTCAGCGGAATCCTCGTCCACAGCGTTGCCGACACTGTGACTGGGGATTCCACTCCAGGAAAAGTCACTGACGTCTCTGTCCATTTATGGACAGTGATGTCAGGGGCTTCTCCCGGAGTGGAATCTCCAGCCACAGCATCGGGAATTCCACTCCAGGAGAAGCCCCTGACGTCTCTGTCCATTTATGGACAGTGACGTCAAGGGCTTCTTCTGGAGTGGAATCCCCGGGCACAGCGTCAGCAACGCTGTGGATGGGGATTCCGCTGAAGGAGTTGCCCCTGATGTCACTGTCCATATACAGAGAGATGAAGCGCTCCGTCCAGGAGCAGAATCTCCGGCCACACAGGGATTCCGCTCCTTCAGGGAACTACAGTGGCACTAGTAGATAGAAGAGCAGGGAGATATAGTGTTCATTTTATAGTGTTCAATAGTTTCTGCGTCCTAAGTACGCAGATACTAATGAATGTGGCGTTGCTAACGCTGTAGAAGTCGCAGCGGCTGCTAGCAGTGCCACTGGCCATGGGCGCCCTCATGCCCGGTGTCGCCACTGAGAGAAGCGCCCGGGCGGAAAGGCAGCTGCTGAGTCACTGGTTCCGGGCGCTTCTGAAACAAGCAGGGGAAGGGAGCCAGAGCAGCGCCCCCTTCCACCTGCTGGAGTGATGTGCCCTGTGCAATGGCACAGGTCGCACACCTCTAAAGCTGGCCCTGTTTGCACCCACTATATTATTACACGTGTGCTGTTTAAATTTAATATTTTTGGTAGTAGACAGATGATAGATAGATAGATAGATAGATAGATAGATAGATAGATAGATAGATAGATAGATAGATAGATAGATAGATAGATAGATAGATAGATAGATAGATAGATAGATAGATAGATACATTTCTTACCTTGTGCCACCTGCTGGACTCCCAACATCATTCCTGAGATAATGTCTGGCAAGATGTTTTCCCGTAGTTTATACCTGGGACCCCACTCCAGTATAGGTATTCTTCTTAGCCACCATCGTCTCACATCTGCCAAGGTGATAGTAGATACTCGCTTCCAAAGTAAACACAAATAACTTTTCCTGCATGGTTTCTTGCTGGTCATTTCTATTTTTCAGTCTGGTAAATTAATTCTGCTGCTCCATGTAACACCGTTCTCTAGTCCACCTATACTCTCCGCACCTGAATGGCTAAAGTACTGTGTGACAATCCCTGATTTGCATTGCTACCCGCCCAAGTACATGTGTCCTCTATGTATGAGGCAGAACACGTTGTGCAATACCTGTAACAGAGCCCTGTGAGAGGATTGACTTTATACACCTTGTATTTCTGCAGACATTATAATACAGTTTATTAGTAATATCTTAAAATGGTCACGTGGGAACCAAAAATTATTAGCAGTGTACTCACTGCAGTATGTGAGTACACTCGCTAATATACATTCCGGTCCTCCGTCGCGCAGAATATGAGATTTTAATAGATTTTTATAGTGCTGGCTCGGGACCGGAAGCGTAGTTGCACAGTCTTACTTCATGACGACACGACTCTTCTTTATGTGACCGGTCCCGCTGTAATCTATGTACTATCACATGAAGAAGAGTCGTCATGTCGACGAGCAGAGGTAATAATTGAGGAAGTGACTGCTGCATATTTTATTTTAGTAATGTTTATATTCTCTACCCTTAGACTCTGTTCACATCTGCATCGTGGCTTCCATTTATAACTGAAGCTACTGTGCAGTGGTATCTGTTGTATGACAGACACCACCGGCACCCAACGGACCTAATTGGCTTAAAATGGGCTCCATTGTGGCGTCCATAGTTTTGACAGGAAGAATTCTCCCCTTACATGTCTGTAAATAATTTTTGTATAAATATCATATTCGGATGTCAGAGCCTAATGATTACACAGAGATAAGTGGCGCCACATAAGGCCCTGTTCACAGCACATTAAGAGTCTACATTGGAGGTATATGTCGGGAGGATCTTCCAACCTACAGTGGATAAAGAAAGCAGGGGCATAACTAGGAAACACTGGGCCCCATAGCAAACTTTTTACTGGGCCCCCCTCCCCTGGGTGCCACACATAGCCCACCCTTGTGCCCCCTGTAAATAGTGTGACACAGTCCCCCCTGTAGACAGTGCTACACAGCTCCTCTGTAGAAAGTGCTATACAGCCCCCCTGTAGACAGTGCTATACAGCGCACCCTGTAGACAGCACTATACAGCCCCCCCCCCCCCCCCAGTAGACAGTGTTATACAGCACGCCCTGTAGACAGGGCTATACAGTCTCCCCATACAGTGCTATACAGTGGCGTAACTACCGCGGCTGCTACGGGGCCCGGGGCTTGAGGGGGCCCGGTGGCGCCGCTAGCAGCCGTTATGGCTACTACAGCGGTAGCGTCGCTACTGTGGGGCCTGCGACGCCGAGCCTTACACAGGCCCTCTCATGCCTGTAGGTGTCGCTAGCACCGGAGGGGGCCCCAGTGCTAGCGGCAGCCAAATACATGTATTAGCACTGAATGGCCGGGCATGTTCCGTGCCTGACCATCCAGTGCCTTACAATGACACTGATTGGCTAGCGGCGCGATGACATCATCGCGCCGCTTCCATGCTTGGAAGGTGCTGATTGGCGGGGCAAGTCATTCTGCCCCGCCAATCAGCGTCATTGGAGGACGCTCGTTCAGCCCCTGCAGACATGCTCAGAAGAGAGCATGTCTGCATCGCCAGTGAACAGCGTGGGAACCGGAGAATGTGAGTATGTCAAGTTTTTGGTTTTTTTCCCTCATAAAAATGTGAATGGCATTATCTATAGTGGGGGGGGGGTCATCTTTATGTGGGCTATTATATATAGGGGGTCTATATGTGGGGCAGTAGCTACAGGGGGGTCTATATGTGGGGCAGTAGCTACAGGGGGGGTCTATATGTGGGGGTGTGGGCCATTATATACAGGGGGCTCTATATGTGGGCCATTATATACAGGGGGGTCTATATGTGGGGGTGTGGGCCACTATATACAGGGGGCTCTATATGTGGGCCATTATATACAGGGGGCTCTATATGTGGGCCACTATATACAGGGGGGGTCTATATGTGGGCCACTATATACAGGGGGGTCTATATGTGGGCCACTATATACAGGGGTGGGTTACCTGTGGGGCACTAGCAACAGGGCGGCTATATGTAGTGCACAGTCTACAGGGGTGGGCTATATGTGGGACACTATATACAGGGGGAGCTATATGTGAGACACTATATACAGAGGTGGGCTATACGTGGAGCACTAACTATAGGGGAAGCTATATGTAGGGCAGCACCGTGGCTCAGTGGTTAGCACTATTGCCTTGCAGCTCTGGAGTCCATATGTCCATATAGGTCACTATCTACAGGGGCCACGTTGTGTGTTTGTGACAGTTATATTTAGATGTGTTGAGAATTTTAACTTTGTTTACAGGTGCAGAAATGTTTTAAAAGTGAGAAGCTGAAGACATCTGAACGGAAAACTGCAGAAATGGGTCATGGCCGGTAGAAATCCATCATAGATGTCTGAACCGGAGGGAGAAGAAAAGAACTAGAATCTGAGACGTCAACGGTGAGTCACTTAATGTAAATGTTTATTCTGCCTCTAATCAGTAATGTAGTCACTGTATGATCTGCAGCGAGATGATGGTGATAGGATTTTTTTTGTGAAACCGCATCTCCCAGCATATCCTTATCATTGTTCAGGCCATGCTGGGAGCTGTAGTTTTACGCCGTACAAACCTATACGCAGTGGCGTAACTACCGCTATAGCAGCCGTAGCGACTTCTACAGGGCCTGCAGCATGAGGGGGCCCGTGCCACCCGCCGGCACGGCCCCCTCCCATGGCCGCAGTCTCCGCTAGCAGCCGCTATGGCTGCTACAGCGCGACGCCACTGAAGGGGTTGTTCCTATATAAGACAGGATAGGGGATACATGTGTGATCGCTGGCAGCGATGAGGAGAACGGGGGACCGAAAGTCCCCCCAAGTTCTCCATGACAAACCTCGGACTTCCGGGGTCTGTGTCGGCAGCTCCGTAGAAATGAATGGAGTGCCGGTCGCGCTTGTGCGCATGCGTGACTAGCGCTCCTTTTATTTTTATTGAACTGCGCAGACGCCGGAAGTCCGAGGTTAGTCATGGAGAACTTCGGGGGACTTTCGGTCCCCCGTTCTCCTTATCGCTGCCAGCGATCACACATGTATCCCCTATCCTGTGGTTAGGGGATGCATGTCTTTTGTAGGACAAACTATAGGCCGTTTTTTTTGGGGGGGGGGGGCTATATGGCGTTATCTACAGAGGGGTTCTGTATGGCGTTATCTACAGGGGGGGGCTGTATGGCGTTCTCTACAGGGGGGCTATATGGCGTTATCTACAGAGGGGGTCTGTATGGCGTTATCTACAGGGGGCTGTATGGCGTTATCTGCAGGGGGCTGTGTATGGTGCTATCTATAGGGGGGCGCTGTGTGGTGGAATCTATAGGGAGGCACTATCTACAAGGGGGGGGGGTTGCGTGATACCCAGCAGAGGGGGGCCCCAGTCAAAAGTTTGCTATGGGGCCCAGTCTTTCCTAGTTACGCCCCTGCTATACAGTGCTATACAGCTGCTTCCCTGTAGACAGTGCTATACAGCCCCCCCTGTAGACAGTGCTATACAGCCTCCCCATACAGTTCTATACAGCCCTCCCTGTAGATAGTGCTATACAGCTCCCTCCTGTAGACAGCGCTATACAGCCCCCCCCCCCTATAGACAGTGCTATACTTTCAAGTATCACAAAGTGGAACAATCGATGCGGCGCGCAGCGGGAATTTTTTTCTTTTAAGCCACGCCTCTAATCCCAGCCAATCGCCGCCCATACACACGCGGTTCAGCACACACAGTATCATGCTCCCATAGTGCCCCCACACAGTATAATGCCTGCAGAGCTGCCACCATACAGTATAATGCCCCCATACAATATAATGCCCATACAGATGCCCCAATGCAGTACAATGCCCAAACAAATTCCCCCAGACAGCTTAATGCCCCATAGCTGCCCCGATGCAGCATAATACCCCCATAGCTCCCGCCACAGTATAATATCCCCCATAGTTGCCCCCACAGTATAATGCCCCCCTTAGCTGCCCCACACAGTATAATGCCCCCATAGCTGCCCCCACACAGTATAATGCCCCCCATAGCTTCCCCCACAGTATATTGCCCCATAGCAGCCCCCACAGTATAATGCCCCACATAGCTGCCCACACAGTATAATGCTCCCCATAGTTGCCCCCACAGTATAATGCCCCACACAGTATAATGCCCCCACAATATAATGACCTCCATAGCTGCCCCCACAGTATGTCACCCATAGCTGTTCCCACAGTATAATGCCCCCCCCCCATAGCTGCCCCCACAGTATAATGCACCCTCATAGCATAGTGTAATTGGTTCCGGAAAATAACCAGAATGTTTTTTAATTAAAATTCTTCAAAGTCACCCCCTTTTGCTTTGATGACAACTTTGCACTCTCTTGGCATTCTCTCAATCTGCTTCATTGCTGCGCAGAGAACTAATCGGCCCAGTGATAGTGATGTCATATGTGACGTCCCACATCTAATTTGGCACTGGCGGAAAGGAAGAGACTAAGTAGGCATGGGCAGCTAAGTCTCAGCTCAGTGGACTGAAAAAAAACAGCAGAAGGGAGGATTTCAGCTTTGGAGTAAAAGAAGAGAAATAAACAGTTTTAGCTAAGTAGGTACAGTACGAGTGGCTTCAGACTGTCTTCAGGCAGAGGATTGTTTCTATTACATGTGGACTAACCATACATTAGGCTATATATATAATTTTGTATATTTAAAAGTTACGGTTTCTGCTTAAAGAAAATATCTTCGTCACGTGAGGCACATACAAGTCTAGCTGGCCTGAGGTGATGGAGTCTTGTATTCTGTGGGTTGTATTGTAAGTTTAAACAACTATGTTTTACTTGATTTAATGTTAGCAAGGAAGAGGAAAATGATATACATAGGAGATGAGACAGAGATATTTGTTTATTGGACACTGTTGCAATCTCAGCCTCATGGATCCTTAGATTACCCATGATCATTTATTATATGGCCACTAGATCACCAATCGTCAATGTATACCATTGGACTTTATCAGGACTCGTCTAAGAGAAGAGTGTGCCAAAAACTCTGCTGTATGTTCATTTTCTGTGTTATTAAAATGAAACATGTTTGTTGGTATTTAATAAAAATTACCTGAATGAAAAAAAAATTATGGTTTGCGAACTACATTTACTTAAATTAAACCAACCTTAATCCAGCCCTACATAGACTCCACAAGACCTCTGAAAGTGTCCTGTGGTACCTGGCACCATGACATTAGCTCCTTTAAGACCTGTAAGTTATTAGGTGAAGCTTCCATGGATCAGACTTGTTTTTCTAGCATATCCCACAGATGCTCGAAAGGATTTGTTTCTGTCCATTGTTCTGAAGCAAGGATCTGATATGTTCAGGTACTAAGAAGATGTGCCATTAATAGGTGCCATGAATAGACTCAACATATGAAAAACATGTCATAAAGTATATAGATGCCAGTGCTTCTTCTTTTTCCTTTAAAGGACCAGTGTCACGGAAAAACAATTTTTTAGATCAATTTGACTTTTGTGTGTTATTAAACGTTTTTTTATTTATTAGTGTGTTTGTGTTTTACTTTTTTTATTTTTACACTTTTTCTTCCCTATGGGGGCTGCCATTTTTTTTTCCATTTCTGTATGTGTCGATTAACGACACATACAGACATGGAATACAGCATATACAGTCCCATAGTGAATGCGAATGGGGCCCGTTCCATCCACTATGCTGTACGCCAGCTGTGTGGGAACGGCGCATGCGCCGCTCCCACACAGTCCAAGTTGAACTGTGCGACGTCCGGCGCCATTTTCCTGTGGACCGGAAGTCGCGGCCGGACAGTAAGATTACTACTTCCGGTCGCGGCTTCCGGACTTGTGCACTTGGAGCGGCGGTAGCAGACGGAGCAGACGGACCGGAGGGAGCGGCGGCGGCTGGAGCAGGTAAGTTATTTCTATGTATGTTCGTGTTTTAGTGTGTGTTTACTAGTGTATGTTAACCTACTACACTGTGTGTTAGCTCAAAAAATGGCGACACACAGTGTAGGAGGTTTGACCGTTCAATCCCCTCGTTTCTCCCGGCACTAGCCAGGATAAAGGAGGGGGGATTCTGAGAGCTCACTAGAGCGAGTGAGTTTTCTCAAATTTTGCAGCATAAAGCAATGTGGTTGCTTTACCACATGCAATGCTGCAATTTTGGGAATTGCTCCATCTAGTGACCAGCACTGGGAAATATTATAAATTAGAATCTAATTTATAATATTTCCTGACTCGTGAAAAAAATAAAAAAATTAGAACAATGTCTAATCACCTATGCACTAACTGTTTAACTAGCGACACATTACCCTTAAGCATGTGTATACCATCTATGTGTACAGATGTAGCAGTTTATCTTGACTGTGATAACTTTCTGCAGCGTGATATCACATAACAAAAGCCATTGAAAAGTCATTGAAAAAGTCAAGTTAAAGTTTCTTGCCACTGTGTATTTAACGCATTAAGAGTCAAGATAAAGACAGATACATCTTCTTCATATATATACACTACCGTTCAAAAGTTTGGGGTCAACCAGACAATTTTGTGTTTTCCATGAAAACTCACACTTATATTTATCAAATGAGTTGCAAAATAACTGGAAAATATAGTCAAGACATTGACAAGGTTAGAAATAATGATTTTTACTTGAAATAATAATTTTCTCCTTCAAACTTTGCTTTCGTCAAAGAATGCTCCATTTGCAGCAATTACAGCATTGCAGACCTTTGGCATTCTAGCTGTTAATTTGCTGAGGTAATCGGGAGAAATTTCACCCCATGCTTCCAGAAGGCCCTCCCACAAGTTGGATTGGCTTGATGGGCACTTCTTGCGTACCATACGGTCAAGCTGCTCCCACAACAGCTCTATGGGGTTGAGATCTGGTGACTG
This sequence comes from Rhinoderma darwinii, assembly GCF_050947455.1. Lineage (NCBI taxonomy): Eukaryota > Metazoa > Chordata > Amphibia > Anura > Rhinodermatidae > Rhinoderma > Rhinoderma darwinii. The sequence goes on from NC_134691.1 coordinate 54,812,600, forward strand.
CGCTGGCCACTCCATTACAGATAGAATACCAGCTGCCTGCTTCTTCCCTAAATAGTTCTTGCATAATTTGGAGGTGTGCTTTGGGTCATTGTCCTGTTGTAGGATGAAATTTGCTCCAATCAAGCGCTGTCCACAGGGTATGGCATGGTGTTGCAAAATGGAGTCATAGCCTTCCTTATTCAAAATCCCTTTTACCTTGTACAAATCTCCCTCTTTACCAGCACCAAAGCAACCCCAGACCATCACATTACCTCCACCATGCTTGACAGATGGCGTCAGGCACTCTTCCAGCATCTTTTCAGTTGTTCTGCGTCTCACAAATGTTCTTCTGTGTGATCCAAACACCTCAAACTTCGATTTGTCTGTCCATAACACTTTTTTCCAATCTTCCTCTGTCCAATGTCTGTGTGCTTTTGCCCATATTAATCTTTTCCTTTTATTAGCCAGTCTCAGATATGGCTTTTTCTTTGCCACTCTGCCCTGAAGGCCAGCATCCCGGAGTCGCCTCTTCACTGTAGACGTTGACACTGGCGTTTTGCGGGTACTATTTAATGAAGCTGCCAGTTGAGGACCTGTGAGGCGTCTATTTCTCAAACTAGAGACTCTAATGTACTTGTCTTGTTGCTCAATTGTGCAGCAGAGCCTCCCACTTCTCTTTCTACTCTAGTTAGAGCCTTTCTTTCAAAAATAAGGAAATTTCGAAGTGACCCTAAACTTTTGAACGGTAGTGTGTGTGTATATATATATATATATATATATATATATATATATGGACCTATTATATTACACCAGTATGTATAACAATTTATACTACCTATGGTCTGTTAATACGATTGTCCTTTAAAGAATAATGTTGTGTAAATCTGGGAATTTGGAGGCCAAGTCAACACCTTGAACTCTTTGTAATGCTCCTCAAACCATTAAGTCATTACTGAACAATTTCTGCAGTGTGGCAGGGAGCAATATCCTGCTGTTAGGGAATGCAGTTGCCATGAAGAGGTGTACTTATTCTTCAACAATGTTTAGGTGGGTGGTGCGTGTCAAAGTAACATCCACATGAATGCCAGGACTCAAGGTTTCCCAGCAGAACATTGTCCAGAGCATCACACTGCCTCGTCCGGCTTGCCTACTTCCTATAGTTCATCCTGGTGCCATTTCGTCCTCAGGTAAGCAACGTACGAACACCCAGCCATCCACATGCTATAAAAGAAATCATGATTCATCAGACCAGATCACTTTGTAAGCGCTTTTGGTGGTGGACAGGAGTCAGCATGGGTACTCTGACCGGTTTGTGGTAACACAGTCCCAAACGCAGAAAGTTGTGATGCACTGTTTGTTTAACACTCTTTCCATCACAGACAGCATTTACTTTTCAGCAATTTGTGTTAAACTGTCCGTTTTAAAATCGGATGAATTTCATTTGTCAATTTTTTGCCACACACTTCCTTCTGTAGATAATGCCACACACTGCCCTCTGTAGATACTGCCACAGCCCCCCTGTAGGTAATGCCACACAGCCCCCTGTAAGCAATGCCACACAGCCCCCTGTAAGCAATGCCACACAGCCACCCTGTAGGTAATGCCACACAGCCCCCTTGTAGGTAGTGCTAAACAGACCCCCTTGTAGGTAGTGCCACACAGACCCCCTCGTAGGTAGTGCCACACAGCCCCCTGTAGGTAAGGCCACACATCCCCCTGTAAGCAATGCCACACAGCCCCCTGTAAGCAATGCCACACAGCCACCCTGTAGGTAATGCCACACAGCCCCCTGTAGGTAGTGCCACACAGACCCCCTTGTAGGTAGTGCTAAACAGACCCCCTTGTAGGTAGTGCCACACAGACCCCCTCGTAGGTAGTGCCACACAGCCCCCTGTAGGTAAGGCCACACATCCCCCCTGTAATCAATGCCACACAGCCCCTGTAGGTAATGCCACACAGCCCCCTTGTACATAGTCACCCCCTTAGATGGCACCCCCCCTTCTTTTCTGTAGGGGACAACTCCAGGAGAAGTCCCTCACTTCACTGTCCATATATGGACAGTGAAGTGAGGGACTTCTCCTGGTTCGAGAATCCCCTGCCACAGCGGTGGGGATTCCGCTTCAGAAGTCCCTGACGTCACTGTGTCCATATATGGACAGTGAAGGCAGTGACTTCTCCTAGAGCGGAATCCCCGGCCACATCGCTGGGGATTCCGCTTCAGAAGTCCTGACATCACTGTGTCCATATATGGACAGTGAAGTCAAGTACTTCTCCTAGAGCAGAATCCTCGGCCACATCGCTGGGGATTCCGCTTCAGAAGTCCTATATGGACACAGTGAAGTCAGGGACTTCTGCTGGAGCGGAATCCCCAATCCCCGGCCACAGCGTTGCCGAAGCTGTGGCCGGGGAGTGGGGATTCCGCTCCTATAGGGAGCAAAAAAATACACTCCTCCTCCTCCTCACATGCACTTCGCACTGTGAGGAGAGAGAGCGAGCGAGCGACGGAAGACACGGCCGTCACTTGGAACATATTCAAGTGATGGCCGTGTATTACCCGGCCCCACAGACTTCTATGGGAGCCGGGCGGCCGGGAGAATGGCCGAAAATAGGGCATGTCCCATTTTTCGACGGCCGGGTTTCCCGGGCCGTCAAAAAATCGGTTGTGTGAATAGCCCCATTAGGGGTCTATTGTTCCTACTGCAGCCGTGTGATGGCTGTTTTTTGAACGGCTGTCACACGGCCGGGAAACCCTGTCGTGTGAATAAGGGCTTAGACAACGTTTGGTAGGTACTAACCACTGCATACCAAGAACTTCCCACAAGATCATTTTGAAGATTCTGACCCAGTTGTATAGCCATCACCAGTGGCGTAACTACCGCCGTAGCAGCCGTAGCGACTGCTACGGGGCCCGCGGCATGAGGGGGCCCGTGTCGCCCGCCGGCACGGGCCCCCACCATGGCCGGAGGCTCCGCTAGCAGCCGCTATGGCTGCTACAGCGGGACGCCACTGAACACTACGGCAGAGCAGGGAGGTATCTCCCCGCTCTGCCATTAAACATAAGACATGTATCCCCTATCCACAGCGATAGGGAGAACGGGGGACTGAAAGTCCCCTGAAGTTCTCCATCACAAACCTCTCCATGCGTGACCAGCGCTCCTTTCATTTTTATTGAGCTGCCGACACAGACGCCGGAAGTCAGAGGTTAGTCATGGAGAACTTCAGGGGACTTTCAGTCCCCCGTTCTCCCTATCAGTGCCAGCGATCACACATGTATCCCCTATCCTGTGGATAGGGGATGCATGTTATTTGTAGGACACACTATAGGTCGCATTTTTTTTGGGGGGGGGCTGTATGGCGTTCCCTGCAGGGGGGGGCGCTGTATGGCGTTCCCTGCAGGGGGGGGGCGCTGTATGGCGTTCCCTGCAGGGGGGGGTGCTGTATGACGTTCCCTGCAAGGGGGGGCGCTGTATGGCTTTCCCTGCAGGGGGGGCGCTGTATGGCGTTCCCTACAGGGGGGGGGCTGTATGGCGTTCCCTACAGGGGGGGGGGCTTTATGGCGTTCCCTACAGGGGGGGGACTGTATGGCGTTCCCTACAGGGGGGGGACTGTATGGCGTTCCCTACAGGGGGGGCTGTATGGCGTTCCCTACAGGGGGGCTGTATGGTGTTCCCTACAGGGGGGGCTGTATGGCGTTCCCTACAGGGGGGGCTGTATGGCGTTCTCTACAGTGGGGGCTGTATGCCATTCTCTACAGTGGGGGCTGTATGGCGTTAGCGCCATACAGCTCCCTCTGTAGAGAACGCCATACAGTTCCCATGTAGATAACGGCACACAGCCCCCCCTGTAGATAACGCCACACAGTCCCCCTGTATATAATGCCACACAGTCCCCCCTGTAGATAACGCCACACAGTCCCCCCTGTAGATAACGCCACACAGTCCCCCCTGTAGATAACGCCATACAGTCCCCCTCTGTAGATAATGCCATACAGTCCCCCCTGTAGATAACGCCATACAGTCTACAGGGGGGGCTGTATGGCGTTATCTACAGGGGGGGCTGTATGGCGTTATCTACAGGGGGGGAGCTGTATGGCGTTATCTACAGGGGGGACTGTATGGCGTTATCTACAGGGGGAGCTGTAAAAAAGGCACTATCTACAAGGGGGGGTTGTGTGACACCCAGGGGAGGGGGGGCCCCAGTCAAAAGTTTGCTATGGGGCCCAGTCTTTCCTAGTTACGCTCCTTGCCATCACAAATTGTCCCTTGTCACAGTCGCTCAGATCCTTACACTTTCCCATTTTTCCTGCATCCAACACATGAACTTCAAGAATTGACTGATCGCTTTCTGCCTAATATAGCCCTCTCCTTGACAGGCGCCATTGTAACCAGATAATCAATGTGATTCACTTCACCTGTCAGTGGTTTAAGTGTTATGTCTAATCGGTGTATACTATACCATACGTATAAATAGTAATACTGCCAGTGACACACAACTAAATAAACAACATATTTATATGAATATACTCTACATTGTTTAGATCATATAAAATGTAATAAAATGTTTCACAAAAATACATTAAGCCGCTCACTGGACTGCTACCCCAAAAATATCACTATGTCTCTGGTTAAAGCACTGGTATGAACATAGTAAGATCTTCACTGGCAACAGCTGTAAATTGTTTGAGGTCTTCATTTTCTGTTGATATGTAAAAGAAAAGTAAACATTTATTAAACACTTATAATGTATTTACTTGCATAGCATTGTGAATTGACACATATTATACAGATCTGTAGTATTTTCTGCTATGGTACACTTAAATCGGTTTTCCCATCAAAGACATTTATGACATATCCACAGGATATGTCATAAATGTCAGATAGATGCAGGTCCACACCTAACTCTAGAACAGGGTCCCCTAAACCCCGTTCTAGCTTTTTGTGCGCACGCTGACTCTTGGCCACTTACTGATTACATGGTTGGGAGTTACGGAAACAGTGACACTGTTTCCACAACTCCCATGGAACTAAATAGTAGTTACGGAAACTATGTAGCTCGCATGCTACGTTGCTTCTGTAACTGCCTGTAAAGGATCTGCCAGACACAACTTCTGTGTCGACGCCCATAGGTAATCAGTCGGCACCTGCTTCTATGTCTGTGAGACTGACTCCATCTTCCACCACTCAGGATGGCAGGCTTAGGAGTGGGAGAGCCTATCACAGACTGGCCAGACGGAGCTAGCTCCCGCCCTCTGTCTATTTATACCTGCCTTTCCTGTTCCTCCTTTGCTTGTGATTCTTCTCTGTTGGTTTCCTGGCCCTACTGCAGCTTCTTGAACTACTGATCCTCTGCTTGTGATTGACCTTGGCTTTTCTGACCACTCTTCTGCTCTGCGTTTTTGTACCTCGCTCATCTCCTGGTTTGACTTGGCTCGTTCACCTCGCTTGTTGCTCACGGTGTTCCCGTGGGCAACTTCCCCATTTCCCTGGCTTCTTTGTACCCTTGTCTGTTTGTCTGTCGTGCACCTATTGAGTGTAGGGACCGTCGCCCAGTTGTACCCCGTCGCCTAGGGCGGGTCGTTGCAAGTAGGCAGGGACTGAGTGGCGGGTAGATTAGGACTCACTTGTCTGTTTCCCTACCCCGACATTACATAATCACAAGCCCATATACCTAGTCTACCCTGGTCCCTGACACTACTATGGACCCCCTTGAGACCCTGGCTCAGCAAATGCAGGGCCTCTCCCTACAGGTCCAGGCCCTGGCTCAGAGGGACAACCAGCCTGATGCTACCCTGGCAGTGCCCCTCACCTCACCTCTTGAACCCCATCTCAAGTTGCCTGACCGGTTCTCAGGGGACCGGAAGACTTTTTTCTCCTTTCGGGAGAGTTGTAGGCTCTATTTTCGCTTAAAGCCCCACTCCTCTGGTTCTGAGAGCCAGCGGGTGGGTATAATTATGTCCCGGCTCCAGGACAGGCCCCAAGAATGGGCCTTCTCCTTGGCTCCTGATGCCCCTGAACTTTCCTCCGTTGATCTTTTCTTTCCTGCTCTCGGGCTCATTTATGACGAGACTGACAAGACTGCCTTTGCCGAGAGTCAGCTGGTGACCTTACGTCAGGGTAAGAGACCTGTTGAGGAGTATTGTTCTGACTTTAGGAAGTGGTGCGTAGCTTCTCGGTGGAATGACCCTGCCTTAAGGTGCCAGTTTAGATTGGGTCTGTCAAACGCCCTGAAAGACCTGCTAGTTAGCTATCCCTCTTCTGACTCCCTAGATCAGGTTATGGCTTTAGCGGTACGACTTGACCGATGTCTCAGGGAACGACGACTTGAACGTGTTTGTGTTTTCTCCTCTGACTCCCCCATGATGCTTCCCGAGGTTCCGTTGCTTCGTTCTTCCATGGAAGACTCGGAGGTACCTATGCAACTCGGGGCCTCCGTGTCCCCCCAATAGTGTAGAGAGTTCCGCAGGAAGAATGGTCTCTGCTTCTACTGTGGGGATGACAAGCATCAAGTGAACAACTGTCCTAGGCGTAAGAATAAGCAGCCGGAAGAACTTCCGTGCCTAAGTGACCATCGGGGAGGTCACTTGGGCGCACAGGTATTTCCCATAAATATGAAACGTAATAAAATCTTGCTTCCCTTTCAGGTCTCTTTTGGTGGTAGGTCTGCTACCGGCAGTGCCTTCGTGGATTCAGGGTCTTCTGCTAATATTATGTCTGTGGAATTTGCTATGTCTCTAGCTATGCCATTGATTGATTTGCCTAAACCTGTCCCGGTAGTGGGTATCGACTCCACTCCTCTTGCTAATGGTTATTTTACACAGCATACCCCTGTTTTTGAACTCCATGTGGGCTCCATGCATTTGGAGCAGTGCTCTGTACTGGTGATGCAGGGATTATCGTCCGATTTGGTTTTAGGCTTTCCCTGGTTGCAGTTGCATAATCCCACTTTTGACTGGAATACTGGGGATCATACCAAATGGGGGAATGAATGCATGACGTCAAGTTTTCCTGTTAATTCTATTTCTCTCCCTGAGGAGGTGAACACTCTACCGGAATTTGTTCAGGACTTCGCTGATGTTTTCTCTAAAGAGGCCTCCGAAGTGTTACCACCTCATAAAGAATATGATTGCGCAATTGAATTGGTACCAGGAGCTAAGCTCCCTAAGGGTAGGATATTTAATCTCTCTTGTCCCGAACGTGAAGCCATGAGAGAGTATATCCAGGAATGCCTGGCCAAGGGTTACATTCGCCCCTCTACTTCTCCGGTAGGTGCTGGCTTTTCTTCGTAGAGAAGAAGGATGGTGGTCTTAGGCCGTGCATCGATTACCGAAACTTGAATAAGGTCACTGTAAGGAACCAGTATCCCCTTCCTTTGATTCCTGATCTCTTCAATCAGGTTCAGGGGGCCCAATGTTTCTCTAAGTTTGATCTACGGGGGGCTTATAACCTTATCCGCATCAAAGAGAGGGATGAGTGGAAGACTGCGTTTAACACGCCCGAAGGCCATTTCGAATACCTCGTCACGCCCTTTGGGTTGTGTAATGCTCCCGCGGTCTTCCAGAATTTCATAAATGAGGTTTTAAGAGACTACCTGGGGGTATTTCTTGTAGTGTACCTTGATGACATACTTGTGTTTTCCAAGGACTGGTCCTCCCACATTGAGCATGTCAGGAAGGTGCTCCAGGCCCTTCGGGAAAACAAACTGTTTGCTAAGACCGAAAAATGTGTGTTTGGGGTGCAGGAGATACCGTTTTTGGGTCAAATCCTCACTCCTCATGAATTCCGCATGGACCCCGCCAAGGTCCAGGCTGTGGCAGAATGAGTCCAACCTGCCTCCCTGAAGGCGTTACAGTGCTTCCTGGGGTTCGCTAATTATTACAGGAGATTTATTGCTAACTTCTCGGTCATCGCTAAGCCTCTTACGGATCTCACTCGCAAAGGTGCTGATCTCCTCCACTGGTCTCCTGAGGCTGTCCAGGCTTTTGAGGTCCTTAAGAAGTGCTTTATCTCGGCCCCAGTGCTGGTTCAGCCCAACCAAATGGAGCCATTTATCGTGGAGGTTGACGCGTCCGAGGTGGGAGTGGGGGCTGTCTTGTCCCGGGGTACCAGGTCCCTCACCCATCTCCACCCCTGTGCCTACTTCTCCAGGAAGTTTTCGCCCACTGAGAGTAACTATGATATTGGCAACCGCGAACTCTTAGCCATTAAATGGGCATTTGAAGAGTGGCGCCACTTCCTGGAGGGGGCTAGGCACCAGGTTTACGGTCCTTACCGACCACAAGAATCTGTTTTTCCTAGAATCTGCCCGGAGGCTAAACCCGAGACAAGCTCGATTGGCGTTATTTTTTACCAGATTCAACTTTTTGGTCACCTATAGGGCTGGATCTAAAAATATTAAGGCTGATGCACTGTCGCGTAGCTTCATGGCCAGCCCTCCTTCATAGGAAGATCCTGCTTGTGTTTTGCCTCCAGGTATAATCATTTCCTCTATTGATTCTGATTTAGTCTCTGAAATTGCGGCTGATCAATGTTCAGCTCCCGGGAACCTTTCTGAGAACAAGCTGTTTGTTCCCCTGCAATCCCGGCTAAGGGTACTTAGGGAAAATCATGACTCGGCACTATCTGGCCATCCAGGCATCCTGGGTACCAAGCACCTCATTGCCAGAAACTATTGGTGGCCTGGGTTGCTCAAAGACGTTAAGGCCTACGTCGCCGCTTGTGAAGTTTGTGCTAGGTCCAAGACTCCCATGTCCCAACCAGCGGGCTTACTATGTTTTTTGCCCGTTCCCCAGAGACCTTGGACCCATATCTCCATGGATTTCATCACCGATTTGCCTCCATCTCAAGGCAAGTCGGTGGTGTGGGTTGTAGTAGACCGCTTCAGTAAGATGTGCCACTTTGTGCCCCTCAAGACACTACCCAATGCTAAGACGTTAGCTACCTTGTTTGTCAAACACATCCTGCGTCTCCATGGGGTCCCTGTCAATATTGTTTCTGACAGAGGGGTACAATTTGTTTCATTGTTTTGGAGAGCCTTCTGTAAAAAGTTGGCGATTGATCTGTCCTTCTCCTCTGCCTTCCATACTGAAACTAATGGCCAAACTGAGAGGACTAATCAGTCTCTAGAACAATATTTAAGTTGTTTTATCTCTGACTGTCAATATGATTGGGTCTCATTCATTCCCCTCGCCGAATTTTCCCTTAATAACCGGGTCAGTAACTCGTCAGGGGTCTCCCCCTTTTTCTGTAATTTTGGGTTTAATCCACGGTTCTCCTCCGTTTCACCTGGTAGTTCCAACAATCCCGAGGTAGATGTCGTTCATCAGGAACTGTGCACAGTCTGGGCCCAGGTTCAGAAGAACCTAGAGGAGTCCCAGAGCATACAAAAAAATCAGGCAGATAGAAGACGTTCTGCTAACCCCTTGTTTGTGGTCGGGGATCTGGTGTGGCTATCGTCAAAGAATTTGCGCCTTAAAGTCCCGTCCAAGAAGTTTTCTCCCCGGTTTATAGGGCCATACAAGGTCATTGAAGTCCTTAACCCTGTCTCCTTCCGACTGGAGTTGCCCCCGTCTTTTCGAGTACTCGACGTGTTTCATGCCTCCCTCCTTAAACGCTGCTCCCTGTCCTTGGCTCCCTCGAGGAAACCTCCGGTCCCTGTTCTCACCCCTGAGGGGGTAGAATTCGAGGTGGCCAAGATTGTGGACAGCAGGATGGTCCAAGGCTCCCTCCAGTACCTGGTCCATTGGAGGGGATACGGGCCTGAGGAGAGGACTTGGGTACCTGCCCGGGATGTTCACGCTGGGGTATTGCTCAGGAGGTTCCACCTTCATTTCCCCAATAAACCAGGTCCACCTAGAAAGGGTCCGGTGGCCCTTCATAAAAGGGGGGGTACTGTAAAGGATCTGCCAGACACAACTTCTGTGTCGACGCCCATAGGTAATCAGTCTGCACCTGCTTCTATGTCTGTGAGACTGACTCCATCTTCCACCACCCAGGATGGCAGGCTTAGGAGTGGGAGAGCCTATCACAGCCTGGCCAGACGGCGCTAGCTCCCGCCCTCTGTCTATTTATACCTGCCTTTCCTGTTCCTCCTTTGCTTGTGATTCTTCTCTGTTTGTTTCCTGGCCCTGCTGCAGCTTCTTGAACTACTGATCCTCTGCTTGTGATTGACCTTGGCTTTTCTGACCACTCTTCTGCTCTGCGTTTTTGTACCTCGCTCATCTCCTGGTTTGACTCGGCTCGTTCACCTCGCTTGTTGCTCACGGTGTTCCCGTGGGCAACTTCCCCATTTCCCTGGCTTCTTTGTACCCTTGTCTGTTTGTCTGCCGTGCACCTATTGAGTGTAGAGACCGTCGCCCAGTTGTACCCCGTCGCCAAGGGGGGGTCGTTGCAAGTAGGCAGGGACTGAGTGGCGGGTAGATTAGGGCTCACTTGTCTGTTTCCCTACCCCGACATTACACTGCCATTCACTACTATAGGAGTTACAGAAACAGCATAGCTCAGCGAGTTATGCTGTTTTCGTAACTCCCGACCAGGTAATCAGGAAGTGGCCGGCAGACAGTCTAGCAAAAATCTAGAACAGGGTTTAGGGGACCCCGTTCTAGAGATAGGTGCGGAAACCCACATCTATCTGCCATTTATGACATATTCCGTGGATATGTCCTAAATGCCCTATATGGGAAAACCCCTTTAAAGTTATGGCTTCTACAGAGTAAACAATATGTTAAAATAATCAAAAAAAGAGAAGTAGTGTGAGCGCTCAGCCACTTCGTGTCTGTTCGGCTTTTTCCGGAAATAAATGTATCAATTTACGGACTCAATAGAAAGCCTATGAGCCCGTACTCCAATACATCGGCTTTCCGGAACAAAACTAACAGACATGAAGCAACTGAGCGCTCACACGAGCACTTCAGATGCTTCGTTCTAGCGATTGGTTGGGGTCTCACTGCTCGGACCCCCACCAATCCAAACTTCTGACATGTCACTATGACATGTCAGAAGTTTGTCAAGCGTTTAGCTACACTTTAAATCCACAAGCATACTGTATATTATATCTAAAATATGTTGTCCTTCTTGCACACATCAATATCTTGACGTTTCAGGTATGTCAAAAAGACTGTAACCTATAAATCCAGATGAAGGGTGTCAAACTGTATTAAGATGGCCACAGACATTAGATAGACGTCAATGATCAGGTATTCAGACAACAGCAATAGATCCAGATGACTTATTAACACATCTGTTCAGTTTCGGCAAGTATGCAAGTTAGTTCAAAACAGAGAGATAAGCGGCTACCAGGCAGATATGGTACTGCTAATCTTAGGAGGAGACATAGGAAAAAATACAGTTACAGGTTAATATTCAACAAGTCCAATCTGTTTGGCATCTCTTATCATTGGATTTTGATAGGATTAGATATAGATAGATAGATAGATAGATAGATAGATAGATAGATAGATAGATAGATAGATAGATAGATAGATAGATAGATAGATAGATAGATAGATAGATAGATAGATAGATAGATAGATAGATAGATAGGATTTGTCGACAGAAACTCATTACCGTCTTTGGTAGGAACGTTCCAGTTACCCGTGATGTGGGTTTGTACCATTAGCCTGTATCACCTTTCAGACTTTGACAAGTTCTATATTCATACACTATCTGTTGTAGTACCTTTTTAACATCCACAAACTGTACACACTCCAGCCACATATCTAGAAACCACTTTCCACACAGGGCACAAACATTTCTACTGGAGAGCAGTCTTCTAGCATCCGGATAATACTTGATTTGTTCCCGTAATGATAAGGCGCTTCCATTCTGCAGAAGGTTTAATATATGTCTTGCTGTTATTTCCTGGAAGATGATGATAATACAAATTGTAAATCATCAATATAGTGCAGACATTCTAGAAAAAAATAATAAATCAATTTAAAGGGGTATTTCCAGAATCCACATGATAGGTAATCATTTTCTGATCGCTGGAGGCCCCACCGATGGGACCCCCACTGATCGTGAGAACAGGGGTCCTAACCCCCACCCCCTTTTCCTCCTCACTGCTCGAATGCAGTGAGGAGGACATTGAAAGGAGCAGCGGTCGAGCATGCGTGCATCTGCCCCATTCATTCTCAGAGACATTAAATGGAGTGTCGGGCACATGCGGGGGGTGCAGTAAGAAGGATCTGGGTGTTCAGGAACCCAGTTCCCATAATCGTGGTGGTCCCAGCGGTGGGGCCCCCATCGATCAGAAAATTATCATGTATCCTTTGAATAGGTGATAATTTATGGTTTTGGGAAAAGAACAGATAAGTAGCAAAAAGATTAATTCGATGAAATCAGTAATGAACCATGCGGTAGAGGTATGTTTATTAAAGATGAATAGTACATTTTCAGACCACATGTATATTGCTCTGTTGTCATGTCTAATGCATGCAATTTTGAAATACAATCCAAAAAGTCTAATAATCTGACACTTGTTTCCAGCTTGAAACTAATCCAATTGGTAAATTCTTCAATGTTGCATGACTGATAAGACAGTTAAAAATATAATACAAAAATCGTAAACGTTTTATATTTGATGGATAAAACTTCTCGCTGGAACATATATTAAAGTGAAAGAAATACTGTCAAAACACATTCACTGTGTTATGTCTAGTGCAGGACCTGTGGGGGCCGGTGCATGACACAGGGATTCAAAGAACACAGATGAGAGAATCCCTGTGTCATGCACCACCCCTCAGGCCCTGCACTTGGCATAAGAGTGTATCCTTTTTGCCCGGAGTGTTCCTTTAAGGATTGTTATGGAAGTTCATGTGCTAAACTTGCCATCTATTTTTACATTCAGTCAGCGCAGTCTCTTCTGTCCTCCACTACAGGGAATGGATCACCTAATAAACATCTAGTGTCTGTGGTTGAGCGGACTGTAAATCTTTGTCTCAAACTTAAAACATAATAAAGTGTAAAAGCTCTGCTCATGGGACTCACCAGAAAATCATTGCAATATAGGACTGACTGAGCCAATTCAGTGGCCAAATTAAAGGGGTTTTCCTGGAGTTGAAAAAATTACCCTGACAGTAGAAAATATAATAGTACAAAAAAAACAACAAATACTCACCTGTTAAAGGGAACCTGTCACCAGCACTTTACCAATTTGAACTCTACTCACCCCTCGCTGACCAAACTTCATTAATGTTATCCCCTCACCTAAACTCCTCCAATCGCAAATAACGGTCTGCAAACATTTGGAGCCTTTTATGGTAATAATCTGTCAGTCTTGTTTGTTCCTCTTCTTATGCCCACCCACCTCCGAAAACTGCCACTCCCTGAATGCCAAAATCTCGTGTGGGATAGCGCACATGCGCCTGTCTTGTATGGTCCGATACCCTTCCCTGCTCCGACCGGGCCTCATATCTAGTTACTGCGCATATGCCACTACGGTGTCCCGTTGTGCGCATGCACCAGAACAGAACATCGATGCGCAATCACAGAGTTTTCTCTCTGATTGGGGGAGGTGAGGAGTAGTCAATCAAAAGTAAGGAGACGGGGTAAACGAGGAAAGGCTTGAGGAATGAAGATATGACTCTTTTCGACTGAAAATATGACTCGTATGCTCATTAGCATATAGCACGGGAACACTAAAAAACTGAATACTAAAGGTACAAAGCTACTTAGAAGATAATTATAAGTTACATAAAAAATATTTTTCACCCCCTACCACCGGGTATTGCTGGTTTAATAGGTGAAATGCTGGTGACAGGTTCCCTTTAAATCTCCCAACGCTCCAATGCCAATGCTCCGGTGGTCTGTACTGGTCTTCGTTTCCTTGTCTTGTAGTGATGATGTCACGCACATCCACATGATGCAGCTAATCACTGGCCTCAGCGGTCTCGTGCCATAATAAATGCCTCAAGCTGAGGCCAGGGATTGGCTGCAGCGGTCACGTGAATGTATGGCACATCGTCACAGCAGCAAAGCAAACAAAGACCTAGCGTCAGTGCTGGAGCGGGTGGGATTTAACAGGTGAGTATTGATTATTTTTTTATTGTCACATTTCCTACTGTCATTTTTTAAACTCCTGGAAATCCCCTTTAGCATAGACTTCAATGTTTGCTGCTTGCCTATAGACTGGCTGAAGAAACTGCTAAACATACACAGCTCCTCCATGCAGTTTCTAACTTTAAGATCTCAGCTCCGGGACCACATGAGCACGTAATACCCATTACAAAGTTAAATAACATTTTGTGCTCATTTATCTAAAACCGTACAATAGAAGTTAATTAGAGATTTCAGACAGCCGTTTTCTGAACGACTTGTTGTTCCTGGTTGGTCTGTGAAGGTTGTAGTTTTGGATGGCAACTTCATAATCTGCTCTGATCTGTTGCCTCGTCTGGGCTTCTATTGAACGACTTTACAAGACTGCACCTGACAATGACCTAAAAAATCCAACAGGGCAGATTAAATTTTCCACAGAGACTTGTTTTGAGTTGACGTCTGTCTCGCCCCTTCCTGTTACGAAAAGGCAGAAAATAGTCTAGATCGTCATTTTCGGCCAGCCAAAATCTCTAGTGTATGGATAGTTTTACACTTCAAGCACTCTGTTATTTTGGGATCACCTGCATAAACTACCCGCTTCAGCAGTCTATGGGCATGTACACCAATTGCTCGGCTTTCCGAGAAAAGCTGATCCGAAATGAAGTGGTTCAGCACTCACCCAAGCGCTTCTGCCACTTCATTTTAGCGATCGGTGGGGTCTCATTGCTCCGACCACAACGATCAAATCTTCTGACATGTCAAAAGTTTTTGAATGTTTAGTTACCCTTTAGTTACCCTTTATGTAGTAGATTGTAGGTGCATTTTTACCTTCAGTGACAATATTTCCTCATCCTGAATGGCAGACACAGGTTCCCTTTGAAGTAGTGGATTTTCTTCACAGTACAATTCTAGTAAAGGCATTTCATGCATCTGTAAAATACGTGAACATACTAACGTAACACACAAAATATGGTATTATAGTATCATAGTTTGTAAGGTGAAAAAAACAGTCCATATGTCCATCCATATGACATATGTCCATCCAGTTTAACCTATTATTCTGCAATGTTGATCCAAAGGAAGGCAAAGCCCCCAAAAGGCAAAAGCCAACTTTCCTCATGTTATGGAAAAATTCCTTCCTGACTCCAATCTGGCAATCAGAATAAATCCAAAGATCAACAACCCATCTACAGTAATCCAGTTATTATAACTTGTGATATCATTACACTTAAAGGCAACCAGGCCTCTTTTAGTGAATTCACCATGACAACTTCCTCTGGCAGAGTTCCATAGTCTCACTGCTCTTACAGTAAAGAATCCCCTTCTATGTTGGTGTACAAACCTTCTTTCCTCATGAGAGAGATCTCTGTAATGACTTTTGATATATTTATACATATTTATTAGGTCACACATCAGCCATCTTTTTTTCTAAACTAAATAACACTAAGGGCCTGTTCACATCACCGTTCATTTCCGTTCCGGAATTCCGTCGAAAGGTTTCCGTCGGGTGAACCCCGCAACGGAAAATGAAAGTGAAAGCACAGCTTCCGTTTCAGTCACCATTGATCTCAATGGTGACGGAAACATCGCTAATGGTTTCCGTTTGTCACCATTCCGGCAGGTTTCCGGTTTTCCGACGGAATCAATAGCGGTGTCGACTTGAAAACCCGAAACCTGCCGGAATGGTGACGAACATAAAACCATTAGCGATGTTTCCGTCACCATTGAGATCAATGGTGACTGAAACGGAAGCTGTGCTTTCACTTTCCGTTGCAGGGTTTACTCGACGGATACCTCCGACGGAACCCCGGAACGGAAATGAACGGTGATGTCAACAGGCCCTTATTCTGATAATCTTTCTAGATCCTGCAGTCCACCCATTCCATTTATTACTTGGTGCATGTCATGATGATGATGACATAACGTACAACAGATCATTGTCTCAATAGGAAAGATGATCCCAACCCAAACCACATAAAGTCCTAAACCATTGTGTGCAGGAATTACAGTATGAAGTGTGAACTTATTGCTCAATAACAGACAGATCCCCACAGACGTCACTTCAGCACAATGACTCATTGTCTGGACTTCTAACAGCGATTTGCTGCTGAAGTTTTGGATACTATAACCATTTTCATCTCTGGTAGAACCGGTATCCAAGCTGTCTGACTGGAGCAAGGCAGTAAGAACTACATTACATTCATTAATGGTTCCTTGTGAACTGAATGGATGCATTCATGTGAACACTTTGCTAGAGCAAAGATTAGGCTTTAAAGAAAAATGTTAACCCCTTGACAAGATTTGTCGTATCTGTACGTCATGGTCGGCAAGGGGTTGCCGCAATTTGTCGTACGGTTATGACAAGTTGATGGCTCGGGCTCAGAAACTGAGCCTGCGTCATCAGCCGTGGGTGTCAGGTGTATATCACAGCTGACACACTGCTGTAATGGTCAGGACGGGAGCTATCTCCGATTCCGATCAATTAACCCCTTAGATGCCCGGTCATCTAAGTGTTTTTTTGCGCATTGGAACCCCTGCGATGCCATCACTGGGGTGCCAATGGTTTCTATGGCAGCTGGAGTCCTAACAATGGCCTCCAAGTCTGCCATGTACGGAAGCCTATTAGGCCCTAATAGGCTTCCTGTCAGTGTAAAACTAACAGTTCTAATTGCACTACATAAATAATTTAAGTAATAAAATCAAAACTCACCTTTTCTCCCCTTATCAAGTCCTTTATCATGAGAAAAAATATAAGTAAATAGATAGACTATACAAAATTGATATTGCCGCGTCCCTAATAACCTCAACTAAAAGGTATTGTTATTTGTGAATGCTGTAATAGAAAAAAACAATGCCAGAATCGCTGTTTTTTAGTCACCTTGCATTCCAAAAAACAGAATAAAAAGTGATCAAAAAGTCACGTGTATCCCAAAATGGTATCAATAAAAACTACAGCTCCTTCCACAAAAAAAGCCCTCACACCACTCTGTCGACAAAAAAAAAAAAGTTATAGTTCTTAGAACATTACATATACATTAATTTTACAAAAAAAAGTAGTTTTTATTGTGTAAAATTAGTAAAAAAAAGTCCTTTCTAATAGCTTGAAGGTGGCTACATCTTAACAAACCAAGGTGGTGTCACTCTAATGCGCATTGGCGCATTAAAGGATACATAATATATATATATTAATAATAGCCTCCAAGAGGAAAAACTGAACGAATTGTAACCAAGCCTCCCAAAAAATGCAATAAAAAGTTATGAAAAAGTCACATGTTCCTCCGAAATGGTCCCAATAAAAATGAAGGATTCTACTTCAAAAGCTCTCATACCACTACGTCTATGGAAAAATAAAATAAAAATAGGGAAGAAGTTATGACTTCCGTAAGTCAGGGATGAAAAAAAAAAAGCCCGATGTGAAGGCGAGAGGGGAAAATGTTTTCTGTTTTAGAGGTGATTGTCAAGACACTAATATTTGGTAACCAGGAAGGGGAGGGTGTAAGCACATCTGCTAGAAGTGGGAGTATTATACCAGGACAACACCTTCCCAGCGAAATTCCCCAAACTGCAAAAGTACAGAGTGTACCAAAAGGAAAGACACCGATTATCAGTGCAACACCTGCCCCAAAAAACCTGGCCTGTGCATAAAGGATTTCTTCAAAGCGTACTAAACATCTATGGATAGTTTTATTATTTACCCCATTATTATAACAACTTATTATGCCCTGATGTACAATGCACAGCTTACATATGTCCCCACTTTATAAACTAAAATACCAGTAAAACCCCAAACAGAACTACTACCAAGCAAGTTCTGTGCTCCAAATGTCAAATGGCGCTCCTTCCGTTCTGAGCTCTGCAATGATCCATAACCACAGTCTACGTCCACATATATGGCATTGCCATACCTGGGAAAACCCACTCAATTTATGGGGTGTGTGTCTCCAGTGGCACCAGCTGGGCACAACATATTGGGCACTACAATGGCACATCTGAGGAAACTTTGCACCATGCGCAGCACATTTATTTTTAGAAAACACCTGTGTGGTCAAAATGCTCACTCTCCTTAACAAATGCCTTGAGGGGTGTAGTTTGCAAAATAGGGTCACTTCTTAGGCACCTTGCACACGACCGTAGCCATAAGCACGGTCCGTGATTACGGGCAAGGCCAGCTGCGGACAGTCGTCTGCATTGGCAGGTCACGCTCCCATTATAGTATGGGAGCAGGGTCTATAAAATAAAGAAATGGGACATGTCCTATTATTTACGGAAGCGTAAATATATGGAAAGGTGTCCGTTGGCCATAGAAATGAATAGGCCCGTAATTACGGTCTGTAAGTACGGATGAAATCTACGGTCGTGTGCATGGGGCCTAATGGACTTGTTTTACGATTTGACTTCAGAGCCTCTGTAATTCTGAAACAATACTTTGTAAATCGCCAAATTAGGACTCTATTACGCATGGTACTCTTCACTCCTAAACCCTGTCGTATGTACAGGCAAAATATTAGGGCCACATGTAGGGGGTTTCTAAAACCAGGAAACATAGCAAGTGGGCATGGACAATTTTTTTTTTTAACTCTGTAGCATTCACTGTACACCAATTTCAAGAAAATAAACTGTGGAGTCAACATGCTCACTACAACCCTATGTGAATGCCTTGAGGGGTGTAGTTTATAAAATTAGGTCTTCTGGGAGTGTTTCTTAAAGGGAAGGTGTCATGATTTTTTTTTTTTATAATATTGCTTTTAGTGTGATATTAAAATAAATTTTATTTATTTGTGTTCTTGTGTTCTACTTATTTTTTTTTCTTACATTTACTTGTCTATGGGGGCTGCCATTTTTTTTTTTTTCATCTCTATATGTGTCGATTAACGACACATACACAGATGGAATACAGCACATACATCCCCATAGAGAATGCGAACGGGAGCCGTTCCATTCACTGCAGCGTACGCCGTCTGTGTGGGAACGGCGCATGCGCCGCTCCCACACAGACCAAAACGAAGCTCGTTAGCAGAGCGAAATCTGGAGCCATTTTCATGTGGACCGGGAACTGCTACCGGACAGTCAGATGACGCCTTCCGGCCACGGCTTCCGGCCACGGCTTCCGGCCATGGCTTCCGGCCATATGTTCAAGGAAGCGAGGGCGCAAGGAATAGGAGCGGCAGCAGGAGCAAGTAAGTTATGTTTGTGTATGTGATTTGTGTATGTTAGTGTTATACTGTCTGCTTAGCACTGTATCTAATCCTCCTACACTGTGCATTCGCTCAGAAAATGGTGGCACACAGTGTAGGAGGTTTGAAGATTCAACCCCCTCCTTTTCCTGGCACTAGCCAGAATAAGGGAGGGGGGATTGTGCGAGGACACTAGAGCGAGTGTGTCTACCCCAAATTTGCAGCATAAAGCAATGAGGTTGCTTTACCACATTGACCATGCTGCCATTTTGGGAACTGCCCCCTCTAGTGACCAGCACATGGAAATGTTATAAATTAGAAACTAATTTATAATATTTCCTGACTTGTGAAAAAATAAAAAAAATTAAAACAATGTGTTGTTTAACTAAAAAAAAAAAAAAAAATTCTAGCGACACATTCCCTCTAAGTCTGCCACCTTAAGGCCACTACGAACCCACAGTATAGTGGTGCCCGGAAAACATCCTAATAAAATAGAGGCCAGAAAATACACAATGTGCTCCTTCAATTTTGAGGCCAGTGTTGCAGTCAACATTTGAGGCCACATATGGATGAAAAAAAAAAAATAATGACGTTCAAATTTCACCTTCACTTTGCTTTAATTTTTGTGAAATACCTGAAGGGCTAAGAGACAGAATGCTGTTTTGAGTACTTTCAGGGCTGTGATTTTTAAAATGGGGTGATTTGTATGGGTTTCTAACATTGAGAACTGAATTGGTCCCTTGAAAACAGGTTTTGGAAATTTACTTGAAAATGTGAAAAAAATTCTAAGCCTGCTAACGTCCTAAAAAAAATGAAAGGATTTTTAAAAAATGTTGCCAACCTAAAGCAGACATATGGGAAATGTTAATTAGTAACAATTTTTTGTGGTATAACCATATGTCTTACAAGCAGATCATTTTTCCACATTTTTGATAAATTTTGGTGTTTTTCACAAATAAACAATGAATGTATCGACCCAAATTTAAAACTAACATAAAGTACAATGTGCCACGAGAAGTGATTTTGATAAGTAAAAGCACTACAAAGTTATAATAACCACATAAAAGTGAGACATGTCAGATTTGAAAAATATGTCTCTGTAATGAAGGTGAAACTGTGGCGGCAAGGAGTTATGGGGTTGTCCGGGATTTTTTCTGAAACAGCCCCACTCTTGCTCACTCCGATTTGCAATACCAAACACAGCCCATTGACAAGAGTGAAGATGGAGCTGAGCAATCCATACTAGACAACACATCCCCAGACACCTTTTTTCCAATTCAGTACAACCCCCTAATTTGGAGGACTTAATACTTACTCTTGATGGAAATGTCTGTACTTTATTTCCTGCAATATCCAGAATCTTCAGCTTCCTCAACCTACATAGGCCCTAGAGATGAGATAAAGTACTGTATGTAAGATGGATATTACACAATACAGAGAACTAGGAGAAGAACAGGCTTCAGTGGCTTAGAACATCTTCCATTTCCCAATTTCCGCTACTTACACACAAAAAGAAGACCGCATCTTCCTACACAACGACAGCCCTCTCGGCCACTAGGCAGAGCTGAGAGGGCTCATATATGACTTATATTTCAGAAAATGACAAGGTGGGAAGTATTACATATGAGTACTCCTGCTGTTGCTCATTAGTAAAGATGGTTCCAAGAGTGTGGGCACATGGTTATTGACATAATAGTACCTGTACCTGGTTGGCAGCTTGGGAAGGTGCCTTGTGGATGCAATTGGCCCTCATTAGTTTCAACTTAAAAAGGTGTCTGAAGATGACCTATTCTGAAGACACCTGCCATACGGACAGGTTCTCTTTATCGGTCTTACAGTATGTTCCCATAGTATTTCATTTACACGACCTGATCTAGTCAAAGACATTGCACACGATGTGTTCCTCACCTCTGGAAGACCAATCAGTTTGTTCCGATAAATTCGCAGCTCCTTCAGATTGCTCAGATAGCCGATCTGCTCCGGTAGTGTCTCCAGTTGGTTATTTCCAAGGTGCAACTCACAAAGATTTTGTAGGACACACAACTCTTTGGGAATGTCTTGTAGGCAGTTATGGTTTATGCTAAGCTTTTCAAGACATTGCAGCCTACACAAGTCACATGAATAGGTAAAGGTATGCAGGTTAATTATTACTTTTTTTATTTTTGCAAAAACGCTGAGGCATTAAAGACCACAAATAATAATGTCAAATGTCAGAAGTAAAAGTAAATCTGTAGCCAAAATTGTTAGAAAAGAATCTGCTCACTTGTCTGCTTTAATAAATACTTGCATTCCTCATGAAACAATAATTCTGGAGCAACTTTTCTTAGAATTGGGTTTTATTGTGCGTGTCAATGTGCCTGGCTTTGTTGGCACACTAAGGGGCAATATGTCTGGCACTATTACGTAGGGATTATGCATGCCCTGTGGGAGACTGTGGCTGGCTCCATTACTGGGGTGCTGTTGCTGGATCTGTTATAGTGGCTGGCACTTAAGGCCCTATTACACTGGCCAATAATCGGACAAACGATCGTTCTTATGAATGCTTGTTCCCGATCATTGCCCTATTTAAACAGGGCAACGATCAGCCGATGAACGAGCAAACACTTACTCATCGGCTGATCGTATTGTTTATGCAGCAATAAATATTATTGTTCTCGGCAGCACATCTCCCTGTGTAAACAGGGGGATGTGCTGCCAACATGATGGAAATGCATGGGGACGAGAGATCGTAGTAATGAGCGCTCGTCCCCATGCATATCCAATCATAAGGAGCAATAAGCACCGATCAACAAGCTGTCTCGTTGATCGGCGCTCATTTTCAGGGCCCATATTGGCCGGTGTAGAAGGACCTTAATGCTGTCTATTTGATATCTCTTGGGCATCTCTATTATATGATTCTAGTTGATGCAGATGACATCAGAGCCTAACATGAGAATCTAATGATACATTTGAGAAATCAATTGAAATTCAGTGAAAAAATAGATACATACAACTCCACTCCTTCAATGTCTTTTGTGCCAACTAAACTCTGGCAATGGAAATTAACAAGAGCTACACGCATTAATATCCATGTCATCACAATCCCATAATGTGAGACTGGAAATAGCCCTTCATTAATGCTAAGCCAGCTTGAGCTATTTTGACACTATTATGAAATGGGATCTACACTGTGTCCTTGTATTTTTATTAGGTCTTATTCCCTCTGGCGTTTAAGACTATTTCAAGTCCAAGCTATTTTAAGGCTAATGAATAGTTATAACATTTTATGCATCATTTATGCTAGCGGCTATTTTTTCCTCAAAAGAGTATATGCTGGTGGTTACATTTGCTATGGGGCCCAGCGCTTTCTAGTTACGCTGCATAAACTTACTACTAGAAATAACATAGAAGACCACTGATCCCTGCAGTTGAACACAACATTCAACCACAGGGTCAAGGAAAAGAATGTATACAATATACTGGAGACAGGAAGTTCACACCGGTTTGTTCAGACAACTTTTTTACTTTAGCGTTTCCTTGTCCTAGCGAAGGGATTGATACGCACAGTACTTGTGTAGATGCCTTAGAGCATTGTCCAGCCATAAATTCCATACATACAACACACACTTGACCCTATCGGGAGATATGGCCGTCAGAGAAGAGGCTGCTCCACTCGGGACTCCCCTCTATTAGTCAGATTAGAGAGCCGATACAAAGAGTGTCCCTCGCTTTTGGAGACCTAGATTGTTCATTTGAATGACTAGAATGTTATAATATATGCAGGGAAAGTGTATGACTGACAACCGACCCATGTCAATAAGGATATGTTCATACGCTTAGCAAATGACGTCTGAAAATCCGGAGCTGTTTTCAAGCGAAAACAGCTCCTGATTTTCAGACATTTTTGTAACCACTGTTATTGGAGCTGTTTTGCAATGGAGTCAATGTGACATGCACTTCTTTTTCGTGGACGTCTTTTTAAGTGCCGTATTTTGAAAGCGACGCATAAAATTAAGCCTCGTGAGAACAGAACACTGTAAATCCCATTGCAAGCAATGGGCAGATGTTTGGAGGCGTAATGGGGCCGATTTTGCAGGCGTAATTCGAGGCGTAAACGGCCCGAATTTCATCTGAAACCACTGCATGTGAACATACCCTAAGAATCATGAGAGACAGATATATTAAAGGGGTTGTCTTATCTCAACAACTTCTTTAAGTGAAGCTGGCTGATCGCCATGGGTCCGGCCTTAGAAATTACCTGTGATCGGTGGAAGCTGCATGTAATATTACATGCCAGCCAATTAATATATGTACAGGTATGAATTCCGCTCTTTATTAGGGATTTTCAACTCTGGCTCATAGTGAAGGACCCCCTTAATTAACCCCTTAGTGACCCCCAATACGCCTTTTCACGGTGGTCACTCGCGGCAGCCTAGTCTAAGTCCTGCACGGGTGTCCCATGCAGGCTGGAACGGGTACTCAGCTTTCTTATGACAACCGGGCTCCTGCTCCAACGGTAGAGATCGAAGTTTACATAGATTGCAGCCGTTTAACCTCTTAAATGATGCGGTCAATAGCGACCACAGCATTTAAGTCATTTACAGAAGGAGGGAGCTCCACCTGTCACCCATCGGCGGCCTGCAAATGCAATCGCAGGCTTCTAATGGGATGTCATGGCAGCCGGGGGCCTAACAAAGGCCCCCAGGCCTGCCCTGGCTATATGCATAGTAGGCCGTGCCAGAGGCGCATCCTAATAGATTATCTGTCAGTTTTACACTGACAGTATACCAATGCATTATTGCCTAAGTATACCAAAGCATTATAGCAGCGATCAAAAGATCGCATAGTGAAGTTCCCAATGTGGGATTTAAAAAAATAAGTAATAAATGTTAAATAAAAAATATTAATAAAGATTACAGTTAAAAATAAAAATAAAATTCCATTAAAAAGTGGTTTTATTTAGTAAAAGTGTAAAAAGGAAATAAAAGTATACATATATGGTATCGCGGTGACCATAACGACACAAACAATAAAGTTAACATGTAATTTAAACTGCAAGGTGAGCACCGTAAAATAAATACATGTTATTTACGATGCACGGTTAACGGCTTAAATTTAAAACGCATAGAACAATTGCTGTTTTTTTTCTATTCTACCCAAAAAAAGTTAATAAAATAGTGCCATTACAAAATACAACTAATCCCGTAAAAAAAAAGTCCTCATACAGCTATGTTGACGGAAAAATAAAAAAGTTATAACTCTTTAAATGTGACGATGGAAAAACGAAAAAAAAATGCTTGGTCATCAAGGCCTAAAATAGGCTGGTCACTAAGGGGTTAATATACAATAAATTAACAAACCGCTAGAAATATCATGTTAAGAAACATTAACAATTCAGAAGTTGAGGAACCTGAACTTACTTTTGTATTTCCGCAGGAAGCTTCTCAATTAAATTGTTGTTCAAATTTAGAGACGTCAAATTTTGTAATCCATCTTGAAAATTAAAAAAATATATATTTTTTAATAAATAATAAAGTGAACCTCTGTTCACATTACATATGGCCCATATAGTATATGATTTGTAAACACATTTAAAGGCTAGGCATGTTTTTGGAATTAACTATTTAAAAGATCTGTCGAAAACAGTATATAGTTCCAGGACAACCTTTGGAAACATAAAAACATTTATGTGAATATTTATAGCAGCTTGTTTTATTAGCTGTACTTTTAATAAGCAACTGTGAACTAGGAGTGGAGTCGTCATGTCTGGATGATCAAGTGTTTGCCCAAATGCGATTTTATGTGTATGGCTAAAGGGTGCCACTAAAAGGGTGGGGCTCAATTTATAGATTAATTTTACTGATTAGTCTTTCCCTGTATAAATTATTTCGCTGGGAATTGGTGAGGAAATGTGCAACAGGGGGCAATTAAATAAATGATTCTTGATCCAACACCTTTCAAGCTGAACTTCAGGGGCCGAGGGTGGTGGGACACATTTTGAAACTACCGCCTTGGGCACCAAGAGGGCTTGACCCACCCGTGGTACAGTATGGTTGACTTAGCAGATCAAAATGGAAAGCATAATGGATGCTATTGACTTTATGGAACGGAGGCAAAATTATGCCAAATGATGCCATTTGCCATGAGGAAAATCTGACTTAATCAACGAGGACATTAATAGAAACATCTCTCTTTGTTTTTCTGTAAAAACAATAGACAGATTAACGTAGGGAAATGCGCCAGTGTGAACAGAGCTTAAGGCATTCAGACTTGTGTGTGTTGGCTCTGTATACTGTCTCGATGGAGTAGGGTTTAGAATATGGAGGCAATGTTATTCTATGAAGGTGATCAGGCCTCAGATATTCACCACGGATGTTTCACCCCATGCACTGTGTATTCTTCAATATGCCGCTTGTTTGGATGCAGTATAACAAACAATATTCGCTTATAGCAGCGATGGTACCAGTACTTCTAGGAGAGAATACAATGCATTATACAGTACTGGCTGCAACATAGTGGATAATATGTGTGAATCACCTCGAAGACTTGCCCTACTATTGACTTAGTAGTACTAAAGATTTCCTTAACATTTTTACCATCTTCGGTAGAAGGTATTTGGTCTGTTCAAGTTAAAAATAAAGGAATTCAGATGTAGTAAAAATGCTACAAAAGGTGAATGAATCACAAATGCTTCAGTGACACAAAAGATCCAACTAAATTCTGGAGCCAGGTAACCATTTGTAAGTACCAAGGGAAGATGGTTGCAGATCCGAGCACTCAAGCGCAGATTTCTAGGGGAGTACAAGATTTGATGCTTTATGGCTGAAGGAAGTCTGGCATTGTATATATAAAAAAATTTATTGCACATGTAAAACAAACAAAGTTTAAGAAAAAAATTAATATGTCAAGGCAATAAAGACTTTAGGTTAATACATGGTATAGCAGGATAGACTATGAGTGCTGGTCAAAAAAATGAACTAAGTATATGATAGAATAACATCTATCCATAGAAAAATAATATTTAGTACATGGACGGCTGAGTTCAATTGTACATGTTTCAAAAACAACCCTTCAATTCCTTTCCATGTTTCGCGATGACATGCACCCCCTGAGGAGGCAGATCATCACAAAATGCGCGTTATGGATGACGTTTCATCCATGTCACCGCTGCAGCCAATCAAAAGCTGTAGTGGCAGTCACGCACATCAGGATGTCGTCAGAAGTCAGAAGGCCAGCCTCCAGGGATGACGCTTCATCCCACGTGACCGCCTCTGCAGCCAATCACAGGCTGCAGCGGCCTCTGCAGCCAATCACAGGCTGCAGCGGCCTCTGCAGCCAATCACAGGCTGCCGCGTCAGAAACGAAGGTCGGATTGGAGGAAGAAGATGGACTCGTCACCAAGACAACGACCGGGTACGTATGAATTGATTTTTATTTTATTTTTAATCAGCAGCCTCTTTTCTCTATCAGTGATTGATAGAGACAAGTGGCTGCCGATTAGTGTAATATTTCTGTTATCTTTTTCTGCCCGCCCGGCTGTTGCTAGGCAACGGCACCGTCACACACGGATGGCACACGGATGCCTTCCGTGTGCCTTCAGTTTTTTTGACGGCCCCATTGACTTGCATGGGCCTCACGGTCACGGAATCTCGGACCAAAGTAGGACATGCTCCACTTTGGATCGGAACGGAGCAACGGGACCGTCAAAAAAACTGAAGTGTGCATGGCCCCATTGAAATGAATGGGTCAGTGTGCTAGCCGTCAGAAAAACGGCTAACACCCTGAAGGAAAAAACTGAAGTGGGCATGGGGGCCTTAGACTGGCCTTTAAACATACTCAAAAACATTTATATGCACTAGCAATCTCCCCTACTCTATTTACATAGATTTGTCAGGGATAGGAGCACTTTATGGAGAATAGATTAAGGGTTGTTTTTGAAACATGTACTAAATGTTATCTTTCTATGGATATATGTTATTCTGTCATATACTTAGTTCATTTTTTTGACCAGCACTCATAGTCTATCCTGCTATACCATGTATTAACCTAGTCTTTATTGCCTTGAGATATTACGTTTTTTAAACTTTGTTTTATATGTGCAATAAAATTTGTTATACTTATATATATATATAAATGGCTATATACTCCTTTTTTACCTGCCATGGTTTAATCACCTGGCATTGTGCCCGCTATGTACAGGTGAATGGCAGCTACCTTTGCCAGGTTTTCTGTATTGTGGTTTACAGTTTATATTGTCACAGGTTAATCTCCTGTATCTATATAGATTTAGTACTTTGTTTCCACAACTAATTAGTGTTGAACTGGTTTATCTAGTTCTGGCTGCTTCAAGAACAATTGTGTCAATATATTATATAATGTTCTTATTCCAAAAGCTACGTCTCCCCTCTTCTGGCCGGAGGTTTAATGTATAAGTATGAGATATAATAACATTGGCTCTGCTACTTTGCCCGTTATGCTTGGCAGTTAGTGCACTAAAGATGGGCCAAGGTCCTCGCCAGAAGCCAAAGAGGATCAGTACCCAATAATGTTCCACCAGTAAAGGGGAACGATGTTCACAAGGCTGAGTGCATCCACTCCGTGTTATTACAGATAAGTGATCTCAATACTGAGGCCTTATGTAATACTACGTCAAGAAAATCTAACATTTCTATTGATTTCTTTCTACAATATAAATAAAGTTACTGCTACTGTTACTTTCGCTCCATGCTTGAAAAAAATGTCAAGAGGCTCAAAGAGTCTCAACAACGGAGAAAAAAAAACTATTGTTTGATACTCCATCCACGGTGTGCTGCGTCTTCTTCACATTAAGTTTATATAGACCTTTGAGTGATGTCAGGCGGGAACCTCTTGAGAGGCATGCACCCCACTTCCAAACTTTTACTAGTCCGTACTGTACATTTTAAATTGCACCAAAATACCTTAAATCCCTTGAGGGCACTGTTAATATTGGGCATTTGGATGGAACAAAATCTATTATTCTTTATCCTCCCATCGTGCCAGAGGTGATAACTTTTTTATTCAATGCATCTTATTTTGCAGGGAACATTTTTATATTATTAGGTAGTTGATTGAGATACGTATACATTTACTTAATGCTGTTATCACAGGGAAAAATGACAGTATAAAAAAAATTGGAGAAAAAAAATAAATAAAACAATTTATTGAAATTCCATTAATAAGTTGTTCAATTTATTATACAGGTTATTATGATAGTTATAATGATATAATTTGTTTGTATGTTAATTACTGTGACATATGCATAATTATTTTATTATAATAGAATTAATAATAATAGTAATAATAAAGTATTTTTAGACATTTTTGTATTTTATATTTTTTTTCTATACTATTTAAGATATAATAATGGCACAGATAGAAAGATAGATAAATAGTTTTGTGGAAAAAGATTCAGCATTTTATTCATTTAAAACCCTGCTCACTCTGGGCTTAGGAGTCCAGTCAGGTCCACCATCAGGGCAATACAGGTAGGACAGTGGTCAGGGGCCCCAAGGTAATGAATTGAAAATAAAAGGGCTCACACTAACCTACCAGCTGCCTTCTAATGCACACTGGTCACTGCATGGGACTTACTTATTTATATTTCTACTAAATAAATGGTCCCTATTTAATAGGTAATGACATGCAAAACGTGTTCTGTTAATTTCACAAGCCCGTTACACTCCACTATCAGCAAACAATGGGGCCACAGCACTGTCTAGATAGAAAGTACTACACTCACTGGGGTAGGAACCCCCAGTCATTTATTGATGGACTATCCTAAGGATTGGACATTAAAGGGGTTTTCCAATATTTTTTTTAAATTATTTTTTTAATCACTGCAACGCTTCTCAATTTATCTATTAATGCCCACTGAATATCATTACCTAAATTTTTATTATTTAACCCCTTCCCGACATTTGTCGTAAGTATACGACATGGAAAGCCACTGCTTCCCGCAAAATGTCGTATACTTACGTACATGGTACGCTTTCACTCCGGAGCCTGGTCGAATGTCCTGGCAAAAGATTAGTGCCCCATGTAGGGTGTTTCTAAAACCCGGAAACACAGCATAATAATTAGAGAGCTGTCTTGTTATGGTGGCACAAGCTTGGCACCACATATTGGCATATCTATGGAAAAAATCCCACTTTCACTCTCCAACATTGAGAGCACACTAATTTCTACAAAACATCTGCAGGGTTAAAATGCTTACTACACCCCTAGGTAAATGCATTGAGGGGTGTAGTTTCCAAAATTGGGTCACTTCTTGGGGGTTTCCACTGTTTTGGGCCCACAGGCACCCAGAAACCAATCCAGCAACATCTGCACTCCAAATGGCGGTCCTTCCCTTCTGAGCCCTGCCGTTTGCCCAAACAGCAGTTTATGACCATATATGGGGCATTGCCGTACTCCGGAGAAATTGCTTTACAAATGTTGGGTTCTTTTTTTCGTTAAGAAAATGAAACATTTTGCGCTAAAGCTACGTCTTATTGAAGAAAAAGGATTGTTTTTATTTTCACTGCCCAATTCTAATAAATTCTATGAAACATCTGTGGGGTCAAAATGCTTGCTACACCCCTAGATGAATTCCTCAAGAGGTGTAGTTTCCTAAATGGAGTCACTTTTTGGGCGTTTTCATTGTTTTGTCCCCTCAGGGGCTCTGCAAATGCGACCTGGCCTCCGCAAACCATTCCTGCTAAATGTGATCTCCAAAAGCCAAATAGCGCTCTTTCCCTTCTAAGCCTTGCCGTGTGTCCAAACAGCCGGTTATTACCACATGTGGGGTATTGTTTTACTCGGGAGAAATTGCTTTACAAATTTTGCGGTGCTTTTTCTCCTTCAGTCCTTGTGGAAATGAGAAAAAATTAGCTAAACCTACATTTTCTTTGAAAAAATGTTGATTTTTATTTTCAGGGACTACTTCCAATAATTTTTGCAAAAAACTTGTGGGGTCAAAACGCTCACTATACCCCTAGATAATTTCCTCAATGGGTTTAGTTTCCAAAATGGGGTCACTTGTGGGGGGTTTCCACTGTTTTGTTCCCTCAGGGGCTCTGTAAATGCGACATGGCCTCCGCAAACCATTCCTGCTAAATTTGAGCTCCAAAAGCCAAATGGCGCTCTTTCCCTTCTAAGCCCTGCCGTGTGTCCAAACAGCCGTTTATTACCACATGTGAGGTATTGTTTTACTCGGGAGAAATTGCTTTACAGATATTGCGGTGCTTTTTCTCCTTTAGTCCTTGTGGAAATGAGAAAAAAAAATCGCTAAACCTACATTTTCTTTGAAAAAATTTAGATTTTAATTTTCACGGCCTACTTCTAATAATTTCTGTAAAAAACCTGTGCGGTCAAAATGCTCACTATACCCCTAGATAATTTCCTTGAGGTGTGTAGTTTCCCAAATGGGGTCACTTTTGGGGGATTTTCACTGTTTTGAATACTTTGAGGGGTGAAGTTTTTAAAATGGGGTGACTTATTGGGGGTTTCTAATATATAAGGCCCTCAAAACCACTTCACAACTGAACTGGCCCCTGTAAAAATAGCCATTTGACATTTTCTTGAAAATGAGAGAAATTGCTGCTAAAGTTCAAAGCCTTGTAACGTCCTAGAAAAATAAAAGGATGTTCAAAAAACGATGCCAATCTAAAGTAGACATATGGGGGATGTTAATTAGCAACAATTTTGTGTGTTACAACTGCCTGTCTAACAAGCAGATACATTTAAATTGAGAAAACTGCTAATTTTTGCAATTTTTTGCTAACTTTTGGTGTTTTTCACAATTAAATACTGAACATATCGAGCAAATTTTGCCAGTAACAAAGTCCAATGTGTCACGAGAAAACATTCTCAGAATCGCTTGGATAGGTAAAAGCATTCCGACGTTATTACCACATAAAGTGAAACATGTCAGATTTGAAAAATGAGGCTCTGTCAGGTAGGTCAAAAGTGGCCAAAGAGGGAAGGGGTTAATTTACCATTATTCTCTTTTGTTTACATTGCGATGTTTGTTTACCTCTGTGTGTTCGTTGTCTTGCTCTTCCGGTCATACAGTTCCCGGCATGCACCGCTTGTGTCCCAACATGCAATGCGCCGGCAGCAGGGACTCATCACACCTACTACACCCAGCTATAAACATTTTCTAATCTCCGTTGCCATTTTATTGCTCTCAGATCAGTGAGAGCTAACGATAAACGTGAAACATAGAAGGGCTGTACCAAACAACACTCTCTTACATAATGGTAAAAAAAATTATTTATTTGACCCCAGAGCCGGAGTCCCAGAACAGGGTGTTAGTATAGGCTCTGCTCCGGGACTCTGGAATCCCCTGATATCACTGTCCATATATGGACAGTGTTGTCAAGGGCTTCGCCAGAGTCCCGGGCAGAGCGCTAGTATAGTCTCTGCCTTGGGACTCTGTGGAATCCCCTGACATCACTGTCCATATATTTACAGTGTTGTCAGGGGCTTTCCCAGAGCCGGAGTCCCGAGCAGAGCGCTAGTATAGGCTCTGCTCCAGGACTTTATGGAATCCCCGAACCCCAGCACCGGAGTCCTTGTCAGAGCTCTACTAGCAACTAGCTACTGGCTGCTGACATCACTGACATAATTTATTTTGATAGTTTCTGGTCCGCTACTAGGGGGGAGAAAATGACGCGCAGGCTCTGTGATAGCGCAGGAATGGGCATGCATGGTAAACACTGCTAGTGTAGAAACCACTCATGCTCAGAGACTAGCAGTCTTTACCACGCATGCCCACTTCTGCGCGTCTTTTTCTCTCCCCTAGCAGCAGACCGGAAACTATCAGAAGAAAGGGAGTATCCTGGCTTTGGCGCCCAGTCGCAATTACAACCGCTGCGACCCCTATGGCTATAGTGGCAATCATCAGGGGATCCGGGGCACCGGGCCAAAAGTCCAGGGCTTGGGCCCCAAAAGCCCGATGCTAGCGACACCACTGATCTAAACCTCTTCTCATTCTGGGCTTAGGAGTCCAATGGACGGTCCTACTCAGTGCTTGACCGCTATTTCAGTATGTGCACAGGGAAGGCTGTCAACCAAGTAGGACCGCCCATTGGACTCCTAAGCCTAGAATGAGCAGAGATTTAAATCAATAAATGACAAGTTATATTAAATATTTTCCCACAAAACAATATATCAATCTGCTCGGCGCCTCCTGCTCTATAACATGCTGCCCGCAGACAGAAACGCATGTCTATTTAAATCGGAGAAATAGATATATATATTATCAAAATTGCGCTTTACATGTAGGTCTGATCCGATAAGTTGCTTAGTTGTAGGCACCTGAAACAATAACCTTGAATGGTTGAGGAAAAATGAAATACTCTGAAGTCACCATCCAAACTGGTCAGCAGAACAAAGGCTACCTTTTACTAGTAATGGCCACCTGGGATCTGTCTACACCACAGTAGATACCAGTTATGGTAAAACGTTCTTGAGTTATTATACAAATCGTTTTTTTTGTATAGGGACAATTTAAAGAAAAAGAGTGAATTACGATATTTCTCACCACTAACAACTTATACATAAGCCATCTCGTGACTAATAAGACTAACCCCTCTTGTACACGACCGAGATCGGGCCGTGAAAAACTGGCTGGATTTCCTAGCCGGACCGCGGTACAGGTGATCGGGACTCCTGGCATCATAGACATTTTATGATGCTAGGAGTCCCTGCCTTCCCGTGGGACTGCTGTTCTGTACTGTATAATTGTGTTCAGTACGCAACAGCAGTTCCGTGGGGAGTCAGGGACTCCTAGCATCATAAATGTCTATGAAGCCAGGAGTCCCGATCACCTGTACCGCGGTCGGGCCGGGAAATCCAGATGACACTTGGACCGTTTTTCACGGTGCAATCTCAGTCGTGTGAAAGAGGTAATAATGGGTCAAGCATTGACATTTCTGTTTGAATACATACCAAACACACATGCTGGTATATCGGTTATTTTATTACCAAACATGTGTAATATCTGCAAGGAATGTAAATACTCCAGTTCTTCAGGAACTTTTGCAAACTGGTTGTTCCCCAGGTTTAAAACGGTGAGCTGCAGAAATAGATCAGAAGAAGGGACAATGTGAATAAGAAACACGTTCATTTAAAGGAGTTGTCTTATAAATAGAACTTCTGTCTATATGGCATATAGACGTCATAGAGGAGGTTACATTCTGGCGTTCCCAAGCGCAGCATGCTCTGGGTATGGCGCTTTTTTCAGGCGTTATTCCCATAGGCTTCTCTCTATAGGACTTAAAAAACACCAGAAAAAAAATTGTATGATGCACAAAATGACACCAAATCGAAAAACGCCACTAAAACACCTTAAGCCCATGTTACATTTTAATAACGCTAGCGTTTTCAGAAGCAATTTTTGATGCAGATTAAAACGCCAGAAATTTTCTGTGTGAAGGAGGCCAAGATCACATGTGCAGTTTTAACGCAGTTTTTGTTTCTTTTTAAAACAAACACAGTGGACACAAAAGATGGGAGATGCATCAGTCTTTTCTTATATATTTACTTACTTTTGGATCCACTGCCACAAAAACTGCATGTGTGATTTTGGCCTTTTTACAGGAAAACGCTTTGTTGCACTTTTTGCAGTGTTTTTTTTAAAGAAAGAAATATTGCGGCCAGATGTTTGCAAAAAGTCAAACACACTACAAGCAAATATTGCTTTATTTTGTGCCGGTTTTCCTCACTTTCGGCTTTTTTGTGTCCATTTTCAAAACGCAGCATGCTCTAGGAGCAGTATGGCTTTTTTTTAGGCATTTTCCCATAGGCTTTTCAATAGTACTCAAAAAACACCTAAAAAAAAACCTTTTAAAAAAACATGAAATTCATGGCGTTTTTTCCCATCTGAAGTAAATGCGTCAAAAAAACTTTTTTTCATTCATATTATTTAGCGCTAATTAAAATATTGAATTTAAAATTCTGCCGCTAGGTAAACTACTGTGGCGCTGTCCTTCCAGCTGCACGGAGCGCCAGCCACAGTTAATGCCATAAAAACCAGACTTTCCGATGTTCGGCTGTTTTATTTAGTATTTTTACATTCCTGTGGTAATGGCTGAAGAAGTTTGAAATTTTGGTTTTGAATTAAAATACAAATTTTAGATTAGCTGCATGTTGTAAAAAAAAAATTTGTGAATGGTTTTACAGGTGGATGGAGGGTCAGTGTAGTCACCCCCTGGTGGTGGCACCTGTTGCTGGGCAATGACCTGGATTTATTTGGGAGATACCAAACCAGCTCCATAATTATGCATAATCCTATAACAATATCCTCCATTTATAACCCTGTATTTTATATAGTGAGAAGCATGAATCTCACATTGCTCAGCGCGATCACTTCTTCAGGCAGTTGGCACAGAGAGTTACTCTTCAGGTGCAGGGACGTCAGCTGGGTGAGGCTGCCCACTGCCCTCGGCACACGCTGCAGCCTTTTCCCATTCAGGTTTAGGGTCCTGGCTTTACCCCGGATAGCCCGCAGTACCAGCACATCAGCCATGAGCCTGGCGCTGTCACCATAGTCCCACTCGCTATTATACAGCTAAAGAAGAAGACGCGAACCAGTTGCCAAGACAACGACGTTTACGCATGATCGAAGCGGCCATGTTAAGTAATGGCAAAGCCCATTCCGTTCATTTAACAAGCTGCATGAGTAAGCTACATACTGATTGGTCAGAACATAGACACATGATCGTAAATTCCTGATTCTTATTTGTTGGTTTATCTAACAGCCCCGTGCTGATTGGTACCATGATGACTGTATCTCCTCCCTTTCCGTCTGGGAACACTGACAGAAACATGGCGGCGCCCTTGGCTAGGGTTTCTGTATGGCCGGTGGCCGTGAGGACTCTCAGTACGGCGGGTAAGGAGGCGGGAAGTGAAGACATTTCTATTGGGCTGAAGACTGACCTAGTCGGCAGCTACGATACTTGTAGTAACCGCCGTAGTCACGTGATCGGAAACCCCAGGGTCTGTCATTGTCAGATCTCCCGCACATGGAGGACGAGAAAAGGGGCATCCTGGTACGGCTGTGCTGGTGTCTTCTGACGTGCCTGGTACCGCTGTGCTGGCGTCTTCTGACGTGCCCGGTACCGCTGTGCTGGCGTCTTCTGACGTGCCCGGTACCGCTGTGGTGGCGTCTTCTGACGTGCCCGGTACCGCTGTGCTGGCGTCTTCTGACGTGCCCGGTACCGCTGTGCTGGCGTCTTCTGACGTGCCCGGTACCGCTGTGCTGGCGTCTTCAGACGTGCCCGGTACCGCTGTGCTGGCGTCTTCAGACGTGCCCGGTACCGCTGTGCTGGCGTCTTCTGACGTGCCCGGTACCGCTGTGCTGGCGTCTTCTGACGTGCCCGGTACCGCTGTGCTGGCGTCTTCAGACGTGCCCGGTACCGCTGTGCTGGCGTCTTCAGACGTGCCCGGTACCGCTGTGCTGGCGTCTTCTGACGTGCCCGGTACCGCTGTGCTGGCGTCTTCTGACGTGCCCGGTACCGCTGTGCTGGCGTCTTCTGACGTGCCCGGTACCGCTGTGCTGGCGTCTTCAGACGTGCCCGGTACCGCTGTGCTGGCGTCTTCTGACGTGCCCGGTACCGCTGTGCTGGCGTCTTCTGACGTGCCCGGTACCGCTGTGCTGGCGTCTTCTGACGTGCCCGGTACCGCTGTGCTGGCGTCTGCTGACGTGCCCGGTACCGCTGTGCTGGCGTCTTCTGACGTGCCCGGTACCGCTGTGCTGGCGTCTTCTGACGTGCCCGGTACCGCTGTGCTGGCGTCTGCTGACGTGCCCGGTACCGCTGTGCTGGCGTCTGCTGACGTGCCCGGTACCGCTGTGCTGGCGTCTGCTGACGTGCCCGGTACCGCTGTGCTGGCGTCTGCTGACGTGCCTGGTACATGCCAACCAAAGCTCTGAATGTTACGCCTCTTGGCGGCTATCTGTTACTGGACATTGGCAGGTTGTGGTAGATTTGTTCTCCATTACCGGTCTATTTAATTAAAAAAAAAAAGTTGTAGTAGTGAGAAGCCATGAGGAGACCCCAGCAAGCCATAGTAGATAGCACGAAAAGGTGGTTGGGTTGAGCATTGCACCTGTCACTTGGCTGGTAGCAGGTCCGCCATGAGATATTTCGGGGCCCCATACAGCCAAGGAAGGTAAAGTAAAGGGATGGGAGGTAAGGCAGCGGTGAAAAGCAAACTAGTAGGAGATCTCTTTGGAGGGGCAGGGCAGAGCTAGCTGGTGGGTATCAGGGGGCAAGGTTGAGAGACTAAGTGCCAGGGCTTAGCGGGGGGGAAGGAGGGGATTTTTGAGAACAGAATGTGGCATAGGTGACGACACCGGGCATGAGGGTGCCCCTGCTGCCCGTCGGAACGGGCCCCCCCATGGCCGGCGGCGTACTATAGCAGAGCAGGGAGGTATCTCCCTGCTCTGCAATCTACTAGGGCCACTGTAGCTCCCTGAAGGAGCGAAATCCCTGTGTGGCCGGGGATTCCGCTCCTGGAGCGCTCCGCTTGATGTCTCTGTCCGTATATGGACAAATAAAGCTTTCCTGATGTGCTGTGCACTAGTGTAAAAGTGCAAGTGACAGTAATAACTTTCATTTACAGTGGGATTTTATTTTATAGAATGTGTTCATTGTAAATCTGGCATTTAATAATGTTGTTTACCTCCTTAGCTGCTCTGTGCCGACGTGCGGCCCCTTTGGGCCCCCTCCCCAATGAACAGTTTATGGGTAAGGATTTGGAGTCTTTGAAGAAGTATCGTTGCTTTATAAAGTATTACCGACAAGCCGACAAAGAAAGCAAGAAGACGAACTGGTGGAGGACGTACAGACAGTTTCTGCAGCCGGACTCAGGTAACGTCCTATTATCTGGCCAAAGACCCTGTGTACCTGGCTGCTGCCTGTGTGAGGCCACGGTCTTTTCCTGTATCCAATGATTCATGCTAAATTGATAGGATTGCTATTATACTGCAGGGAGATGGTGAAAATCATTTATGACTAAAGCCCTCCTCAGATCTAGGGATGCATCGAAACTTCGATACTCTGCATCCCCAAACGGTTCGATACCGTTATTTCGATACTAAGCTGTGCGGCCGCACAGCTCCGTATAGTAGCACATGAATGTATGAGAGCGGGGCTGCGGCTGTGTGATAGTCATTGCCCCGCTCCTGAGTCCTGACCACAAGTGCGCGCTGTCAGGATGATGTGATGCGGCAGGCGCTGCACTAATGATTGCTGGCAATGAAGACAGAACATGGCGGGCGCACTGCAAAACACCCCTATGTTCTGTCCTCCGTGCCGTTACTGTTGGCAAAGTATCGTTTTGGTATTGAAATCACAATACTACACAAAGTATCGGTATCGAAGTCCAAATTCTGGTATAGTGACATCCCTACTCAGATCTAAGGATTAGATCATCCGTTGACTGATCTTGCACAATGCAATCCAAGTGAAGAGCAGAAGAGGGTTCAGAATAAAGTCTATTGTTGTGGGCCTGATGACAACTCTGCTTTCGATTTGGTATCAAACCAGCTCGGACGAAGTCGACCTATAACAAAGTAAACTCATGAGAAAAACGGAGTCATACACGAATTAATGAAAAT
The DNA here is from genome assembly GCF_050947455.1 of Rhinoderma darwinii. NCBI lineage: Eukaryota > Metazoa > Chordata > Amphibia > Anura > Rhinodermatidae > Rhinoderma > Rhinoderma darwinii. The sequence goes on from NC_134691.1 coordinate 54,850,387, forward strand.
ATGAAAAATATCAAATCTTTATTTATACTAGATAAAATCGCATAAAGAGGATCCTATAAATAAACTGCTATACGAAGGTTAGACTATCCGTGTCCGAGTTAGATGCAAAACAATGGTGTATTCCATGTCCGCAAATGGAAAGCACGATGCGTATAGGATAAGATTGGCACTATATTGTAACTTATACCCACATGAGGAGAGTGGCAGTCAAATGGTTTAGGTATCAGAACCGCACAATTAAGCTGCTATAGTTTAATGTCCAATAAGACGAGTATATAAACAATGAGTGACCTAGAGAAAATATCCCACCATCTCCTCAGAGGTAGATAAAATGCGTCCTACTGATGTAGCTTACCCATATATGCTGAGGTGTGACGTGAGCCCAGGTATAGCCTCGACGCGCGTCTCGCGTTTAATCGCTTTCTCGAGGGGTACTGAAAGTTCTGTTCGCGTGCGTGTCTTTTAAGGGACGCTAAGGATGTCATGTGATGACAATTTGGCCAATAACCATCCCGGTCAACGGCACATGCGCGAGATCAATCGGGATACCGCAAGACTGTCACCCTAAGCCGTCCGGGCACTAACTGCGCGTGCGCCAACTTCGGGATGCGTCACCAAGGGGTCGGAGCATGCGCACAGCGCCCGTAATGGAAAACCAGGGCGGCAGCTCCGTACACCGGACCTACATACAAAGCGCACCCCAGGTAATTATTAAAGAATTTGGAGTAAAGTATAGCGTTTAAATATAGCGAAAGCTATGTAAAGTTTAAAGGTGACTGTCAATGAAAAACCTGCCATAATACCCGTGTGGATGTAAATAATGTTATATCAAATTGCATTCATACAGTTATCATAACCCAAAGTGAGAATCATAAATTTATGCGATAAACCGTGTAGCATAGGTTCTAAAATGGGATAAAGTAATAACAAGTGTAGTGGCAAACTTCTCCAATACACGCAGGTTAAACAGATCGTTAAATGGTCAACAGACTTTGCATAAATCAATAATACAAGCGAATATAAGAAACTTTGTAATACAGTGGATATAAGAAGTCTCCACACCCCTGTTAAAACGCCAGGTTTCTGTCATGTTACAAAATGAGCCCAAGATGAATAATTTCAGAACTTTTTCCACCTTTTAATGTCACCTATGATCTGTAGCGTTGTATTGAAAAACAAACTGAAGTCTTTTAGGGAGGAAAAGTAAAAATGTGGTTGCATAAATATGCACACCCTAAATCTAATACTTTGTTGAATTCCCCTTTGGCTTTATGACCGCATTCAGTATTTTTGGGTAGTCTATCAGAATGGCACATCTTGACCTGGCAATTGTTGCCCGCTCTTCCTTGCAAAAGCGCTCCAAATCTGTCAGATTGCGGGTCATCTCCTGTGTACAGCCCTCTTCAGGTCACCCAACCGATTTTCAATGGGATTCAGGTCTGGGCTCTGGCTGGGCCATTCCAAAACTTTCATCTTCTTCTGGTGAAGCCATTCTTTTGTTGATTTGGAGGTTCTGCTTTGGGTCGTTCTCATGCTGAAATGTGAACTTCATCTTCAGCTTTTTAGCAGATACCTGCAGGGTTTGTGCCAATATTGACTGATATTTGGAACTGTTCATAATTCCCTCCGCCTTGACTAAAGTTCCAGCTGCAGAAAAACCGTTCCAAAGCATAATGCTGCCTCCACCGTGCTCCACAATGCTGCCTCCACCGTGCTCCACAATGCTGCCTCCACCGTGCGCCATAATGCTGCCTCCACCGTGCTCCATAATGCTGCCTCCACCGCGCTCCATAATGTTGCCCCCACCATGCTTCACTGTAGGTGTGGTGCTCTTTTGATGATGTGCAGTGTTTGCTTTGCGCCAAACATACCTTTTGGAATTATGGCCAAAAAGTTCAACCTTTTTCTCATCAGACCATAACACGTTTTCCCACATGCTTTTGGCGGACTTGATGTAGGTCTTTGCAAAACATAGCCGGACTTGGATGTTTTTCTTTGTTATAAAAGGCTTCCGTCTTGCCACCCTACCCCACAGCCCAGACATATCAAGAATACAGGAGATTGTTGTTACGTGCACTGCACAACCAGTACCTGCCAGAAAGTCCTGCTGCTCCTATAATGTTGCTCTAGGCCTCTTGGTAGCCTTGCGGGCCAGTTTTCGTCTGGTTTTGAGGGATGTCTAGTTCTTGGTAATGTCAATGTTGTGCCAAATGTAATCCACTTCTTGATGACCATCTTCACTGTTTCATGGTATATCTAATGCCTTGGAAATGCTTTGGTACCCTTCTCCTGACTGATGCCTTTCAACAATCAGATCCATTTGATGTGTTTTGAGCTCTTTACGGACCTTTTGTGGTCACATGCAACAAAAAAAATGTCAGGAAAATCCTAATAGAACAGCTGAACTTTATATAGGGTTACTCCGAATCACTTTAAATAATGGCAGCTGTGTCCTGAGTTTTTAAATATGATCTGCTAATTCTGAACACCACTACATCCCCAACTACACTCTTTCTATAGAGATGGGATAGGAGGGAGCAGGAGGAAAGTGAAAGAGAGGTGGAGAGAGACATACAGACACCTGCTGCAGCTTCTAGTTATGCCAGATTCACACGAGCGTGTTCGGTCCGTGATATACAGTCTGTATATCGGCCACATTTCCCGGACCGAGCACACTGCAGGGAGCTGGACTCCTAGCATCATAGTTATGTACATAGTTATGATCACAGTACGGGACAGTTTTCCCGCAGCGAGGCCGTGACAGCTAGCGTCCTAGATAACTATGATGCTAGCAGCCCGGCTCACTGCAGTGTGCTCGGTCCGGGAAATGTGGCCGATATACGTACCGTATATCACGGACTGAACACACTTATGTGAATCCGGCCTAAATGTTGTATCTCACCCCAGTGCTGGATTATCAGCTCCACAGCTCATTACTGCTGTATAATGTCCTTCATTCTGCAGCTTCTATATATAAAGATGGGGGAAGAGGACATCCTGCTCTCCTATGTGTGCAGTGTATAGAAGACATGATAGCCATTGGGTTCTGTCCACTAGTTCAGAGAAAACTGAGAATTAGAGGTAGAGCCTGCAGGGGAAAACTGCTAAATAATGCAAGTCATATAATGGCCAGAAACCATGCTATGCCTCATGTACACACAGTTTATTCTGAAATGTTAGGTACGCTTAAAACGGACCTGTTACCTCTTCTATCATGTCTGTTTTAGTAGATATTTGTATTATTCATGAAATGATGATGCTGAGAACCTTTTCTGTGTTTCGCCTTTCCATGGTTGTTCCTCCAGGAAATGTATGGATAAATTCGCATCTGGGTGTTACCTTATTCATATATTTCCAGGAGGAATAACACCAGGGCACAGTGTAGAGTTCTTAGAAAAGACGATCCAGAATATTTTATTGAGATTGACGGTTACTTACGGAAAATGACATGACTGGAGGTGACAAATCCTATTTAAAATGAGTCAAACTACTAGCTGCATTCCCCAACAATACCATATGGCACCTGAAGAGTGTGTGTGTGTGTGTGTGTGTGTGTGTGTGTGTGTGTTTTTAGTTCGAGTGTTCGATGCACCAGCCTCTAAAACCATCTTAATCCTGTTGAATTTTTCCACTGGTCTTTTGTCCCAAACAAATGAATTAACTGTTTGTTTTTGTATGTTCTATTTTTCTTCTAGATAAAAGCTTGCAGAAGGTGGACATTGGGTTTCCTTATTATTCCTCTTCTATGAAAGAAAGAATAAAAGCTCACAAGGAAGTGCTAAAGGCAAATCACAGAAACCCAGAGCTAGAAAGAGCCTCACGTCACCGCACATGTACGACCTCCGGTTTGGCTTCTGCCCTTTGTCGATTTAGTATCTCTCAAATATGCAAGATCTTGTTTTAAACAGGATTGTACAGAAAGGTGTGAAAGTGGTTCCGAAGGGGAAACTCCTAGTTATTACCAGGACATCTTCTTGGAGTTTCTATGATTTACTTGTATTTTAATTGAATTGATAGTATTTGAATGTTCTAGTAAAATGTTACATCCACCTAGTGTTAGGCGAGTATAAGAGAATTTCCAACTATTGGATTCCCTTCCACCACTGCAATCTTTTTCTTCTGGTCAACACTTCAGTGTTTTTCATAATAGATTGAATGACCATCTAAGTTAATAGATTAAACATAGAGGGGGTAATGTATCAAACTTTCTGTCGCAAAAGGGCCCAAAAGTCTTTTGGCCCTTTTACACTGCCATCGCCACTTGTGTGGAAAGGGGGCATGGCTTTGGGAAAAGGGAGAGGTCCGACAAATGTATAATTTATGCAAGAAAACAGGTGTAAATTATAGTTTAAAGCTATGCCCGCTCCTAGCTAGCGTAGATTTCACTCTATGGGGCGTAGCAGGGTAGGAGCCAGTGCTGGTGAGGTAAAATTTAACTTAACTCCCCGTTCCTCTTCTCTCCTCGGGCTCCCTCATCACTCCAGTGCGGCTCATAAAAGGTCCGAATACCGGGCAGCACCAGGACGTTGCATGTGGCGCAGCGCTGATGTAGTTGAAGTGCTGCGCCGCGTATAAGGCCCCCCGATGCTGCTCCGCGCTAGGACCTGGCATGAGCTACGCTGGCGTAATGAGGGAGCCAGAGAAGAGGTGAGTGTGTGTATTTCTAACTTATTTTATGGCCGATCGGGGGAATGGATGGCGCATGATTCGGCTGTAAGAATCAACACATTTATTAAGAAGCTTTTGCCTCTTAATCAACTTGTTGCAATTTACTCCACATTTTCTTACTATTAAGACTAGTGTGTGAAACGCCAGTCTTCATAAATTGCCCCTGAAGTGCATAGTCCTATCATAGATCTACAATCAAAGAGGACCGGTCAGCGCTCCTGACTTGTCTATTTTTAGTTAGTACTTAAATTTCATAAGAAATAAAAAAACTGAAGCGTCTCTTCTTAGAACTCGGCTTTGTGTTGTTCCACTGTTATTCTTTCTGGAAGTCTATGGATAATTAGACAACTGGGCATTTACATTATGCGTGTCAAAGGGACGCCTCTCTACGCACTCCGACACTGACTAATAGCTAGTTGCCAATTTTATTTATACATTTCTAGGAGGAATAACAGGAACAGCACAAGACAGAGTTGGAAGAAAATATGTTCCAGAATTGTTTCATGGGGAATGAAAGTATTTACTAAAACAGACCTGTCAGGAGAGGTTACGGGGCCCCTTTAAGATTGGTCTGACTGGTACTTATAGAAAATAGAGTGAAACAAAAAACACTGTCTAATGTACTTACCGTCAGAATTCTTCCTCCATCCCATTGACTCGGCTACACGGATGTGTCTTCTATAATGTTCCAACATCCTTTGGTAGCAATTGGACGACCTGGTCACGAGACAATACATTGCAGCCTAGTCAAAAGGGGGTGGATGAAGATCTCATATAGTAAGTTTATTAAAAACAATTTTTTTGTTTTTTTATACAGGTTCCTGGGGGGCGGCTTAAACACAAACCCTCTTAACTACTTTCCTCTTTTCAGATATTGCAAATAGCTTAGCTGATATGTAAAGTGATCACATAGTGACCTCTGTAACCTGATGTATATGACTTCAATGTTTTACCATGCGTCGTGTTGAGTAACGGTAACTGGTTCTTGGTCTCGTTCTAGTGATCATTCCCTTGGATGAAGTTCGAGCAGAGTGGGAAAGGACATGTGGCCCCAAACACATCGAGAGAGTGGCAGAACATTATGGGGTGTACAAAGATCTTTTTGGCGAAGCCACGTTTGTTCCCAGGGTCACACTGAGAATCCAGTATAATACAGAAGAGCACGCAGTGATGCCGGTGTATTATGGGAATGTGGTTACTCCATCAGAGGTTCACTTCCATATCCTACACTGATCCTAGAACCTAACTGGGAGAAGTTTCTGACCAATGGTTTATCTTCTTGTAGGCTGCAGCGGCCCCAGAGGTTTTATTTGAGGCAGATGAAGGTTCCCTGTGGACCCTACTACTAACAAATCCAGGTTTGTAGCAGAAAGCTTTGTACGCTTCAGTCTCAGAGGCCGTATTCTGTTTGAGATATTCAACAATATTTATTATCCAACAGTCCTAGAAAACTTCGGAGAGCCCGACAGGGCAGACTATTTAATAAAATCAGCCTCTAAACTAATTTTGGGAAATTCACTCCTCTTTAGTCAGGCGGTAACTTAAAGGAACACTCCAGGGAAAACAGATACAGTGTCTTGTACCCAGTGTGGAGCTTATGAAAGGAGGTGAATAACCAAGGGATGCTCCGATGTTCTTTGAATCCCTGTGTTATGGACGACCCCCCATGCGACCTGCCACAAAGTGTAGCAAATACTGTATGTCTGGAGTGTTTCTTTAAGGTGCGGATACTTTTCAAGAGAAATTTGTGATACCCCGATGCACCTCTGAATGTGACAAATTAATCTCCCTCAAGTCTTAGGTATTTTCATGTGGGAAGCGAAGAATGCACATCCTCTAGATCATGTATGCCCTGGACACGGCACTGAATTCAATTGAATATTGTGAATGGGATTTCAAAGAATTAGATTTAGTAGTTTAACATCGGGCCACTATGGCAACTTACTACAGCGCAAAACTGATACATGTGTATATGGCCTTAGAACTGTCGGTAGTTCCTACACATCTAAATGGTAAACTTTTGGGAAAGTAAAATTTGTATTTTAAATATGACTGCTCATGGGCCAGTTTAAAAATGAAGTCTTCGCTCGCAGGCATGACATGAAAAAAAAAAAAAAAAATTAACTTTTTTTAAAGCCTTTTTTGTGTGCCATTTTTTGGTATGTACATCACATTAGACCCTTAGTGGGTGGTGAGGCATATTACCGGTAAACACTGTATTTACAGATCGTCCGCGGACAAAAAGATTGCCGATTATCCACCTTACTACTAACTGAACAAAACGTATTTTTTTTTTTTTTTTTTTTTTTTTTTTTTTTACTAGAATAACTAAAAAAAAACAAAAGCTTTACCATAAAATGTTTTTGTAGTCACATTTTTGTCAATGCGTTTTTAGTTTTTCTTCTTCTATAAAGGTGGAAAAAAAATACCCCATGCTGTGATTTCAAGACAAAAAAACACGCTGTAGTTCATTTTATATTTGTCTATTAGACCTCATAGAAAACATCTGGCTGCAGCGTAAAAAAAAATAAAATAAAAAAACACCCCAATAAACCCTGCATGTGAAGCGACCCTTAGGCTATGTTCACACGCTTAATAAAAAAACGGCTGAAAATATGGAGCTGTTTTCGATGGAATACAGCCTCTGATTTTTAGGTGGTTTTTTTTAAGCAACTTGCGTTTTTTACGGCCGTTTTTCTATTGAGTCAATGAAAAAATGCTCCCAAAACTACTCAAGAAGTGACATGCACTTCTCCTTACGAGGCCTTTTTAAAAATGGCCGCATAAAAAAAAAACCACGTGGGAACAGAATGCCGTCTTTCCCATTGAAATCAATGGGCAGATGTTTAGAGGCTTTCAGCCCCTGCATTTTTAGCTGTTTTTCCAGGGCGTTTACGGTCCGAAAAACGGCTGAAAATAGCCCGTGTGAACATACCCTTAGTCTGGGGAATTTCCGCAACAGAATTTTGTGCGGGAATTCCGCAGCATTTACAGCACAAGCAAATCTAAACCACGTGCTGTGGGAAAAAATACACAGAAAAGTGTTGCGAAAAATGTTCTGCGGTGCGACTTTCATATCCGCAGCGTTTATTCTGTGTATTTGGGCCATAGACTTCAATGGGGAGCATAAATTCCGCACTAAAAATCGCAGGTTGAGTTGTGCTGCGCAGCAGAATCGCAGAAAATGTGCAGATGCGCATAACATGTTCTATAGTCGCGGCTTCACACTGATCCAAAGATTGCTTTGTGTGTCGTGGATTTCTGTGACTGATTTTATCTGTAGATTTTTAAGATTCCACTGCAGCAAATCTGCAGCGTATTCTGCCTGTGCGAACATGCCCTAATGCTACATTTAAATGTGTGTACATTTATCGTTCGCAAAACACGCTGTTTGACGCGTGCGTGCATCTCTGTGTGAGTTCTGTTTGTCCGTGTTTAGTGCGCGTATGTTCTCTGAGTTGTTTACGTATTTCACGGACGCCCAAAAAGTTTTTTGTTTTCCCAATCTCCTTCGCCACTATGCGTGATAAACTCACCGCACATTTATGTTGTCCGTGTGCTGTTTGTTGTTTTCACGTAACCATTGATGTCAATGGGTGAATCTGATCCGCAAACACGGATAAAAATAGGACGTGCAGTGAGTTTTGCGCAAATTCACAGATGTGTGAATAGTTTAATTTGATTGCATGGGTCTGTGTTCTGTCCGTTGTTCAAACGGACCGCACACGGATGCGGAACACACTTGTGTGCATGAGCCCTTAGTAAAGCATCTAGACCACTAGAAAAACTGGTAACGTTTGGGGGAAACTTCCATGAGTAACCATATTTTTGTTCCAGGTGTTTTTGGACTTTACAGCAGTGCCTTAAAGCGACTATTTGCATTTCTAGTGATGGGATTGATTTGTATTTTCAAATTAATGCCAAATACACTTTAATTCTGTGCTATACTTCCAGATGGCCACTTGAGGGAGACAGACTCAGAATATGTGCACTGGCTGGTGTAAGTACCATGGTCTCTCCCGCTACATGGCCCTTGTTATGTGCTCTACCGGTTATAGACTCAAATATTTTTATTTATATTTTTGTCGCTTCTTTTTTTTTTTATTAGAGGTAACATTCCTGGCAACCAGGTACTTTCTGGGGATGAGGTCTGTCACTACTTCCCCACGTTCCCTGCTAAAGGCACCGGATACCACAGACACATATTCATCCTGTTCAAGCAAGAAGAACTCATTGATTTCACGGATGATCTACGCCCAAACCCTTGGTAAAATAAATAATTTATAATCTAGATTTCATGATGATTCTTGTTTGATTTAGCTGCAGATCTTTTTATTTAGTTCCATTATTATGTATTATTTCTATACATTTCTTACAGCCATAGTCTGAAGCTGAGAACGTTTAAAACGTTGGATTTCTACCGAAAATACGAGGACAAAATGACTCCAGCGGGACTGGCCTTCTTCCAGTGTACGTGGGATGACAGCGTGACCCGCGTGTTCCACAATATACTGCGTGAGTGCAATGTGCGCAGCGCAGAACCGATTTTACTTTCTCTCCTGTCTAATGTGCAAGAAATGACTCATTTCAATGAAGTTACCGCGTGTTTTACTTTTATACCGCGTGTTTTACTTTTATACCGCGTGTTTTACTTTTATACCGCGTGTTTTACTTTTATACCGCGTGTTTTACTTTTATACCGCGTGTTTTACTTTTATACCGCGTGTTTTACTTTTATACCGCGTGTTTTACTTTTATACCACGTGTTTTACTTTTATACCGCGTGTTTTACTTTTATACCGCGTGTTTTACTTTTATACCGCGTGTTTTACTTTTATACCGCGTGTTTTACTTTTTTATACCGCGTGTTTTACTTTTTTATACCGCGTGTTTTACTTTGTTGCTTTGCAAGTCGTTTATTGCTATCAAAAATCTGAACTGCGCTTCTCTGCTTTTCTTCTCTCCTCCTAGATATGAAGGAGCCCGTCTTTGACCACCAGTTCCCACCCATTTATCATACACCGCAAGTGAAGTTTCCTCATCTTCAGCCTCTAAGATATTTGGACCGCTACCGGGACTCTGATGAGCCGACATACGGCATTTACTAATACAGAGAAACTGACCAGAGTTTTCTCTCTTTTACAACCCGATATGATTACCTGATTAATGGTCTTGTGAACAAAGATCTGTAGATCATTGAAAATGTCTGTATATGGACGCACAATAAAACGAGGACGCATCCTACGCTGGATGGATTGATGCCCAGGAAGAAAAATAGTCCGATCAGACGGTTTTGTGTAAAAAAAAATAAAAAAAAAAAAAAAAAAAGTCTGTGTTCCATCGTCTGTTTCATACTTCAGGTGTGCCTATGTCTTTTTTTTTTTTTTTTTTTTTTTTTCCCCCTTGTATAAAACCGAAAGTTCACTTTGGTAAAACTTCAGACTTTTATATTTATTTTTTTTTGCCAATATTTATTTTTGTGTGTGTGTGTTATACATAGTCACTTAGTAACTTTGCATCCCTGTTCCGTCTAGAATTTTGAGGCAGATTTTGATCTGCCTGCACCCCGTCTGCTGCATTTTTCACCTGTGGCCATAAAGCTGCGGGCAAAAACGCCACAGAAAACGCTTTCTCTGCCTCCCATTGAGATCAATGGGAGGCATTTTTGGCACGTTTTCCCATATCAAAAAACCTCAGTGTGAACAGGGCCTTACTGTCCTCGTGAGCATCTTGTCATGTTAAATAGAAACCTCCACCCACTCACTTCTGCTCGGCTTCCCAGGCAAAACCATAAGGGCTTATTCAGACGAATGTATAATTTTCACGTGCGTCGCACGGATCTATGTTAGTCAATGGGGCCGTTCAGACTGTCAGTGATTTTCACGCAGCGTATGTCTGCTGCGTAAAACTCACGACATGTCCAATATTTGCACGTTTTTCGCGCATCACACACCCATTGAAGTGCATAAAACCGGACACGGAACACAGAAGCACTTCCGTGTGCCGCACGCTACAGTAGTCAAAACTATGAATGAAAACAGAAAAGCACCATGTGCTTTTCTGTTTCCAAACAGTGTCATAATGATGGTGGCTGCGTGAAAATCACGCAGCCACGCATCATATGCTGCTGACACATGGACATTTTGCATGCGCAAAGAGCATACGCTCGTGTGTTTGCAGGTAAAACTTTCTGCAACAAATCTACAACTCATCCATACATCTGAACAGGATATGTAACCTCAGCTGAAAAAATTCACACTTTTGGCATACAGTTTGCAACTAAAGTCTTTGGTTTAATTGGCGTATGCACAAAGTTAATCACAAATGTGGTGTGAATAATGGCAAAACTGCAACGGTGATCTGAAAAGACTGATTACTTACCGGTAATCGGTTTTCCATGAACCTATGACAGCGCCCCTGGAGCGACATCCCGTTTGCTGGACAGGAAGCCCGAGGATATAAAAAGGACACCCCTCGCCACACACCCGGTCTTAGGAAGAATTTAGGATGAGAATTAGCATATGTATATGTGTATATATATATATATATATATATATATATATATATATATAGCAGAAGAAAATTTGCAGCACTCCAACATGAAAAAAATGGTGGTTTATTCAATCCAAACTAACAGCAACGTTTCAATCCTACAATAGGATCTTTATCAAGCCTAGTGACACATCTACTCAGCAAGTTTATATATGTTTGAGACTCTTTTACATAATTAGTCTCATTATAAAACAATCAAATGCAAAGTGTATGAAAACAAACATCATATATTGTGTACGGTATCATCATAAACATAGATATGATACAGAAAATACAGAAGTGTGTATGTGACATCGTGAATAACAATACATAATAACAAAAACATTAAAAACAACTGATTACATTATAATCATTTATGCAGCAGTGGTGTAAAATCCATTGGCATATCCTCACTCACCAATCAGAACTTCAGACTCAACTACTCCATTCAAGTGTGTTGCAGCACTCTGCTGCATCCCTCCTGGTAATTGAAATTTGACACATCAGTGTAATCCCCCGAGGCGGAAGTAGAACATCACTCAGCAGCAGAGAGCATAGATCGCATCCATATGATGTAATGCGTGTCAATGCGTTCCACTGAGTCGCCCCGTGTATCATGGCATCATAAGTTGCTAAGCAACTGCTGTAACATTACTATAGACATCCATTGACACGGCTATGTCAGTCAAAAAGTCATGAATGTAAAAAATACAGATATATTAGTAAATGCTCCCTATAGTAAGTGATGGAGATATTAGGAATATCTAAAAGTAGCTTTATATCGGCTTTTAAAGACGATCCACACGTGGGTTCAAAGACCTCTGTATACAACCAAGTACTCAGAACGATCTTGTTCCCAGAGTTATGGGACCACATAGACACGTCTTCACGTGTCCAGGATGTCACATTATCCTCATACGTGTAACGGACCCATATTATCACACTAGTGATATGATCTATCATAAGACAAAAGAATGCATGAGAATCCCTCTCGCTTTTAATATCTCTCTATCACTTAGAAACCTAATAGGAGACTCGAAACAATTCAACAAATAATAAACATATTTTATTGATGCAATAAGACTTGATGCATTGAACATAGCCCCGTCAAATATCATAGTACAATAACCTTGAAAAATAATTAAAGAAGTTCCGAAGTTCTGTTGGGAGTGGTATTCCAATCTAAAAAAATATAAAACATAATTGTTTTTAGTATTTATAAAACATTGACAGTAAATATGAGATATAGATATTGATATTAATGTGTCAACAATCATCATACTGAAGAGAACATCAAGAGAACACAAGGGAACGGAGCTCATAAGGCTATTCTATCTACAACAAATTCTACATTAAGTCCACAAGGTTTTAAGGTGTTCAGTAAAAATATCCATCTTAATTCTTTTTTGTGTAAAACCAGATGGCGATCACCGCCAAATTGTAATGGAGGAACATGGTCCAGAATCATAAATTTTAGATCCCTTTCATTGTGACCATGTTCCGAAAAATGTTTAGCTACAGGTAAATCAAGTTTCTTTTTACGTATAGAGAAACGGTGATTGTTTAGACGAGTTTTAAAGGAACAGGTGGTTTCACCCACATATAGGAGGCCACAGGGACACCATAGCACATATATGACCCACTCTGAGTCACAGGTGAAATTGTGTTTAATTTTAAACTGTTGTCCAGTCAACGGATGTCTAAAAAATTCCCCTTTGCACATCAAAGCACAATTAACACATCTGTAGCATGGAATATTGCCAGGTTTTAGTGGTTTAAAAATAGGTTGTATCGTTTTCTTATGATCTGGCATTCTGGTTTTCACCAGTCTATCTCGAAGATTTTGTGGGCGTCTATAAGACATAAGTGGATCATTATTCAATACATCAATGTGTCCAAAACTATTGCTGATAATTGGCCAATGTCTATTCATAATTTTGGAAATGTCTCCACTTCTATCATTATAAGTAGAGATAAATGGAATACGTTTCCGTTTTCCATGCGCTGACGGTTTTTTAGACTGCAATAAACTGTCCCTCGCTACATTATCAATCTTCTTTCTATGTGTCCACAGTAATGTTTTGGGGTAACCTCTTTGTAAAAAGTTACTAACCATAGTGTCTAAAGATATATCAAGATCCTCCTGTCTGTCGGTATTGCGTTTGGCCCTAATCATTTGGCTGTACGGCAAGGACCTTACCATACTTCTCGGATGGCAACTATCAAATCGTAGCAGAGTGTTCCTATCGGTCTCTTTCGTGTACATTTTAGTTCTAATTATATTATTCACAATGGATACAGTAACATCCAAGAATTGGATATTATCCATAGAATGTATCATCGTAAATTGAATATCATCATCTATTGAATTAAGAAACCTGTGAAAATCAATTAATGTAGTGACAGTGTCAGTCCAAATGAGGAAGATGTCATTATGTATCGCCACCACTTCAAAACATGTGAGAAGTGGTGGGATACATAGACCGACACCTCCTCAATGTTGTCCATGAAAATGTTGGCGTACGTAGGAGCCATGTTAGACCCCATGGCCGTTCCTTTCAACTGAATATAATAACTCTCTTTGAATATGAAATAGTTAGATGTCAAAATAAGTTCCACTAATGAAATAATAAACTCACAAGTAGCATTGTCATAGTCAGAAGTCAATAATTTACGTCGTACAGCATCAAGACCCTTGTTGTGAACAATCGAGGTATAAAGAGATGTGACATCAAAGGAGACCAAAATGGACCCCTCTGGTAGTTTTATAGATTTTAATTTTTGTAGAAAATCAGTGGTGTCTCTAATGTAAGATTTGGAGTTAATAGCAAAATTTCTCAGCACTTTGTCCACAAAGATAGAGATGTTACTTATTAATGAGCCCCGGCCAGATACAATAGGGCGACCTGGTGGGTTCATTAAATCTTTGTGGATTTTTGGTAATATATATAAGCAAGGAGTAACAGGAAATTCAACAGTGAGAAATTTATGTAGCATTTGATCAATTATATCTTCATCTAGAATTTGAGTCACGACGTCTGATTAATGTTGAATTACATCTACTCACATTGGGACAATACTATAGAAACAACATGATCCCACGGGGGATGAGAATTTTACTTAAACCAACGATGCATATGCAACACGAAGAGTTCAGGAATAAAAATGAGCAACTCGCAAGCAAATATGCCTTGGAAACTATATTACTTAATATGGATTTTTTGCAGAGAGATCTGAGATCTTTAAGGGTGAAAGTACAAGATTTGGAGAACACACTTAAAACGTTGGTGCAAACTGATGATTTTAATATACACATGGAGAAATTACGTATGACGCTCAATAAAGTGAGGATGGATATAGAAGAAACCAAAAAGAAGAAATGGTTCCGTGATCAAACAGATTATTCTATGGGACGTGTTTACACATGGGACAATTCTCTCAATTATGCTGATGGAGCCTTTAGACGTGACAACAAAAGAAGCAATGAACCGGCTTTCAATAAAAGCGATTCCCGTAATCAATTCCATACTAAGAAATATCCTCCAAGTAATAATGAAGATTTTTTAGATTCCAGCCCACTGGACAAATCAAAAAGAAGAAAACCAGACGAGCAGGTCGTAGGAGAAGCAGAGGAAGGAAGAACCCGTTTTCAAAAATCTACTCATCAGAAAGGGCAGAAACCGGTGCAGGACAGCACCAAGAGGACTCTGCCCAAACCACAGTGGTAAATATCTCTCAACATCAATTGTCTCATACACAATTACAATTATTATCAAAAGGGTTGTCATTTTGCCCTAATCAGCATATTGATTGGTTTCAATTAGAGTTGGATATTTATAGTTTTGTTAGAGCTATTAAATTGAAGGTTTGGTTTGAAACACAACCGGTTAATACAGTAATACAGGATACCCTTCCGATACTATCACTTAAAAAACTGGGGTTATTTAATAAGAGTGTGTTCCAACCTCCTATAACATCACATGCGATAGAAACCTTTAGAGAACTAGTACAGAAAGATATTGCTTTACTTAGGTCTCAAACGTGTGAATTGAGCTTTAAACAGCCTAATATGACTACTCTTGATATGGTGGCATTAGATGAGTTGATCCATAACCATGATCTCACTATAAAACCTGCTGATAAGGGTGGAGCAATCGTGGTTATGGATTCAGATATGTACTTAAGAGAATGTTATAGACAACTAGCAGATACTAATGTATATAGAGTACTAAAAAATGATCCTAGACAGGATATTTCAAAAAGAATTACTTCACTTATTAAAACAGCTCTAGATGAAGATATAATTGATCAAATGCTACATAAATTTCTCACTGTTGAATTTCCTGTTACTCCTTGCTTATATATATTACCAAAAATCCACAAAGATTTAATGAACCCACCAGGTCGCCCTATTGTATCTGGCCGGGGCTCATTAATAAGTAACATCTCTATCTTTGTGGACAAAGTGCTGAGAAATTTTGCTATTAACTCCAAATCTTACATTAGAGACACCACTGATTTTCTACAAAAATTAAAATCTATAAAACT
Organism: Rhinoderma darwinii; assembly: GCF_050947455.1. Taxonomy (NCBI): domain Eukaryota; kingdom Metazoa; phylum Chordata; class Amphibia; order Anura; family Rhinodermatidae; genus Rhinoderma; species Rhinoderma darwinii. The sequence continues at coordinate 54,866,134 of NC_134691.1, forward strand.
ACCAGAGGGGTCCATTTTGGTCTCCTTTGATGTCACATCTCTTTATACCTCGATTGATCACAACAAGGGTCTTGATGCTGTACGACGTAAATTATTGACTTCTGACTATGACAATGCTACTTGTGAGTTTATTATTTCATTAGTGGAACTTATTTTGACATCTAACTATTTCATATTCAAAGAGAGTTATTATATTCAGTTGAAAGGAACGGCCATGGGGTCTAACATGGCTCCTACGTACGCCAACATTTTCATGGACAACATTGAGGAGGTGTCGGTCTATGTATCCCACCACTTCTCACATGTTTTGAAGTGGTGGCGATACATAGATGACATCTTCCTCATTTGGACTGACACTGTCACTACATTAATTGATTTTCACAGGTTTCTTAATTCAATAGATGATGATATTCAATTTACGATGATACATTCTATGGATAATATCCAATTCTTGGATGTTACTGTATCCATTGTGAATAATATAATTAGAACTAAAATGTACACGAAAGAGACCGATAGGAACACTCTGCTACGATTTGATAGTTGCCATCCGAGAAGTATGGTAAGGTCCTTGCCGTACAGCCAAATGATTAGGGCCAAACGCAATACCGACAGACAGGAGGATCTTGATATATCTTTAGACACTATGGTTAGTAACTTTTTACAAAGAGGTTACCCCAAAACATTACTGTGGACACATAGAAAGAAGATTGATAATGTAGCGAGGGACAGTTTATTGCAGTCTAAAAAACCGTCAGCGCATGGAAAACGGAAACGTATTCCATTTATCTCTACTTATAATGATAGAAGTGGAGACATTTCCAAAATTATGAATAGACATTGGCCAATTATCAGCAATAGTTTTGGACACATTGATGTATTGAATAATGATCCACTTATGTCTTATAGATGCCCACAAAATCTTCGAGATAGACTGGTGAAAACCAGAATGCCAGATCATAAGAAAACGATACAACCTATTTTTAAACCACTAAAACCTGGCAATATTCCATGCTACAGATGTGTTAATTGTGCTTTGATGTGCAAAGGGGAATTTTTTAGACATCCGTTGACTGGACAACAGTTTAAAATTAAACACAATTTCACCTGTGACTCAGAGTGGGTCATATATGTGCTATGGTGTCCCTGTGGCCTCCTATATGTGGGTGAAACCACCTGTTCCTTTAAAACTCGTCTAAACAATCACCGTTTCTCTATACGTAAAAAGAAACTTGATTTACCTGTAGCTAAACATTTTTCGGAACATGGTCACAATGAAAGGGATCTAAAATTTATGATTCTGGACCATGTTCCTCCATTACAATTTGGCGGTGATCGCCATCTGGTTTTACACAAAAAAGAATTAAGATGGATATTTTTACTGAACACCTTAAAACCTTGTGGACTTAATGTAGAATTTGTTGTAGATAGAATAGCCTTATGAGCTCCGTTCCCTTGTGTTCTCTTGATGTTCTCTTCAGTATGATGATTGTTGACACATTAATATCAATATCTATATCTCATATTTACTGTCAATGTTTTATAAATACTAAAAACAATTATGTTTTATATTTTTTTAGATTGGAATACCACTCCCAACAGAACTTCGGAACTTCTTTAATTATTTTTCAAGGTTATTGTACTATGATATTTGACGGGGCTATGTTCAATGCATCAAGTCTTATTGCATCAATAAAATATGTTTATTATTTGTTGAATTGTTTCGAGTCTCCTATTAGGTTTCTAAGTGATAGAGAGATATTAAAAGCGAGAGGGATTCTCATGCATTCTTTTGTCTTATGATATATCATATCACTAGTGTGATAATATGGGTCCGTTACACGTATGAGGATAATGTGACATCCTGGACACGTGAAGACGTGTCTATGTGGTCCCATAACTCTGGGAACAAGATCGTTCTGAGTACTTGGTTGTATACAGAGGTCTTTGAACCCACGTGTGGATCGTCTTTAAAAGCCGATATAAAGCTACTTTTAGATATTCCTAATATCTCCATCACTTACTATAGGGAGCATTTACTAATATATCTGTATTTTTTACATTCATGACTTTTTGACTGACATAGCCGTGTCAATGGATGTCTATAGTAATGTTACAGCAGTTGCTTAGCAACTTATGATGCCATGATACACGGGGCGACTCAGTGGAACGCATTGACACGCATTACATCATATGGATGCGATCTATGCTCTCTGCTGCTGAGTGATGTTCTACTTCCGCCTCGGGGGATTACACTGATGTGTCAAATTTCAATTACCAGGAGGGATGCAGCAGAGTGCTGCAACACACTTGAATGGAGTAGTTGAGTCTGAAGTTCTGATTGGTGAGTGAGGATATGCCAATGGATTTTACACCACTGCTGCATAAATGATTATAATGTAATCAGTTGTTTTTAATGTTTTTGTTATTATGTATTGTTATTCACGATGTCACATACACACTTCTGTATTTTCTGTATCATATCTATGTTTATGATGATACCGTACACAATATATGATGTTTGTTTTCATACACTTTGCATTTGATTGTTTTATAATGAGACTAATTATGTAAAAGAGTCTCAAACATATATAAACTTGCTGAGTAGATGTGTCACTAGGCTTGATAAAGATCCTATTGTAGGATTGAAACGTTGCTGTTAGTTTGGATTGAATAAACCACCATTTTTTTCATGTTGGAGTGCTGCAAATTTTCTTCTGCTATATATTATTATACGTCCAAGAATCGGGACGTTTTTGCTTGGCACCTGGTCGATTATTCCTATGTGAGTGCTGCTGTCTTCTTGTGTGCTATATATATATATATGTGTGTGTATATATATATATATATATATATATATATATAATTATTTTTTTAGTTTTTCTGACACCCAAGTGGAATTATCTCACACCTTCATCTATACAGTATTTACAAGGAATCCCTTTGTATTCATGTTGGCACTTAACCTTATGAGGACTATATATGCTACAGGAATTAGGGAGGGTAACAGGAGTGCGGTCATAGGTTTGTGGAAAACCGATTTACCGGTAAGTAATCAATCTTTTACCCTTTCATTTATGACCGCACCCCTGGAGATGTACAATGGATGTCAATATTTAGGGTGGGACCACCACTTCTAGTACCTTTCTACCAAAGGGCAAGTCAGAGGCTGTATGCAGTTGTAATCAGTAATGTTTGAGGAAGGTGAGAGGAGAACGCCATGTGGCAGCCTTGCAGATCTGATCTAAGGGGGGGGGCCGCCTCTGCTCTCTCAGCCCAGGAAGTGGACACAGACCTGTGGAGTGAGCTCTGAAGAACGCTGGAGGCTGGAGATTCTGACTTCCATAGGCTAAATGTATTGCCTGTTTAATCCATCTCGCTATAGTGGATCTACTGGCGGCCGAGCTCTTGTTGGGACCCTGGAACTGGACAAACAGATTTTCTGAAGTTCTTAAATCTTTAGTGGTTCTTAGGTACTGGACTAGGCATCTCCTTATGCCCAGGCAGTTAAACTGCTGTTCCTTCGGATTTTTCGTGGAATTACAAAAGGAGGGCAAAATAATCTCTTGGTCTAGTTGAAACGGAGAGGCCATTTTAGGAAGAAACTCCGGTAAGGCTTTTAAGATGACCCTGTCATCTAATAGTAGAGAATATGGAGGAAAAGAAGAAAGGGCCTGAATCTCACACTCTCTATGCGCCAATGTAATGGCGAACAAGAACGTCAGCATCTTTATGGTTATAGAGTCTAATGGTTCGAACGGTGGACTTGTCATGGCCTGGAGAACAATATTTAAGTCCTGTATCGGAACCTTTTGATCTAATCTGGGGTTTAAATCCAGAATCTCCTAATCCAGGAATGTTCTGCCAATCTGAAATCAAAGAAGGAGCTTAATGTGGATATCTGAGCCTTTAAAGTGCTAGGCTTGAGTTTCTTATTTAATCCTGCCTGGGGAAAATGTAATATCAAAGGGATATCTGGATTGGTTAGAGGATGTATGTTCACCCCTGCAAAATTTGTACACCGCGTTCCAAATTATTATGCAAATGTTATTTTTCGCTGATTTTCCTAAATAGTCGATGCAAATGACAGTCAGTATAATCTTCAAGCCATCAACCGTTGGAGTATAATGCGAATTTTATTGAACAAATCTCCCAATGATAACAGATTTTTATTTAGAAGTAAAAAACTCAAAATGCACTGTTTCAAGTTATTATGCACAACAGAGATTAAAACATTTTAACCCCTTAGTGACCACTAATACGCCTTTTTACGTCGGTCACTAATGGGCTTTAGGCTAGGCTGACGCCTTTTCACGTCAGCCTAGTCTAAATCCTGCACGGGTCTCCCGTGCAGGCTGGAGCCGGGGCTCTGCTGTCAGCTGAGCTCCTGCTCCAACGCCCGCGATCGAAGTTTACTTCGATCGCGGCCGTTTAACCCGTTAAATGCCGCCGTCAATAGCGACCGCGGCATTTAACTTTGTTTACAGAGGGAGTGCGCTCCCTCTGTCACCCATCGGCGGCCCGCGAATGAAATCGCGGGTCTCCGATGGGGTGTCATGGCAGCCGGGGGCCTGATAAAAGCCCCCAGGTCTGCCCTGGACATATTCCTGTTAGGACGCGCCGGAGGCACGTCCTAACAGATTGCCTGTCAGATTTACACTGACAGGCAATAATGCTCTGGTATACGAAGTATACCAGAGCATTATAGCAGCGATCGGAACATCGCACAGTAAAGTCCCCTAGTGGGACTAATAAAATCAGTCATCAAAGTGAAATAAATATTATTAATAAAAAGTACAGTAAAAAAATAAAAACCATTTTTTTCCATAAAAAGTGGTTTTATTTAGTAAAAGTGTAAAAAAAAAAAAAAAAAAGTACACATATGTGGTATCGACGCGACCGTAATGACTCCATTAATAAAGTTAATATGTAATTTAAACCGCAAAGTGAACACCGTAAAAAAAAAACGCAAAAAAACATGGCGAAATTGCAATTTTTTTTCCATTGCCCCCCAAAAAAGTCATAATAAAAATGAATCAATAAGTTCCATGCACCCCAAAACAGTACCATTCAAAACTACGTCTTGTCCCGCAGAAAACAAGCCCAAAAAATCACTACATTGATGGAAAAATAAAAAAATTACGGCTCTTGGAAAGCGACGATGCAAAAACAAATAATTTTAGTTCAAAAGTGTTTTTATTGTGCAAAAGTCGTAAAACATAAAAAAACCTCTACATATGTGGTATCGCCGTAATCGTACCGACCCATAGAATAAAGGTAACATGTTATTTACGTCGCACAGTGAACGGCGTCAATTTAAAAACGCATAGAACAATGGCGGAATTTCATTTTTTTTTTTATAATCCCCCCCAAAAAGGTTAATAAAAGTTAATATAAAAATTATATGTACCCAAAAATGGTGCCATTAAAAAGCACAACTAATCCCGCAAAAAAACAAGTCCTCATACAGCTATGTAGACGAAAAAATAAGAACGTTATAGCTCTTTGAATGCGACTATAGAAAAACGAATAAAATAGCTTGGTCATTAGGGCCTAAAATAGGCTGGTCACTAAGGGGTTAAAGGTTGTAAAGAACTAAAATGGTAATTTGTTGAATTTGCAGCATCAGGAGGTCATATTTACAGAAATCAAAAGCTCTTTCAATCAAAAAAAATCTTAGCAGGCCAAGTTACATGTTCACATAGGACCCCTTCTTTGATATCACTTTCACAATTCTTGCATCCATTGAATTTGTGAGTATTTGGACAGTTTCTGCTTGCATATCTTTGCAGGATGTCAGAATAACCTCCCAGAGCTTCTGTTTTGATGTGAACTGCCTCCCACCCTCATAGATATTTTGCTTGAGGCTGCTCCAAAGGTTCTCAATAGGGTTGAGGTCAGGGGAACATGGGGGCCACACCATGAGTTTCTCTCCTTTTATGCCCATAGCAGCCAATGACACAGAGGTATTCTTTGCAGCATGAGATGGTACATTGTCATGCATGAAGATAATTTTGTTACGGAAGGCACGGTTCTTTTTGTACCACGGAAGAAAGCGGTCAGTCATAAACTCTGCGTACTTTGCAGAGGTCATTTTCACACCGTCAGGGACCCTAAAGGGGCCTACCAGCTCTCTACCCATGATTCCAGCCCAAAATATGACGCCGCCACCTCCTTGCTGACGTTGCAGCCTTGTTGGGACATGGTAGCCATTCAGCAACCATCCACTACTACATCCATCTGGACCATCCAGGGTTACACGGCACAGTAAACAACACGGTTTGAAAATTAGTCTTCATGTATTTCTGAGCCCACTGCAACCGTTTCTGCTTATGAGCATTGTTTAGGGGTGGCCGAAATAATAGCTTTATGCACACTTGCAAACCTCTGGAGGATCCTACACCTTGAGGTTCGCGGGACTCCAGAGGCACCAGCAGCTTCAAATACCGATTTGCTGCTTTGCAATGGCATTTTAGCAGCTGATCTCCTAATCCTATTAATTTGTCTGGCAGAAACCTTCCTCATTATGCCTTTATCTGAACAAACCTGTCTGTGCTCTGAATCAGCCACAAATCTGATCACGCTTAAGTTTTCTTGAAATATCCAATGTTGTCATACCTTGTCCAAGGTATTGCACTATTTCACGCTTTTCGGCAGCAGAGAGATCCTTTTTCTTTCCCATATTGCTTGAAACCTGTGGCCTGCTTAATAATGTGGAACGTCCTTCTTAAGTAGTTTTCCTTTGATTGGGCACACCTGGCAAACTAATATCACAGGTGTCGGAGATTGATTACAATGATCCAAAGAGTGCTAAGACACAATACCGTCCATGAGTTTAATACAAAAACTAATAATTAAATGTTTATGGCACTTAAATCCAATGTGCATAATAATTTGGAACACGGTGTAAATGCTTTCCAGGCTCTTAGATATATTTCATAGGTAACCTTTTTCCTACTTGCTAGCAGAGTAGAAATGACTGATGCTGAGAACCCTCTCTGTCTAAGGCTTTATTCACACGGATGTGTCCGTTTTGCGCGCGCAAAAAACGCTGCGTTTTGCACGCGTGAAAAGGTCCGTGTGGCATCTGCATATGGTGCGTGGCTGTGTGATTTTCGGGCCGCCGGCATCATTATGACACTGTTTTTATGTTTACAAACAGAAAAGCACGAGGTGCTTTTCTGTTTTCATTTATTTTACTACTGTAGCGCGCCTCACCCGGAAGTGCTTCCGTGTGCCGTGCGCGATTTGCACGCCCCCTTTGACTTCAATGGGAGCATGCTGCGCGAAACACGGGCAAGTATAGGACATGTCGTGAGTTTCACACAGCGCACATGCGCTGCGTGAAAATCACTGACAGTCTGAACGGCCCCATTAACATAGGTCCGTGCGATGCGCGTGAAAATCACGGACGTATAACACGTTCGTGTGAATAAGGCCTAAGGATTAGCCTTTCAGTCTCCAGGCTGTCAGATGAAGCTTTTGAATTTCGGGGTGCATTACTGGGCCCCGGTATAGATGTGGTATGGTCGGGAAAATCCAAGGCTGGTCTGAGGACATTTTCCTTCACCATGGTCTCTTTAGCCAGAAGGGGGCTATCAGGATTATTGAGGCTTTGTCTTCCCTGATTTTTCTGCTCACTCTTGGGAGAAGATATAGGTGGGGAAAGGCATAACCCCTCTCTTGACTCAAACAGTGGGAGAATGCATCTATTGCTATTGGGTGTTCTGATGGATCCAGGGAGAAGAATCTCTTGACCTTCCGGTTTCCTCTGGAGGCAAACAGGTCTATTGAGGAAATCCCCCCATCTGTAAACAATCTTCTGAAATATTTTTGTGTTCAGAGACCATTCTGACTTGTGTAACCTTTCTCGGCTTAGGAAGTTTGCCACCTGGTTGTCGCTTCCCTTCAGGTGGACAGCTGAGAGGGTCATTATGGGAGGAGATGCTGGAGACGGAGGCTTCATATCGTTCAGGCCTAAATAGGCCTTGGATTGGCTGGGATGGTTCTCTGCTCCGGACGTCTGGAGCTCCTCCTCCCTGTTGGGGTTGCCAGAACCACCACTTCCTGGAGCGTAGGACGCATCACCCAGCCGGAAACTATGCATCGCTGCGACCGGAAGTCTTGCACGGAGTGCGCTGGACACCGCCAACGCTGGGCATGCATCCGGCCCCACCAGGGAACAGATTATGCCCCGGAAGAAGCTTGAGACTGAGGCTCCATATCGCTCTCCTGCCAGAGGAAGGTCTCACCTCGTGGGACCTAAAACCACCTCCAGGGAGGGAAGCGATGGATTGGGAGAGGAGGTAGTAACCAAACCCAGACTTAGGCCTTAATCACACGAACGTGTTATACATCCGTGATTTTTCACGCACGTCGCACGGACCTATGTAAGTGAATGGGGCCGTTCAGACTGCCAGTGATTTTCACGCAGCGTATGTGCGCTGCATAAAACTCACGATAAGTCCTATACTTGCCCGTGTATCGCGCAGCACGCACCCATTGAAGTCAATGGGTGCGTGCAAATCGCGCACTGCACACAACAGTAGTAGAAAGAAACATAAAAACAGTGTCATAATGATGCCGGCTGCCTGAAAATCACGCAGCCACACACCATACACAGATGCCACACGGAGATTTTGCGCGTGCAAAACGGACACGCTCATGTGTATAAGGCCTTAAGGTTGCTCCCTCCAGAGGAAACTTATACAGTGAAGGAAATAAGTATTTGATCCCTTGCTGATTTTGTAAGTTTGCCCACTGTCAAAGACATGAACAGTCTAGAATTTTTAGGCTAGGTTAATTTTTTTTTTTTAAACTCGTTTTATTGAAAGAATTGTACAATACAAATGTCCATAGTACATAACAGAAAATAAACACATTTATGTAGTCATACAAATTTTGAACACAGATGCATAGTGGCTATGGTGGTATTTAACATGTCATAACCTAATAGATCACATAGTTAACCCTCAGTAATAACATAATAACATCCCAGCGGGCAAAATACTTTCCCAGGCCAATTTGAGTTATTCCATACAAAATATAGAAATCCTATAAGTAACCAATCATGCAACATCCGTCCTCCTCAAGGTTGCAGCAACTGGTCCCTCAGGTCTGTAAATCTATGCGGAGTATACAGGGTACACGATGAATCACACCAATTCTGCCATATTTTATAAAATTTACCAATACACCCTCTTTTCTTATATAATACTCGCTCATATGGAATAATGGAATTGATCAACGATTTCCATTTCGTCACCCTAGGAGGTCTCTGATCCATCCACCGAAGTGCGATGGTTTTCCTTGCCATGAATAATACTTCTTGCAATAAAATACGTATGTGGAATGGCCACTGATCTTCAAGCAGCACCCCAAATAGACAAATCTTGGGTGAAAAGGGGATCGGCTGCTTCACCACTTCCTCAACCACTTTCAACACCTCCCCCCAAAAGGAGGCCACCACTGGACAATCCCAGATCATATGCCAGAAATCAGATCTGGGAAAACGGCACCTGTGACATTCAGTGCTAGGATATCTGCCCATTCTATGCAGTCTCACCGGCGTGAGGTAACTCTGATGAACTATAGCTAATTGAATCATTTTGTTATTTGCCGCCGGTGACACAGACATAGGAGATGAAAGTACATCCTCCCATTCCTCCCCTGTCAAATCTGGTATCAGGCTCTCCCATTTATCTTTTACCGGTAATTTATAGTAGGTTGGTGGAGAGAAAAACGGATCTATCACGGCGCTGCTAGGTGGTGCAAGACGATGGAGAAACAAGTAGTCTCTTGTAATATTTGCTGAAGGTTTTATTGCAGTAGCAACGCGTTTCGACGCCGAACTGGCGTCTTCATCAGGCATAAAATTGTTTAAAACAGGACAGTATATATACAAACCACTGAGTGGTGATTGGCCCAATTCAGATGAGGCAGAGGTTGACATAAAAAAACCGCCAAAAAAAAAACATTGGGGGTCAAAGTTCAAAAATAAAAATAAAAATGAGCAAATAACAAAGAAAACAATATGCACTGAGGTTTAGGTGATAAACATAAAGGATACTGGAAAAACACATAGTTAAAATGTATAACAGAGGAATAACCACCGGTTCAACGTTAACACAGGTTTCGTAAAACATAGTGTGTCTCGGCATTTTGCCCAGATACATAAATGCCAATTTAACTTAATCAGCATCACTCCTATAGAACATATCCATCCAGATGTCCCAAATAGGTTCAATAAATTAAAACAACGGGAAAATTATTGGATTTTCAAAATGGACACACTACATCCAAGGGGCTTAAATGACATATCGGAATCAAGCTTGGATTAACCATACCAATAGCCTCTAGCCCCTACGTTCCTATAGCTTACTTGCCTGAAATACTACTAGTAACCATGTCCCGATATTCAAAACCCGGACATTTTAAGTTAAAAAACAACATCCCCCATGTACATACATATTAATGTCTTACTACATTATGATTTAATCTCCTTACCTAGTTACCCCCAGCAGAAGCCTTTCTCTCTTTTTTTCCTATGTCGTCCACACGAACCAGCCGGATTATGCGGGTCATTGTGCGGGCCATCGTGCGTTCCACCACATGCGTTCCACCTCATGCTTTTCAACTTTGGTCCCCACCGGCCACCGTAGTTTACATGGTCCCCTTGACAACGTTTTAAACAATAAAAAACTGAAACTGACAAACTATCCCGAGAGGAGTAAAAAAGTAAAAAGTAAAAAATAAAAATAAACAACCATCCTTGGCGTCTTACCACTGTTTGATACTTTTTCATATATATATTTTTTAATAAAAAACCGATCTCTCATTAGTCCCGTAATCCAGATGTGACACGCTTTCCTTTTCGACTTATCCTCTGTTATACATTTTAACTATGTGTTTTTCCAGTATCCTTTATGTTTATCACCTAAACCTCAGCGCATATTGTTTTCTTTGTTATTTGCTCATTTTTATTTTTATTTTTGAACTTTGACCCCCAATGTTTTTTTTTGGCGGTTTTTTTATGTCAACCTCTGCCTCATCTGAATTGGGCCAATCACCACTCAGTGGTTTGTATATATACTGTCCTGTTTTAAACAATTTTATGCCTGATGAAGACGCCAGTTCGGCGTCGAAACACGTTGCTACTGCAATAAAACCTTCAGCAAATATTACAAGAGACTACTTGTTTCTCCATCGTCTTGCACCACCTAGCAGCGCCGTGATAGATCCGTTTTTCTCTCCACCAACCTACTATCAAATCAGCGGTTTCCCTCGGCAACCGGTTTGGATCTGGCAGCAGCACTCGTGGTTTACCCGCTTTTATCCTAAAGCTATCTGGTGAGCATGGTATTCTTTTCCTCCATCAGTTTACCCTATTGAGTTACGCTATGTGGCGCCGTGGTCTTTTTTCTATTTACCGGTAATTTGACATTGGCCAATTTAGCATGTATAAGGGCCGTGTAGACAGCCGAGATCAGCCCCCGGGGGCCCTGTGATTTAAAAACTCCAATCAGAGGGAATCGTGAGAATTCGTGGTCTGACCTAGGGTATTGACTTGCGAGAGCATGTCGCAGCTGCTGATATCTATAAAAGCTTTTCCTAGGAATTTGGAAGTCCTCTTGCATTTGCGCAAAGGATTTAATGGCATTATCCGTATACACATCCCCGACTCTACGTACCTCAAATCCATCCCAGAAAGAGGGGGCCTGCCCCTCCATTAGATGTGAAAGAAGGGGATTATCCCATAGTGGCATGTCCACCTGTATATCTGCATATGCATAAATTTGTTTGGCCGCCGTCCATGCCTGCACTGCCACCTTGTGGATTGGGAGCATTCTTTTATAAGTTCCCGGGGAGCTTTCTAGCACTGGCCAAAGGTGCGTTAGATGCAAATATGTAGCGAGGTGCTGTTCCCTCATTGGTAACGGGTCCGACCCTGTCCATAGCTGTAGATATCTCAACTGCCCAGCTAGATAGTACATAAACAAATCCGGTAGTGCCATTCCCCCCTCCTGTTTAGGTCTCTGCAGAGTAGCCAAGCTAAGTTTGGATCTGTTGGATCCCCATATAAAAGCCGGAAATAATGCATGTAGGGATTTAAAAAAGGCCTTATATACTGGTGTGGCTGCGTGCTCCAGAACATACAGACATTTTGGCAGAATAACCATTTTAATTAAATTTACGCGACCCGTCACTGCCAGTGGGAGTGCCCCCCACACCTTGAATTTGAGCTTGATATAGTCTAACAGAGGCAGTATGTTGGTGATTTGATCTTGCCTATGGTCTCTGTTTATGATAATACCCAGATATTTAAAGGACGACACTACCTGCAGGCCGTGCTCAGCTTCCGCCCACCCTACTTCCTTCAAAGGCATGAAAAATGATTTGTTCCAATTAACATGTAGGCCAGAAAATCTACCGAATTGGTTCAGGATTTCAATAGCTAGCCCCAAGTTGTCTTTCGGGTATGACATATACAATATCACATCATCGGCGTACAAACTAATCCTCTCCTCTCGTCCTCCCACTACTATTCCCCTATATTCTGGGTGCGTTCTTACACGTATCGCCAAAGGCTCAATAGCTATTGCAAACAATAGCGGGGAGAGAGGACACCCCTGCCTGGTACCTCTACGGAGTTGAAAATAAGGGGACATTATACCGTTAATCAAAATTTGTGCCCTCGGATCCTTATACAAGATTTTTATCCATTTAATGAAAATCGGGCCAAAACCAAACCTCTGTAATGCTTCAAACAAATATGCCCACTCAACGGAATCGAAGGCCTTGGCCGCATCAAGAGATGCCATTGCCCAGTCCTCCTTCAGTGCCTCTCCTATTTGAGCCAAAATTTTAACCTTGCGTATATTGTCAGATGTGGACCTCCCCGGCATAAAGCCTGCCTGATCCGGATGAATGAGTTGTAATATCACCTTATTCAGTCTATTTGCCAGTACCTTTGCAAGTATCTTGTAGTCTAGATTCAGTAATGAAATAGGGCGGTAAGAACTACAGTCCCTAGGGTCTTTGTCAGGTTTTAGTAACACTACAATTGTGGCATCATAGAAACTGTCCGGTAGTTTCCCCTCCCTCCGGGCATAAGAATACATAGAGCATAATGGGGGAATGAGCTGGTCAGAGTAACGAAGATATACCTCCAATGGAACCCCGTCTGGGCCCGATGCCTTACCCTTCGACATATCCCTCACTGCCTGCGTGACCTCGTCTTCCGTGATATCGAGTTCTAACATATCCCTACCTGCCACATCTAACTGTGGAAATTTCAAGTCCTCCAAGTATGATACACACTCGGACCAATCATACGTAGACTGCGAGGAGTATAAGTCCCTATAGAATTGGGTGAATCGGGCCACTATACTAGGGGTATCAGTCAACTCACGGCCCTGACTGTCCTTAATCTTTAGTATTGCTGAGCTCTGAGAGCTGTGGTGAATTAAATGAGCCAGCAATTTACTTGATTGGTTTCCCAATTCAAAATAGGTCTGCCGAGCAAAAAACAGTTTCCTATCAGCTTTTTCTTGTAGTAATAATAAGTATTTACGGCCCATCGTCAGCCATGCATGTTTATTTGCTTCAGATGGGTTTTCTATATACTCGCCCTCCAATGTTTTACATTGCTGTGCCAACTGACCCTCTTCCTTTGCCGCTTCCCTTTTTATGTAGGAGATTGTAGATCGCAAGCAGCCTCTAAGGTAGGCCTTCAGGGTATCCCATAAAATATTAAGATTATCACACGAGTTATTGGTATCTTGAAAAACCTCCAGTTGATCTGGTATGCGATCTTGCGGCCCTATCAGGGTGAGCCAGAATGGATGAATTTTCCAGCTACCAATCCTCACAGGCCCTGGGTGATTGAAACGCGCTACCATCGGAGAGTGGTCTGACACTCCCCTTACTTCATAAGAAACATCCGTTACCATCGGAACCATTAGAGCGTTCCCAAAGATATAATCTATACGGGACAGGGAATTCCTACCGATAGAATGACATGAGTATACCTTTACATTCGGATGTTTGCACCTAAATATATCTATCCAACCCATTTCTTGAAATAGCAAATTCAACTCTGTTGGAGCCACCGATGCAACCCCACAATCCACTTCCCCTCTAAATCTATCACATTTGGGATCCATGACCATGTTAAGGTCCCCCATGCCCAGTACCGTAGCTTGTGGGTAAGCGGCAGCAAATGCGGCAGCCTCATGTAAAATCTGTATATTCGCCGGAGGGACATATAGGCCCAGTAATACAAATGGTATAGTGTCGATGTAAGCATGTATAAACACATATCTACCTTCCTTATCCACTTTAAGTTTGACCGCTTCCCACCTCAGAGATTTGTGGATTAATACCGATACCCCCCGGGAGTAGGACGTATGGAAAGAGTGTGAAGACCATTGGATCCAAGGTCTACGCAATAATCTCGCTTTGTCTGGGGTTAAATGCGTCTCTTGCAGACATATTATAGAGGGATTAAATTTACGGATACATGCAAAAATGGCTGCCCTTTTCCTCGGGGTACCCAGCCCCCGTACATTCCAAGACACGATCGGTATAGACGCCATTAGTGAGGCCGGAAACTATGTCTGCCTCGGAGGGAAGATGGCTCCCGACTCCTGCATAATATCAATATACTTTCCCTAGTGACCTTCCCCCACCTTCTTTGCACTGTATGACTTTTTAGACATTTGCATTCATAAATGAGTATAATTTCGCCTAAATACGGCGTTAAAAACATAAACGACAGAACTAACATATAAACAGTAAATTGTATCGGCATTGCGAGATGACACCTAGGCCATTGCCGAATCATGCCCTCCTCGTGGCACCAAAGAGTAACGGGGAAGGCCCCGTGCTATTAGGCAGTGTTAACGTATCCTTCCTTATCTACATCTTCAAACACCATATTACATCTTAAGCCCTTTCCATAAATTCGTACAGGAGGACTATAAATCAATCAGCAGTGTAAACAATATATCAGTAATATTTAACCGTAATATGCTTCCTGCGCATATACCCGGATCTCTCCTGCAGTCTCTCAACTGGGACCCCTTCTTCACTTCGGCCGGATCACTCCTTATACTATAGGCCAAGCTCCATGAACAGAATGGTAACAGATTGATAGTCCCGACAGTCCATTCAAATGAAATGGGGAGGATAAGAATGACCCTTTTCAGGGCCTCCGGATCTATCCACCCGCCGGATAAGACTTCAAATTGGGTGTACCATAACATTGGAATCCCTCCTTAAACACAGGAGATCAACCAGCAAAAAGAAACCTTTTAGCCTGCATCAGGCGCATGAGAAACTCCAGCATCAGCTTTAAATTCCAGCACTTTCCATCCTCACCCTCCAAAGGGATCACACGCGGCGGGGCGATCTCCTCCCTCTCACCCAATCGTTGGCCTCCAGCGGAGAGTTAAAAAAGATAGAACGGTCGTTATCCACTACCCGCAGCCTTGCAGGATACGCCATAGAATATGGGATATTGAGATCCCTCAGCCGTCTTTTCACCGCCATAAACGTAGCTCTGCGCTTTTGTAGATCAGCCGAGAAATCCGGGAATATGGATATAGCAACTCCATTATACTTAATTCCTTGCAGTCGGCGGGCTTGACGTAGGATCATGTCCCTGTCGTTACAATTAAGCAACCGGGCCAGCATCGGCCTCGGAGGGGCCCCAGGTGGAGGTGGTCTTGCCGGCACTCTGTGCGCCCTTTCTACTGCAAAGGCCTGCGAATAAGGTGCATCTGTCAGTATCTCTTTCAACCACTTAGATATGAATTCGCCCGGATCTTGGCCCTCCGATTTCTCAGGCATTCCTATTATCCGGATATTATTCCGGCGCAGCCTATTTTCCAGATCATCATTTTTTTGTTTTAATAACTCCGTCATGGATTCCAGATCCGTAATCGCACGTGGCATGGCCGCCATCCTGTCTTCCACCCCAGACACTCTATCCTCTACATGTGTCACTCGTTCTCTCAAGGCCTGCATATCCTGCCTGATGAGGCCTATATCAATTTTCACCTCCTCCATCTTACCGGTCAGCGAGGTCTTGCATGCTGATATGGCTGCCAGGAGTTTGTTCATCACCTCTGTCGGGGTAGGTTCCGGCTCTGTCTCCTCCACCACCGCTGAGGAAGATGTCGTCCCGCCAGGCGTCTCACTGCCCTTTGAGCGCTGCTGCAGGGAAGCACGGCCGCCATCTTTGATATCTTCCCGGGCATAGCTCTGTAGCTTTTCCGTGGCCGTTTGACCTCTCGTGGGGCCCATAACTCCACTCTTACCACCCGACTGCTGCCTGGATCTCCGGGACGTAATGATGAAGGTAAGGAACGAACAGGATATTCACAGGATCAATATAGCACGGAACCACAGCGGAGCTCTCAAGTCATGCGACTGCTCCCGTTGCGCGCCAAGCCACGCCCCCCAGGCTAGGTTAATTTTACCAGTGAGAGATAGATTATATAAAAAAAAAAAAGAAAATCACATAGTCAGAATTATATATATTTATTTGCATTGTGCACAGAGAAATAAGTATTTGATCCCCTACCAACCATTAAGAGTTCAGCCTCCTCCAGACCAGTTACACGCTCCAAATCAACTTGGAGCCTGCATTAAAGACAGTTGTCTTACATGGTTACCTGTATAAAAGACTCCTGTCCACAGACTCAATTAATCAGTCTGACTCTAACCTCTACAACATGGGCAAGACCAAAGAGCTTTCGAAGGATGTCAGGGACAAGATCATAGACCTGCACAAGGCTGGAATTGGCTACAAAACCATAAGTAAGACGCTGGGTGTGAAGGAGACAACTGTTGGTGCAATAGTAAGAAAATGGAAGACATACAAAATGACTGTCAATCGACATCGATCTGGGGCTCCATGCAAAATCTCACCTCGTGGGGTATCCTTGATCCTGAGGAAGGTGAGCGCTCAGCCGAAAACTACACGGGGGGAACTTGTTAATGAGGTCAAGGCAGCTGGGACCACAGTCACCAAGAAAACCATTGGTAACACATTACGCCGTAATGGATTAAAATCCTGCAGTGCCCGCAAGGTCCCCCTGCTCAAGAAGGCACATGTACAGGCCCATCTGAATTTTGCAAATGAACATCTGGATGATTTTGAGAGTGATTGGGAGAAGGTCCTGTGGTCAGATGAGACTAAAATTTAGCTCTTTGGCATTAACTCAACTCGCCGTGTTTGGAGGAAGAGAAATGCTGCCTATGACCCAAAGAACACCGTCCCCACTGTCAAGCATGGAGGTGGAAACATGTTTTGGGGGTGTTTCTCTGCTAAGGGCACAGGACTACTTCACCGCATCAATGGGAAAATGGATGGAGCCATGTACCGTCAAATCCTGAGTGACAACCTCCTTCCCTCCACCAGGACGTTAAAAATGGCTCGTGGCTGGGTCTTCCAGCATGACAATGACCCGAAACATACAGCCAAGGCAACAAAGGAGTGGCTCAAAAAGAAGCACATTAAGGTCATGGAGTGGCCTAGCCAGTCTCCAGACCTTAATCCCATCTAAAACTTATGGAGGGAGATGAAGATCCGAGTTGCCAAGCGACAGCCTCGAAATCTTAATGATTTACAGATGATCTGCAAAGAGGAGTGGGCCAAAATTCCATCTAACATGTGTGCAAACCTCATCATCAACTACAAAAAACACCTGACTGCTGTGCTTGCCAACAAGGGTTTTGCCACCAAGTATTAAGTCTTGTTTGCCAAAGGGATCAAATACTTATTTCTCTGTGCACAATGCAGATAAATATATATAATTGTGACAATGTGATTTTCTTTTTTTTTTTTTTTATATAATCTATCTCTCACTGGTAAAATTAACCTAGCCTAAAAATTCTAGACTGTTCATGTCTTTGACAGTGGGCAAACTTACAAAATCAGCAAGGGATCAAATACTTATTTCCTTCACTGTACATTCCAGAACACCCCTAGGGAGAAAAGGTAATAACCTTGCTAGGGGGGCTGCAACCCATAGAGAAGTTATTTTTTCCTTAACATGACAATCTCATCCAGAGGACAGGAAACCTGACTGGGTGTATGGAGAGGTGTGTCTTTTTTTTATATCCTCAGGCTTCCTGTCCAGCGAATGGGATGTCTCTCTAGGGGTACTGTCATAGGTGAAAGGGAGAAAAAAAAAAACATCTCATAATTGGCTCAGCGTGCTGCTTTTTCATGCTTTATACTGCAGCTCTGCTTGCTCAGATTGGCTGATAGGTAAAAGGACAAGCACACAAAGAAGTCACAGCATGGAGTGCTGATTTCCATAACACCAAAGACACACAACTTAGAAATAAGCAACTAAACTATGGAGAGGGGGGATCCGTGCAGTGTAAAGATGGCTGAAAGAATGGAATAGCAGCAGCATTCCATAGGACAACACCACGGCTGCACAGCTGAGAAGAGGTGGTCAGAAATCCCCACCATACCAGTGATGGGCAGGGATAGTGCCAGCACATGGACAGTGCCCATAATATACCCAGTGCATACAGTAAAGTATAAGCTTCATATTTGTGTAAAATGTAGCTTTTCCTAGACTCCAATGGGAAACCATTCATTAGGCAAAGAACTGCGGAGAGCTTATGGTGTATTCGCACGGTGCAGTTGTGCAATGATTTTTGCCACATCACTGAGAAGGACACCAAAACCACGTTAATTTTTTACTGCGATTTACCGTGGTTTCACAGCTAGCACAGAAACCGCAGCAAATTGTGGTAAAAGCGCATGAGGTTTTGCCATGCAGCCATTGGCCGCGTGGGAAAAACCGCAGCGCAACCTCAACCTGTGAATACACTTTTAGTCAGTCACTCATACCGGTTTCTGGCTGACCAACTAACCTACACCCCCCCCCCCCCCATCTACAGAGACCGCTCTTCTGCGTTCACATCCTTTTCTGTATATAAAAGGGACAGATTTATCAATGTATTTGTCTTCTGAAGTGAGGGACCCATGCACACAACCGTAGAATTTGTCCGTAATTACGGACCCATTCATTTCTATTGACCACGTACGCCTGCCCGTATAGTTACAGGAAGGTCTCCGGGCCTTCGAAAGCT
Organism: Rhinoderma darwinii; assembly: GCF_050947455.1. Lineage (NCBI taxonomy): Eukaryota > Metazoa > Chordata > Amphibia > Anura > Rhinodermatidae > Rhinoderma > Rhinoderma darwinii. The sequence goes on from NC_134691.1 coordinate 54,885,253, forward strand.
ACCGCAAAAGATAGGACATGTCCTACCTTTTGCTTTTTACAGACCGTGCTCCCATACTTTGGGATGTGGGTGTGGGTCCGCCAGCAGCGAATACGGGTGCGTCCATGTGCATGAGGCCTAAATCCACAAAAATAATATGACGTTTGGGGTGAATACCATGTTTATAAAGTCCCTGCGCCACTTTACATACAAATGTGTCAGAAAAAGTGGTCAAGGCTTCAGTCATACAACTCACTTATGATCATTTTCCACCACTTTTCCGATCAGGTGTTTGCTTTTTTCCGCCTATGCCAGATTCATCAACAGGGTGCATGTCTGAATCTGGCGCATGCTGCATATGGAACATATACTGGCGCACCAATATGAATAAATCTCCATTGTTTTCAGATTGGTTCCTCCAGTTTTTTTGCACACCAGACATTGTAATATTTGTACTATTTGCTTGTATGGACTTATGCGAGGACCTTCTTTTTCTCTGTACAGGTGTCCTGTAAACTTGTTTCATTATTGCAAGTGGTTTTGCTCCAAATAATAGAACAAAAAAAAAAGATTACGCATTATAATGAACACCATCATTAGGATTAATTACAAGCAAAGGGAAGGAAGCAGCAAAGAGGGACCTGAGAGCGACGGGTCATCCACCAGATAACAGGACATGTACATAGAATAAGTATTTTACCTCCTCTATTTGCCCACATTGAACATCTCTGGTGGAGTATTGTTACCACCACCTTAATATGGAGTGTGCCACGTGTACGGTGACCTCAAGAATAGCGCAGTGTTCAGTATACGTACAATCCTCCATTTATCTGTGAACTTCATCATTTTAATCCACAAAAGGAGGCAGACAACACTCGGAAGCAAAAAATAATTTATTCTCTAAGGATGACCAACATTATCAAACGCATTCTTCAATAACACATTATTATTAAAGCTGATAGACTGAGGAGTTTGCTTGTGTTCATCTTAAGACTATGTTCACACAGCATATGTTCAGGCTGAAAATTACGGAAACGGCCTCTGAATCCAGACTTTTTTGGAGTGGATTTCAAAGCGTATTTTGAGGGGTATTTTCAAAGCGACAATGGGAAAAATCAGCGCATAGAACGCTTCAAGAAACTAGATGTCACTTACAAAACATATATTTACGAGCGGTTTTTAGATTCAGCAGTGTAAATATACGCCCTGTATGAACTAAATGGTTTAAATCAATGAGAAGCGGTTTGCAGGTGTATTTGAGCGTAATACATGCATTTTACTCTCCTAAATACGCCTGAAAATATGCAGTGTGAATAGGGCCTTAAGATGGAGTGCTGCTGTTTACATATCATGTTCCTTATTCCAGTCTGCACAGCCATATGATTGTAGTCCGCCAACCACCCACATTCTGCCCCCATGACCTATAGATGACATGATTAATGTTCCTTCAGTTAATATTCAGTCGGTGCGGTGTCTGCCTTCTCACACCACAACTAGTACTTCTTCTGAGTACAGGACACATATCTTCTACAATATGTCCTTGAGTAACATTACCCTTTTGGCGCAGAGATCTACTCTGCCGGAGTTACAATTAGTGCTTCTACGGAGTTGTAATGCTCTCCCAGTCCATAAGCGTGGCGCATATATCTGAAAGGAAAAAAAAAAGTGACAAACATTTCCATGATTTTTTCCATGCACATGCTATACTGATAGAGTACTTCATTACAGGACAAGTCCACCTCAAAGCGATACTAGAACTTCGCTTATTTTATTAGTGTTTGCTAGAAAATACAAGTTTGTTAACAATCTTACATCTATATGGGTCCATGGCTGCTGGAAATACTACCCTCGCGGCACACCTCTGAGGATGTCAGCGGCAGTTTTTATAACCCCACCGCCCTCAGTCATGGCTTTGAAAGTTTAGGCTAAGGCCCCATGCACACAAACATGCTTTTGCGGCCGCAATTCCTCTGAAAACACACGGGACAATTGCAGCCCCATGCACACGACCGTGGTTTCCAAAATCCGTGCAGGGCCCAGGAGCCTGGACCGCAGAAAGAACGGACATGAATGAATATTAAAGCTTAGACCAGAGTTTCACTTTAAGGAGAGGGGAAAAAAAATAAATAAAAAGAAATATCTTCTATGTAACAGACAGCATTGAAAATTAACCTCTTAGCGAACAGCCTATTTTAGGCCTTAATGACAAAGCAATTTTTAAAGTTTTTCCATCGTCTCATTCAAAAAGCTATAACTTTATTTTTCTGTCGACATAGCGATTTAAAGAGAACCTTTCCCCTGCCCATACATGTGCAGCATGTAGTAGGCAGGGCTGTACAAACCTTGTCTCACTATAATTTTTTTTCCTATCTTTCTCCGTTATTTAGATATCGGTGCCGTTATATTTGCTGCCCAATATTTAAATAACCCCCTGAATGGTCAATGGGGTGTGTAATTGGCAAGGCGGGGGGTAAACATTGCTGTGTCACTGTCCAATCAGCTACAGAAAGTGTCACAGCAATAGCTGGAGAGAGGAGCTCTCCGCCGCAACCATGGAACAGAAGAGGAGAAGAAGAGAGTGAATTCTTCTTCTTGTTGCATGGCAACGGGAGTACCTTTGGCAGCGTCATCAGAGCTGTGCGTACGCGCAGGCGCGCACACTCTCTCTCGCTCTCTTTCTCTTCAGCTTTCGGCAACAAAGAACGACAAGACTGATCTCTCGCGCGCATGGTCGTACAGCTCCAAGTAGCACGTGCACAAACGCTCTCCTCATGCAGTAACACTGTCCATAGCGGATTGGACAGTGTCACAGAGATGTTACACACCCCATTGACAGTTCAGGGGATTATTTAAGTATCGGGCGCCAAGTATAACGGCACCGATATCCAAGTAACAGAGGAGGATAGGAAATTTTTTTTTTTAAAAGTGCCACAAGATTTCTGCAGCCCTCCCCATTACATGCTGTACATGTATGGGCAGGTGAAAGGTTCTCTTTAAGGACTTGTTTTTGCGGGACAAGTTGTATTTTTTTAAAAGCACCATTTTGGGGTACATATAATCACTTTTTTTTTGGGGGGGGGGGGTTTAGAAAAAAAAACCTGAAATTTTGCAATTCCTCTTTGAGATTCAAATTTATGCCGTTTACGGTGTGGTATAAATAACATAACTATATTGAGCGGGTCGTTACGATTGCGGCAATACCATATTTATATCGTTTTTTTTAATGTACTACTTTTACACAGTAATAACACGATCACATCACGGGTGTGCCGATGGGCTGAGAGAGGGAGCCCCCTTCCCCTAAAACTACTGAGATGCAGCAGTCGCTATGGAATTCCGCATCTGAGGGATTAAACGGGCAGTATTGATCCTGATTTCGATCCCGCCCGGTTGAGCAGGTCTTCCTCCGGTAACTGAGAGCAGGGAGCTTTTACTCCTCCCGGTGGTGCTTATTTATTCGGATGCAGCACCGTAAAAAGGCTACCGCATCAGAATAAAGCCTGTTAGTGACCGCTGTAAACACACCTATGGGCGATCACAAACAGGCTAAAGAGGTTTTCCGTTCTTCATGTAAAATCTTAAATCAATCTTAAAGGGGTTGTTTCATTGAGACACCCCCTTTCCATATATCCTATTATTGCATATGAATGTCATTGAGGGGGGTCCCCTCTTTGAGCTAGAATGGAGAGTTCCTCTGGTCGAGCTGCTCCCACTTTAGTGGACTCAAGCAAATCATGTATTACATGGACGGCCATTCTCCTGGCCAGACAAGCCTTCTAAGGTATCCAGGAGCAAGACCCACCACGGATTGCTGCAACAGTCTTAATCGGACATGAGTTATTTGTACGACCTCTGCTTTCTGTCAGTGAAAGGAATACATTGTTTCTATCATTACAGGCAACAAACCCTGAGTAGTCTAATCCTGCAGTATTTCAGATGCATTGGAGCAATAAAACAAAAATTATTGCAAATGTGTAAATAGCCATTAAATATAGCAGTTCCCAAATGTATATTGGAAATGCTCCCTTTACACGTACGTACAACTGATCTACGAACAACCTTCTGGATGCCTTCAATTAGGGTAAAATCTCTTCTACGGCAGTCTATCCTTTCAATTCACTGCAGACTCATTGTGATAAACTCAAAAGGGGCAGAATTTATTAATAGCTTAACAAAAAGTCACAAATTATCTTGCACTCCATATTTGCGGCTTTCTTCCGTTTTGCGCTTCTTTCGATCACTATAAGTGGCGAGAAAAGTGTGCAGGGTTTAGCAAGAGGGGCTCCCGCAAACCGTCAGATTGAAAAAGAAATGCTGCCTAACTCGTGAACAATGATGAATAGCTAGACTAGAAGAGCCCTAACAATAAATAAAGGCACTAATGGCCAAGGGACTCGACCTAACCCTAGCTAATGTTAATATGTAAGAAAAAGAGGCCAGCACATACCCTGGGACATGATGGAAAGCGGTGCAGAAGAACCAAGGTGGACGGATGAGTGAACGCCGGTCACTTTGGTACTTCTGCACCGCTTTCCATCATGTCCCAGGGTATGTGCTGGCCTCTTTTTCTTACATATTAACATTAGCTAGGGTTAGGTCGAGTCCCTTGGCCATTAGTGCCTTTATTTATTGTTAGGGCTCTTCTAGTCTAGCTATTCATCATTGTTCACGAGTTAGGCAGCATTTTGATTATATGTGGGCTCTTGGCTATCCTGTGCCCACGTTTATCTTCCCTCCTTTGGGTTATTTTAGCGTGTGCTTTAGCTGTTTTTGGATGGTTGACTCTGTGTACTCATGGTCTGTTCCATCTGACCCTGCTGTATAAACTCTTCCGTGTATGGTTCTTTTTTTATCCTGTATTATGTGATTGTGTACTATATTTAATAAAGATTTTTGTACTCTTGTATATTATTGGTATACTATTTCTTTGAGGGTCATGTCCCTTTTCTTTGGTTCGCTTTTAGGTTGTCTGCTATATTAAGGGACCCTTGTATACGCCATTGGTTTGGTGTGAGGTTTGTTTAGGTTGTTCAATTTTTCATTTTAAAAACTGCAATAGCAGTTGTAAATTATAGGATATGTATACCTTCCCAACCAATTCTTGTATCGTTCCAAAGCATCTAAAATGAAAAATAAAGCAACTTTGCAAATAGTCTTAAATACAAACCTATGTATTGTTTTGGGTCTGCAGCTCCTATGCAGTCCTATGTGTCTCCCTGGTAACAGACTACAAACAAACTTTGTGTAGTCTGATGCTGCAGTCACACTCCCTTCCATCTGTTCCCTACTTCTTGCCAACCTAAATTTGGTGGGTTAGCAAGAAGTAGGGGCAGATAAAACAGCATCAGACTACACATTTTGTTTGTAGTCTGCCACAATGGAGACACATACTGTAGGTCTGTATAGAACTTGCATACACAAAACAATAGGACATTTCCAATTAAGACTATTTGCAAAGTTGTTTCATTTTAGATGCATTAGGAAAGCATAGGTAAAACGGGTGAAAAAGAGTGAACATAGTCTTTAACCATATCAAAGAATTGTTGAGACGCAGCTGGTCACAATGGCTACTACGATACTCACACTACAGTTATTGGCTTGTCTGAATATTCTTCACCAATGATGATAGGTGAGGCATCTGCCTGGATGACCTCTATAGGAGTCTGCAGTATGTGTGACAGTGCCCGAAGCTTTAAAATAGCGACAACAAAAAAGCAATAAATCTCTGCAGTCAAAGTGTGATTAATATCATAACAGTAGACCAGGGGTCGGTAACCTTCGGCACTCCAGCTGTTGTGAAACTACAACTCCCAGCATGCCCTGAGGGCCAAAGGATTTATTATTCTAGCTAAAGGATATCAGGAGATATTGTGAAGTGTATTTTCATAGCAGCTAGATTACCAAAGGTTGCTGACCCCCCCTGGTCGACAGACAATATGCTCAATATGAAAACAGATGGCACAAAATCCTCAACAGAACTATTTGACAAACAGCTGAAACGTTCCAGCATTATACAGGTCAGGTGGCACAAAGAGCGTGTGTGCGTGTGTAAGTTACTGCAGCTATAGATGAACGCTGGACTAATGGACTATGCGTGTATAAATCTAAAACATGTAAGGCCCCATGCACACGACCGCACCCGTAATCACAGTCCGTGATTATGGGCACTGCCGGCCATGATCCGCATTTGCGGATCGTGCTCCCATTATAAAGTATGGGAGAAGGGTCCATAAAATAAACAAACAGCACATGTGCCGTAGAAAGCTACTGGAAAAAATTGGACAACATAGAAATTAATGGCTCTAATTACGGTATGTAATTATGGACAAAACCTACGGTTGTGTGCATGGGGCCTAAATCTGCATTTGGGAAGGGGAGGATTTTTATAGTACATGAATGTCAAAAAGCAGAGTTTTGCTAACTGAGGTTTCCAAGGTCAGGCCACTATAGTTAGCAGCGTCTGTCTCCAGGGATAAAGTCAATGTTACATTACAATATATTCCAATGAATATATTCTCACTTGTTTAGCACCCTGCAGTGACCTCTTTCAGTAAATTGTACATAGGAGCCAATGATTCTGAGGGGGGGTTACCTGACCCGGATTCATGGATGACAGAATTCCTTTACTTTGTGCTCCAATGAAGTGATCCAGGTTGGTTTAAACACCGCGCCCCTATGTCTCATTCACAATTGTGTACTTGGTCAGGATTTTGCATTTTTTTTTTTTTAACCCAAACCATAGAGAGTGGATGCAAAAAGTATAAAACTTTTCATTATACTGCACTTTTTTTTTTTGTGTCTAGCGTCCATATCTGGTTTTGGCTTAAAAAAATAAAAAAATAAATAAAAATAAAGGATTGAAGATACTGATCGATTAGGTCATTAGGCCCCTTTCACACAAGAACTTTTTTTTATCAGTATTAAGTCTATATTTTTCGGTGCGTAATATGGTTAATCTACTGGGTCATTCACATTAAAAAGCAGCGTATGTTACTTTCATCAGTTTTGCTGTTGAAAACGAACTTTGACGTCTATGAAGAGTGTTCAAAATACAGATACATCTATATTGTATGCATATAGCAACAGCATTGCATCCATATTTCCAAGAGACTGTCTTATGCATTTTCTATTCCTCCTTGGAGGAAAGACTATCAGTAATTCAGATGCAATATGGATTACTTACCAATGCAATATGTTCAGTTTATGGAAAACAGGCCTAATTCACACTTCTGTATTTGGTCAGTATTTTTGTTGTTGTTGCAAAACAGAGAAATATATACAGTATATATTGTTTTTTTGTTTAGGCTTTAAAAAACAAATGCAACATCCCTGTGCAGTCGACGTGACTTACCTCTAACTGACCTCCCCAAGCTGGTGTGTTTGCCACTTCGGTGCAATACTTCTCAAATTCATCTGTGTAACACATGAAGACATTGTGTCGATACACTGCACATTCCATCAAGTCATGGCGTTCATTACATTGGATCCAACACCCTCAATGATCTTTTTCTCAAGCTAATGAAACAGCTCATTTTCACTAGATTGCGCTCATGTCTAATTATTTTGCTCAGTTTGCAGGACAAACTGACATAATACGATTAATAATGGAAAAAAAATAACTTTAAAGTAGTGTAAAAAGCGCATCTACTAACAGCGACCATGGGGTTGATATGAAGCGTCACTGGGGAGGGAGAAGACACCTCAATGCTCAGTAATATATGCGTCGTGCTGCACACCAGGGAATGGCACTATGAAAGATTTTTAGAATAATCTACTAGATGCCCGGTGTTCCACTCAAAGACAAAAACGCCATCTTGTGTCTACAGCTTCCCGGACTGCTCATCTCTAAAGTCATTTGTTAAAGGGGTTCACTGTTTGATCAGTGGGATCGGACAGTGAAGGAGCTGTGGTGCTCATGCAAACGCCACATAGAGTGACTGCTACTTTGAATGACAGAATAGTTTTTTTTGAGCTAAAAATAAGCAACTCAGATTTGCAAGAGATTCCGCAGCAGTAATCACAGTTTGATATGCTGAAAATCTACACATGGATTAGCCCCATTCAACTGGGCTAATCTGCGTGCGGTTACCCACCACAGTCTCCACTTTAATATGACATGGTCGCAGATTTCAATTCCACGCCAGAAAAATCTGCAGCGTTTGAACAGCCAAGCAGATTTGCTATTTAGATTAATTGGAGGCGGTTTTAACGTGAATTTCGTTGTAGAAAACGCATCGGAATCCACTTAAGAAAAAACAAATCAGTGAACCTGTCCTAAGAGGTTGGGCATCTCAGCTGGTTGGGAGGGGGGGGGGACCAGACCACAGAAAACCAGACGAGACTGCAAAAAGCAAAGCTTAAAAGTTAAATACATGCAAGTGTGTTTCATGATAACGTTGAAAACAATAATAATAATGCTATTTGCTATAATGCTGGTCGATGTATTATGGAATATTATAATTATGTTTTTTTTTTTATCTTTTCATCTCTTGGGGTTGATGTCCCCCTCTATGGATACTGCCTCCTGCATGAATGGAAGGAGCACAGGTGAGATCTATAGAGCATCGAACACCTTCAGCACTACTGAAACTAGAAATCTGGAACATTCAAGCAAAGAATCATTCAGATCACTGGTCCTCTGCCTAGACTGTTGTGCTAATGGGGTTGGAGCGCTTTACCGAGCCCTTTCATTCTGGAAATCAGTGGTTGTCTAAATGGCACCAATGTATCTCGGACCAGATGGCCATTTTGACTAAGTTTTGCCTGTAAACGTGTTTTGTATTTGTAGCGTCCCCTCCTAGATTTAAATACTTCTCACCTTGAGTGTACATTTCCCCTGTGATAGAATTGGTTAGAAACGGGAGGAAGTCATCGGTGCGATTCTGCATATAGTCTGCCGTCTGGCACCGGAGACTTGTCAGAGTCACATTATTATCACGTTCCTTCAGCTGGTGTTCAATAGCTCTGTACATGCAGTGACCGTCCGATGGGATCTGTTTAATCTGCAGCTGTCTCTGAGACAAAATATGGGCGAGCTGCTGACTTTCCAGGTGCCGGGCTCCACCCAGGTTCTCGATTTCAGCCTCCGCAATGCGATCATCCCTTTCTTTTTCTATGGCGGCCTTTTTCTCCTACGATTACAAATAAATGTCGACACTATAAAAAAGGTTTAACACTGAAAGCGGAGGACATCAAACACTCGTGTAGGTTATGAGGTCAAATATTATAGAGAGCCCTTACACGCGTAAGATGCCCTGCCCGATAGCACTAAAATAATGGGCACAAGAATGCCCAGAAAATGTCACCCCACAATGCTTTTAGGACCGTAAAATACGATCAGACAGTGAAAGGGTTAATTAGGGACAGGGTAACTGCAATTAAATAAATAAGCTTTGACTCTCGAAGGGTCAAATGTGATTTCCTCAACTGGATCTTCCTGGTTCTCTAACTGAACCAACTCAACTCCAAAATCAGAGAACTCTACAGTGTAGAGATGAGCGAACTTATGATAAGTTCGGTTGGTTCGCCGAATTTCTTGAAAAAGTTCGATTCGGACCGAACCTGTAATTCAAGAAAGCCCATAAAATCGTGTATGGAGCTCCCGTAATGACGGGTGGCTACATGTGTGCACCCGGCAATACGGCAGCGTTGCTAGGCGACGTCAGTAAATAGTCACTGTCCAGGGTGCTGAAAGAGTTGACTGATCTGCAGTAACTCTTTCAGCACCCTGGACAGTGAATTCCGATCACAATAAAGAGCAACCTGTAAAAAAAAAACTAAAAAAAACGTGTCCCTCTCGACATCCGGCCCGACATCCCTGGATGACGTTTCAGCCAATGTGACCGCTGCAGCCAATCACATGCTGCAGCGGTCACATGGACTGTCGCGTCATCCAGGGATGTCGGGCTGGATGTCAAGAGAGGGACGCGTCACTGTTGCCTTGGTGACGCGTCCCTCTTTCGGCATCCAGCCCGACCTCCCTGGATGACGCAGCAGTCCATGTGACCGCTGCAGCATGTGATTGGCCTGGGATTGGCTGCAGCCTGTGATTGGCTGCAGCCGTCACTTGGACTGAATCGTCATCCCGGGAGGTCGGACTGGAGGAAGAAGCAGGGAGTTATCGGTAAGTAGGAACTTCTATTTTTTTTTACACGTTGATGTATATTGTGATCGGAAGTCACTGTCCAGGGTGCTGAAACAGTTACTGCCGATCGCTTAACTCTTTCAGCACCCTGGACAGTGACTATCCCCTGACGTCGCGTACCGGAAAATCAGTGACTCATAAGCCGGGTTTGGTCAAAACGTGTTCGGCCGAACCCGGTGAAGTTCGGATTCGCTGCGAACCGAACTTTTCACGATGTTCGGACCGAAACCGGGTTCGGTTGTCCCGGTTCGCTCATCTTTAATACAGTGGATAAGGAGCTCATGAAATGTACACGACTTTAGAGAGAAGAATCCAGACCAGAATAAATACAAGCAGCTCACCCGTCTCTTCTGCGCTTTAGACACACGCGTCTGCTGAACGGGGACTTCGCTTCCAAGATCTAAACTAGTGACTCCATTAGAAATGCTGTTCACCTGAGACAAAAATAAAGAGGAGAATACACGTCTGCTTGTCGGCCATATTCATCCGATACATTACGATATATCTATCCACACCAAGCAACCAGTGTTCTTACTGCTAGAAATAGCAGACAGCAATATACACCGATCAGCCAAAACATTAAAACCACCTACTTAATATTGTGTAGGTCCTATTTGTGCCACCAAAACAGATCTGACCCATTGAGGCATGGACTCCACAGGACCTCTGAGGGTCTCCCGTGATATCTGGCACCAAGACGTTAGCAGCAGGTCCTTTAAGTTGTAGAGTAGGGCGACCAGGGATCTGACTTGTTTTTCCAGAACATCCCACAGATGCTTGGTAGGATTTAGATCTGGGAATTTGGAGGCCAAGTCAACACCTTGGACTCTTTGTCATGCTCCTCAAATCATTCCTGAACAATGTTTGCAGTGTGGCAGGCTGTATTATTCTGCTGAAAGAGGCCACTGGTATTAGGAAATAGCGTTGCCATGAAGGGGTGTACTTATTCTGCAACAATGTTTAGGTTGATGGGTTCTGTCAGACCTTTCCGTCAGGGGAACCTATCAACAGAACAGTAGTCAACTGCGTTATGGATTCCGTAAAAAAACAAAAAACGGAAACCTTAAGGAACGGAAACCATTAGCAACGGAAGCATTACCATTGAAAACAATGGTAACAGAATGCTATGGTTTCCGCTTTCCTTTCTGTTGATGGATTCCCAACGGAAAGGTTTGACGGAACCCATCAACGGAACTTAACGCTGATGTGAACAGGCCACACGAATGTCAGGACCCAAGGTTTCCCCACAAAACATTACCCAGAGCATCACACTGCCTCCTCCGTCTTGCCTTCTTCCCATAGTGCACCCTGGTGCCATCTCTTCCCCAGCTAAGTGACTCGCACACCCAGCCACCCACATGATGTAAAAGAAAATATGATTCATTAGGCCAGGCCCCTTCTTCCATTGCCTTACGGTCCAGTACTGATGCTTATTGTAGGTGCTTTTGTTGCTGGACCCGAGTTAGCGTGGGCACTCTGGCCTGCGGCTTTGCAGCAAGCTGTGATGCACGGTGTGCTCCGACACATTTCTATCATAGCCAGCATTAACTTTTTTTTAAAAAATTGTGCTACAGTAGTTCTTCTGTGGGATTGGACCAGATAGTTTAGCCTTCGCTCCACACGCAATCAATGAGCATAGGGCGCCCATGACCCTGTCACTGGTTTACCGGTTCTCCTTCCCAGGACCACTTTTGGTAGGTTCTAATCACTACATAAAAAGAACACCCCACAAGACCCGACGTTTAGGAGATGAGCTGACCCAGTCGTCTAGCCATCACATTTTGGCATTTGTGAAAGGCACTAAAAATCTCTTAGGGTATGTTCACACGTCCTATTTACGGACGTAATTCGGGCGTTTTACGCCTCGAATTACGTCCGAAAATACGGCTCCAAACATCTGCCCATTGAAATGGGGTTATGATGTTCTGTGCACACAGGCTTTTTTTTTTTTTTACGCGCCGCTATCAAAAGACGGCCCGTAAAAAGACGCCCGCGTCAAAGAAGTGCATGTCACTTCTTGAGACGTAATTGGAGCAGTTTTTCATTGACTCCATTGAAAAACAGCTCCAATTACGTCCGTAATTGACGCCGCGAAAAACGCGAGTACGAGCAATTATGTCTGAAATTCAGGAGCTGTTTTCACCTGAAAACAGCTCCGTAATTTCAGGCGTATTGGACGCTGCCGTGTGAACATACCCTTACACTTGCCCATTTTTCCTGCTTCCAAAACACCAACTTTAAGAACAGATTGATCACCTGCTGCCTAATATATCCCACCCCTTGTCAGGCGCCATTGTAACCAGATAATCAAGGTCATTCCCTTCACCTGTCAGTGGTTATAATGTTACAGCTGAACGGTAGATATCGGTGTTTTATCGCATGCTGCATATTCTACCAGTCATTTCTATTGCAGAAATACAGATCCTCCTTGTGAAGAGAACCCCTTCCTAGAAGTTATACAAGAGAACCCCTTCCTAGAAGTTATACAAGAGAACCCCTTCCTAGAAATTATACAAGAGAACCCCTTCCTAGAAGTTATAGAAGAGAACCCCTTCCTAGAAGTTATACAAGAGAACCCCTTCCTAGAAGTTATACAAGAGAACCCCTTCCTAGAAGTTATACAAGAGAACCCCTTCCTAGAAGTTATACAAGAGAACCCCTTCCTAGAAGTTATACAAGAGAACCCCTTCCTAGAAGTTATACAAGAGAACCCCTTCCTAGAAGTTATACAAGAGAACCCCTTCCTAGAAGTTATACAAGAGAACCCCTTCCTAGAAGTTATACAAGAGAACCCCTTCCTAGAAGTTATACAAGAGAACCCCTTCCTAGAAGTTATACAAGAGAACCCCTTCCTAGAAGTTATACAAGAGAACCCCTTCCTAGAAGTTATACAAGAGAACCCCTTCCTAGAAGTTATACAAGAGAACCCCTTCCTAGAAGTTATACAAGAGAACCCCTTCCTAGAAGTTATACAAGAGAACCCCTTCCTAGAAGTTATACAAGAGAACCCCTTCCTAGAAGTTATACAAGAGAACCCCTTCCTAGAAGTTATACAAGAGAACCCCTTCCTAGAAGTTATACAAGAGAACCCCTTCCTAGAAGTTATACAAGAGAACCCCTTCCTAGAAGTTATACAAGAGAACCCCTTCCTAGAAGTTATACAAGAGAACCCCTTCCTAGAAGTTATACAAGAGAACCCCTTCCTAGAAGTTATACAAGATAACCCCTTCCTAGAAGTTATACAAGAGAACCCCTTCCTAGAAGTTATACAAGATAACCCCTTCCTAGAAGTTATACAAGAGAACCCCTTCCTATAAGTTATATAAGAGAACCCCTTCCTAGAAGTTATATAAGATAACCCCTTCCTAGAAGTTATACAAGAGAACCCCTTCCTAGAAGTTATACAAGAGAACCCCTTCCTATAAATTATACAAGATAACCCCTTCCTATAAGTTATACAAGATAACCCCTTCCTATAAGTTATACAAGAGAACCCCTTCCTATAAGTTATATAAGATAACCCCTTCCTAGAAGTTATACAAGATAACCCCTTCCTATAAATTATACAAGATAACCCCTTCCTATAAGTTATACAAGATAACCCCTTCCTAGAAGTTATATAAGGGAACCCCTTCCTAGAAGTTATATAAGAGAACCCCTTCCTAGAAGTTATATAAGAGAACCCCTTCCTAGAAGTTATACAAGATAACCCCTTCCTATAAATTATACAAGATAACCCCTTCCTATAAGTTATACAAGATAACCCCTTCCTAGAAGTTATATAAGAGAACCCCTTCCTAGAAGTTATATAAGAGAACCCCTTCCTAGAAGTTATATAAGAGAACCCCTTCCTAGAAGTTATATAAGAGAACCCCTTCCTAGAAGTTATATAAGATAACCCCTTCCTAGAAGTTATATAAGATAACCCCTTCCTAGAAGTCTTATTATGGACATAGCCGGTGGGTCTCCTGCTCAGGACCCCTCTATTAACCAGAATGGAAAGCCAATGCCCCTTTGTTCTTGTGATTGTGGGGGTCCGACAATATGAACAGTCTGTGTGGTAAAATCATGTTTTGGACAAGGTTGTTTTCTTTGGGAATGTTACAGAAACGATATTTAGGCTTTGTTCACATCTGCGTCGGCGGACTCTTCCAGGCAGCGTTATTTTTCCCGTCAATTGGATCTGTCGGGCGCCGCTGGCATACGCCATTATAAACTCAAGCCGTGGCGCAGATGTGAACAGAGCTTTAGTAATAACGTTGCGTGTCTGCGTCCTTTTGCACAGGGGTCTCTCTCACCTCTGGTTCTCCGGGCTGCTTCTGGGTCTGATCTGTAAGTTCCTGTTTGTGCCTCTCGTCCAGTTCAGATTCCATCTTAGCGACGTCTTCGGTCAGCTGTTTTCTTCTCTTCTTGTCATTCTTAGGCACAGAGTTTTTCATGCTCTGGATCTTGGCTACAAGAATAAACATGAAGGAAGAGCGAGATGTGACTGTACGGATCCACGTATAATACTACGGCGGGGTCACGGTACACTGGGTTTGGGATCACAAAATTAGATTGGGAGTCAAAATGAGGACAGTAAGATTAAGTAATACATCCTATGTCATTGCCCCCTATGTCACTGCCCCCCTATGTCACTGCCCCCCTATGTCATTGCCTGCTCCAGCAATGCTGCAGAATTAGACAGAACGGACGTTTAGGGGGTCTAGAAAAGCTGGGTGTACAACCCTGGAGGGAATGTCTTAGATGCCATGCTGGTCTTTACTTAGAAGCAGATAAAACTAGAATAAACTAATTTTTGACACTTTGACAGAAGTAAATGACTGGAGGACTGTGGGAGGATTTTAGTGGGAAAGCTCTTTAGGCCTTGTTCACGCGGCGCCCAAAAAAAAACCGAGATGTAAACCTGTCAAAAACGCTTTTACAAAGCGCTTTTTAAAGTACAGGCATTTTTTACGTGTTTTCGGCACGTTTATGGGCGCATAATTAGGACTCCCATTGACTATGGGAATTAGGCACATTTTCGGCGCATTTCTCCATGTTTTACGCGTCAAGAATTGGCCTGACGCTTTTTTTTTTCACATGACACGCTTTTGACACACGTGTGCGTAAAAAAAACGCGTCGTATGCACTACAATGCGTTTTCCCATTGATGTCAATGGAAAGCTTAAAGCATGCGTTTTTGATGCTTTCTTTTGACTCGTAAAACGCGTTGAATACACACGCCATGTGAACAAGGCCTTAAAAGTGGCTCATCAGTTTCAGAGTCTCCCTTTCACATTAAAGAGGCTCTGTCACCACATTATAAGTGCCCTGTCTCCTACATAAGGAGATGGGCGCTGTAATGTAAGTGACAGTAATGCTTTTTATTTAAAAAAAACTATCTATTTTCACCATTTTATTAGCGTTTTTAGATTTATGCTAATGAGTTGCTTAATGCCCAAGTGGGCGTGTTTTACTTTAGACCAAGTGGGCGTTGTACAGAGGAGTGTATGACGCTGACCAATCAGTGATCAATCAGCGTCATACACTTCTCTCCATTCATTTACTCAGCGCATAGGGATCCTGCTAGATCCTTATGTGCTGTCTTATACGAACACATTAACAATACTGAAGTGTTTAGACAGTGAATAGACATTCCACGGGATGTCTATTCACAATCTCTGCACTTAGTTACTGTTTCTATGGTAGTTACAGCAGAGCACAGTGTAATCTCACGAGATTACGCGGTAAATGACAGGTTACAACGAGATCACGCTTCCTCTGCTGTAAGTACCACAGAAACAGTAACGAAGTGCAGAGATTGTGAATAGACATCCCATGGAATGTCTATTCACTGTCTAAACACTTCAGTATCGTTAATGTGTTAGTATAAGGGCGGATTTACATGAACACGATATACGTCCGTGCAACGCGCGTGATTTTCACGCGCCTCGAACAGACCTATATTAGTCTATGGGGCAGTGCAGACAGTCTGTGATTTTCACGCAGCGTGAGTCTGCTGCGTAAAACGCACGACATGTCCTATTTTTCTGCGTTTCTCGCGCATCACGCACCCATTGAAGTCAATGGGTGCGTGAAAATCACGCGCACCACACGGAAGCACTTCCGTGGGACGCGCGTGATTCGCGCAACAGCAGTAAAAAGTATCACTGAAAACAGAAAAGCACCACGTGCTTTTCTGTTTACAAACATACAAACAGAGTGTCATAATGATGGCGGCTGCGCGAAAATCACGCAGCCGCACATCATATGGTGATGACACACGGAGCTGTGAAGTGCCTTTTGCGCGTGCAAAACGCACACGCTCGTGTAAATCCGCCCTAAGACAGCACATAGTGATCTAAAAGGATCCCTAGCTGACTAAATGAATGGAGAGGAGTGCAGGATGCTGATTGGTCAGCGTCATACACTCCTCTGTACAACGCCCACTTGGTCTAAAGTAAAAACACGCCCACTTGGGCATTAAGCAACTCATTAGCATAAATCTAAAATCGCTAATAAAGTGGTGAAAACAGATCGGTTTTTTTTAAATAAAAAGCATTACGGTCACTTACATTACAGCGCCGATCTCCTTATGTATGAGATAGGCCACTTATAATGTGGTGACAGAGCCAGATTATAAGCGCCCTATCTCCTACATAATCTGATCGGCGCTGTAATGTAGATAACAGTGGGTTTTATTTTGAAAAACGATCATTTTTGAGCAAGTTATGAGCTAATTTAGATTTATGCTAATGATTTTCTCAATGGACAACTGGGCGTGTTTTTACTTTTTACCAACTGGGTGTTGTACAGAGGAGTGTATGAGGCTGACCAATCAGTGGCCCATCAGTGTCATACACTTATCATTGTTCCGGCCCAGCTTCTTTCACTGCACAATCACACTGTGATGTGGTGACAGAGCCTCTTTAAGAGGATCTATCAGCTCTCCTGACAGGTCTGTTTTAGTACATAACAATTTTTTCTTAGAACTCTGCATTGTGCCATTCCTCTATTGTTACTCCTGGAAATTTTAATGATTTGACGAGTGGGTGTTACCGTTAACAATAGGGTGCAGCCACACACTGACTTAAACTGTTTCATGGGAAAAAGCAAGTAGTTACTATAGATCCTCTATAAGGAAGAGACTTTGCACGCAAGGCCACTCCATTCTTAGGATTAGTGCAGGTCCTATCAGTTGGAGTCCAGACCTTTATATCCTGTAGATATATTATAAAACTCTGTGGCTGGAAATCCCCTTTATCTTATTGCAGAACATGTGAGTTGTAATGATGTAACAGTGACGTCATTCTGGAATGACAGAGACCAGTACATGATAAGTTTATATTTTATTTGAGGGAGTTTTCAACCAATCAGAAAACCCCGCTAAATTTACATAAAAAAGGAAAACCCTTTTAAATCCAGAGCATTCACAATGCAAGCTTAGGTGAGCACCACGGTGTCCCACGAATCACAGTGCCGCAGAGAAGGTAACCGCACTGTGCGTATAAGGACAGTGCAGGTTAACTATGCGACTACAGTATAATATAGGCATAACCTCTCACCCTGCAGATCCTTCTTCTCCTTGCGGTGCTGCCTGAGCAGCACTGCCTCCTCCGAGCCGCCTTCCTCGGCTTCCATTCTGCGCAGCACACCGTCACCTTCCACACATCCCCACACTGAAGCTTCTCATAGACATGACGTCACCGCATCCCCGTCAGGTCCTGTCAAGCAACACAACCAATCAGCGTTCGGCCCAAGGTGACTACTATTGGTTACAGGTCAGCTAAACGTTCTCACGATTGGCTCACCCTTCACACATGACCTGAGATCGCTATTGGTCAGAGCTCTGGAGACGTAATAAGCTGTTGCCCTATTTAGGGAAGCCCGGGCGGCCATTGAGCATGAGGGCAAATCAAAAGTGCAGAGGGAAAATGAAAGCGAGGTAATATTGCAGTTGTATTACGTTTGTATCGCAGTGATGTGATACATTACACTGTAAACCTGGAATAGAAATATAATTAATTGTGCAGATAAAAACTGGAGTACAGAAAGAATAAGAACAAGTTACAGTAACCACTTACAGTAACAGACACAGTAACCACTTTTTTTCTGTACCCTAATAATAATATAAAGTACATAATATATATATATATATATATATATATATATATATATATATATATATATATATATAAAGTTTATAATAATAAATAAAAATCCCAACAAAAAAAATAAAAACCCATTTTTTCCCCTTACAAAATGTTTTATTATGAAAAAACAAGAAAAAAGGTAAAACAGTTACACATATTTGGTATTGCAGCGTCCACAATGACCCCAACTAGAAAACAATGTTTTCTGTTCATCCTGCAAACAAAAAAAATTTGCTAAAAAGTGATCAAAAAGTCGCATGTACTCCAAGATGTACCAATAAAAACTACAAGTCGTCCCACAAAAAAGATGGCGAAATTGCCTTTTTTCTTTCTATTCTCCTCAAAAAAGTTAATAAAAGTTAATCAATAAATTAGATGTACCCCAAAATGGTGCTATTAAAGAATACAACTTGTCCCGCACAAACAAGTCCTTATACAGCTGTGCTGAGGGGAAAATAAAAAAAAGTTATAGCTCTTTGAATGCGACGATGGTAAAAAATTGCTTGGTCTGGTCACTAAGGGGGTAAGCCTCCTATTGAATTCAATACTTAAAAAAGTAAAGAAAATGGGCTGCATGCACTTATTGAATTCAATAGGAAGCTTTAGAAAGGCGTTTTTAACGCATATATTGGCGAACTAAATACGCCTAAATACACAGCAGAAAAAACGCTGTGAGTAACACGGAGAGGCATAATACACTGCAATACAGAAGTATTACAATGTATCCTAGCAGCGATCAAAGGATCACAGGGTCAAGTCCCATATTACATGCCAGCCACAGATGTCCCCCAGAATGCCAGCCCAGATGCCCCTAACAGTGTCTGCCGCTGATATCCCCCAACAGTGACTGTGTAATAGTGGGGTGTGGGTAGTGAAAAACCCCACAGGAATGTTTCAGAGAAAGATGAAATGAAGCAGGAGAGGTTTTGTGCTAGAAACTTTACTTGCAGTCTCAAATAATATATAAACAGTTCTTGCCAGTTCTAATGCCAATTTCTATATTTACAATCTTCCCGCTCTTTGGGAGGCACAAGAATAATCCTAATATTTACACTTCTTCTTCTCTCATTAGAAGTCCTAGTTACGGCTCAGGCTGACAAGATGGCGGGCTTGTTCTGAATACCGCCAGAAATCAGGTGAAGGGCACCCCTCCTTAATATAAGGGTTGTTCTGGCATGGGCTTAGTAGGCCTCAAGATGGTGGCTGCTACTGCGTACTTCGGGCCTAGAGCCCCTTCAGCTGGTGGCTGCTTCGTAGATAGGCCCTCTAGATCTCCAAATAGACCAACTCTCACCTTAGTCTTACACTACTGCTGGCCACTGCCAGGACACTTCTCACTGACTGTTTTGGGTCACGTCTCTTCTAAGTTCCCTTCACCGCCCAGCCCAACTATCCATACAGTGGGGCCCCATGCACCACCGCGCTCGCTCTTCAGGACCTGTCACCACCCCAGGGCCAATGATGGATATTGACTAGGTCGGTCCTCACCAGTCTAACCCAGGTTCCTCAGTTCCAAAGCAGTCAGTATCTCCAATTTTTAGCACAATATGAGCCATACCCCAATTGAAACTATATAAAATAATGAAACAAGACACCACATTGGATGATAAATGGCCGCAGTGTTTATTTAGGGTTACACAAGTAATAATTCATAATTTAATATAATAAAATCCATAAATTATTGCTTAGTCTTACAGACCCAAGCAGTTACACCAAAGTTAACATCAGTCCATCTTTGACATCTTGTCCACTAAGCAAAGCTGGGCGACAAAACCCCTCATATAAACACTGCAACAAACTCTCAGCTGTTACTGCCAGAAGCTGGGCGTTGTGAAGAGAAGTGGATGATGCTGATTCGTCAGCATCATACACTTCCATTCACAACGCCCAGCTAGTAAAACAAGTAAAAACGCCCAGATGTACACACACAATACACGCCCACTTGGACATAACTTTAAACACGCCCAGTTGTACTTAAGAAAGGCTCATTTGCATAAATATAAAAATGGTCATAACTTGGCCAAAAATGCTCGTTTTTGAAAAAAAAAACGTTACTGTAATCTACATTGCAGCGCCGATCTGCTGCAATACGAGATAGGGGTTTGAAAATCTGGTGACAGAGCCTCTTTAAAGGGGTTTTAAGTCTATCAGGCAGAAACTTTTAACAGTTTGACCATGTGATAGGTATACAGCTGGTAAACACAGCGGGCAAAAAGAGTGACGTCACCAGTCATGTGCCCCATGGCAGCATCGGGAAACGGGGCCAATTTTGATACAGTAATTGCATTACAAATGTAATCACATTCCGAGGTTAAAGGCACTGACACATAAATGATGAAAGTGTTAACTCGGAAAACGCCTTTAATACCAGTCGCCTTTCATTCCACCTCCATACCAGTTTTTATCTTCTTCCCCTTCTTCCAATATCACCTCTCCCCTCTATAGAGTAGTACACAGAGCTCAGTTCACGCCAACTTCCTCCCAACACTGAACATGGACTATATATATTTATATACGCAGGGCCAGCTCCAGGTTTTCATGGGCCCTTGGATGATAGAGTCTTCATGCAGTGAAAAGGTTCCGCCTCAAATATTACCACCTCCGCAGCAAGACCTGCCCCCTGTACATGTAGATTTGGATGTGAATTATGCTTCATATTCACTGCTGATTTTCTCCCTATACATTGAATGGGTGAAATATTTGGTAAAATTTGCGCCATTTTTGCAACATAAGGGGCATATTGTAAATGTGAACATTTGCGGTATGCTTGTTTTTCCACATCCACACACCGTGTACTGTAAATTGCTTCGGATTTGCAGTGCAAAATCCGCCCTGCAAATCCACAGCGTGTGAACTCACCCTTAGGGTATGTTCACACGAGGGCGTCCGTTACGGCTGAAATTACGGCGATGTTTCAGCCTGAAAACATCCCCGTAATTTCAGCCGTACCGGCATGTGCAGGCGCTTGAACGCAGTGTCAATTACGGGCGTAATTAGCGCTGCTATTCATTGGAGTCAATGAATAACGGCTCTAATTACGGCCAAAGAAGTGACAGGTCACTTCTTTGACGCAGGCGTCTATTTACGCGCCGTCATTTGACAGCGGCGCGTAAATATACGCCTCGTGTGAACAGACAAACGTCTGCCCATTGCTTTCAATGGGCAGATGTTTGTCAGCGCTATTGAGGCGCTATTTTCAGACGTAATTCGGGGCAAAAGCGCCCGAATTACGTCCGTAAATAGGCCGTGTGAACATACCCTTATGCCTCAATTTCTTTCATCCACCCAGCATACCATATGACAATAATTTGGCCAGTGACGATTCTGTCACGGTTTTAACGCGTGTTTTTCAGTTAAAAATTATATAAATATATTCTCCTGTCATTTTTTTTCGCAAAGAACACCAAAAAATATATATTTATGTCATGTGTGAACACACCCTAAGGCCTTGTTCCTACAGTGAAGATTTGCTGTAAATTTTACTTGTATTTTTATTTTAGCCAAAACCAGGAACGGAACCTGAACAGAAGAAATATAGAAATGAAGGCCTTATATGTCTGCTCGCCTTGATCCAATTCTGATCTTGGCTTAAAAAAATGCATGCAAATCTGCACTGTGTGAACATACCCTAAGAAGGATAAAGGCAGCTGTATGCTGAAAAGTTTGTCATTTAACCCTTTTGTTGCCGGAAGATCTGTGTGCCAGGTACAAGATTTTGTAAGTTTTTGCCTTTTGCAATTCATAGACATAACAGCCATTGCTTTTTATTTTTATGTCAACATCGCTGTATGAGGTCTTGTAGTTTTTTAGGCGCCACTTTGTAATAAATATAAGTAAGCATTCAATTTATATTAACAATTATGATGGGTTGAATGCAGAGACAAAAAACATTTTTTTTACGCCATTTAGGCCTCATGCACACGAACGTGCTTTTGCGGCCGCAATTCCCCCGAAAATCCACGGGAGAATTGCGGCCCCATTCATTTCTATGGGCACATGCACACGACCGTGGTTTCCACGGTCCGTGCATGGCCCAGGAGCCCGCACCGCAGAAAGAACGGGCATGTCTTATTACGGCCGTGTTCTGCGGTCCAGGCTCATAGAAAATAATGGCCGCGGCCATGTTCACGGTCGGCGATTTGCAGGCGGCTTGCGGCTGTCACTCCGTGGCCGGCCGTCCGACCCGAAAATCAGGCCGTGCACATGGCTACGGTCGTGTGCATGATACCTTACTGATCATAATGTATTTTACGGGTTGTTACGACTACAGGGATACCAAATATATCTATGTTTTCAGTTTTGTGATGTTTATTTAATAAAGTGGATATGATAAATACTAAGAACAAGTGTAGATGAACGGAGCAGGTGAAAGTTAAAAAGTTAGGCTGTGTTCACACAGAGTTTTTTGCAGTAGGAAAATCTGCCTCAAAACTCCGTTTGGAATAGTATGGGAGCACGGCCCGTAAAATACGAAAAATAGGACATTCTCCATAATTCCCGGCACAGTTCTACGGCACAGACACATATCCGTAGCGATACGAAAAGGTGTCTACGGCCAATACAACTGAATATGGTCCGCAATTTAGGTATATTTCTTTACGGTCGCGTGCATGGGGCCTTGAGGCTGGGTTCACACGACCACTTTAACGTCCGTAATCGACGGACGTATTTCGGGCGGAAATCCCGGACCGAACTCAGTGCAGGGAGCCGGGCTCCTAGCATCATAGTTATGTACGATGCTAAGAGTCCCTGCCTCTCTGCAGGACAACTGTCCCGTACTGTAATCATGTTTTCAGTACAGGACAGTAGTTCCACGGAGAGGCAGGGACTCCTAGCATCGTACATAACTATGATGCTAGGAGCCCGGCTCCCTGCACTGAGTTCGGTCCGGGACTTCCGCCCGAAATACGTCCGTCGATTATGGACGTTAAAGTGGTCGTGTGAACCCAGCCTTAGTCCATATACATATATACTTCACAGCTCAGACGCTCTCTGGACAGGAGACTCAGCTGGGTCCTTGTGCACATGGGGAAACTGGACGTTTCTCGACGGAGAAGTTGCAGCAGATGGATAACACCTCTGTGTGTACAATCTTCTGCAGGAGGTATTCTGAGCCCAGTGGTTCTACCTCCAACCACGTGTGCAGAGTGGAAGAATACCCTATTTCAGGCTAGTACAACATTGGGATAGTGCAGAATTGCCACACACTACTTGAAAGCAAAAAAGTACTTTATTATACTTACAATAATATGATAAAAAATGAGCACATAAAATATGAAGCAGCACGCCAAACAGCAGCCCAACCCTGGGTTTCACCCTATTTCGGCTTCTTCCGGGGCATTAAATGTGGCAAAACTCAAGCTCGAAGCCCACTGTGCTCATCTACTCCGTTGAGGCAAACGTTGTCCAGTTTCCCCTGTGTGTACATGGACCTAGCTGAGTCTCATGTCCAGAGAGTGTCTCAGCGGTGAAGTATATATGTATTTAATAAATTGTATTCTAAAATATACGTGCTTTATTGCAATTGTTTTGGCGCCGTTATTTTTGTTGCCCGCCTATAATTTACTGGTAAATAAATAAATATATATATATATATATATATATATATATATAACCGTGATGGTGGCAAGGTCATTCACCCATTTCTTTTTTTCTCCCCATAGGTAAACAATAATGCCGCAACTCCCCAGTGTCGCTCTGGTGCTCTAGTCTCATGGTCCATCTGTTTTTGCAGGTTTTACTCATGTCCAATACATTTTTACTGCAGACTGCCAGACCAGTTGTACCTTTGCAAAAAGATGCAGATGTGAAATTTTAGTCTTCAGTGATCATGCGCCTTAAGGCCTCATTCACATCTCCGTTGGAGGCTCCGTCACAGATCCGGCCGAGATGACAGGAGAAAATAGCGCAGCCCACTGCGCCATTGTCTCCGGTAAAATCACGGACACCCCGACAGAAAGTCAACGGATCCTATTAAAGTCAATGGGTTCCTTCAGCTGCCGGCGGTGCTTGCTGTGCAACGGAACCATTGCTTCCGTCATTCCCTTGATCTGCTCCTCTGACGGAGCAGAACACACCGACGCAGGTGTGAACTAAGCCTTACATATATTGACCAATCAGCTGCAAAATGCTGCAGCATTTTCAATGACAAAAACCACTTTTTATACTCGTGCCCCAGACTGTATGTGTATGGGAAGTTGGTTTTGTGTGAGTGAGGGTGGGAGGACGTCTTGTCTTCTGTCTCCTCCCCCGCTCTTCCTTGTGATTGCCAGCCCTGTGACATGCACATCAGCAGAAGCAGCCTCCTTCCCTCCCCTCTGCTGGAGCTGCTGCAGTCATGGCTGCTGATGGTATTGATGAACGCTCTCCCCTGATCTCTCCACATTCTGGCAATGTCACCCCTACAGCACCTCCATACAGCCAGGAGAGCAACCTGCGGGGTAAGCCCAGGCTTCATCCATGCACTGCACCTAGTATAACCAATCTTCATGTCTCCATGTGTCCTCCAATTCAAACTCCCAGGAGGGATGTGATCCTCTACTGAATGATATAGCTCTGGATTCACACTGCAGAGGTTTGGGCTATTGCAGCTCTGATGCTTTGTTTGCCTGGGATATAACTATGCACAATAACATCCCGTGACATCCGATGTTACACTGGATTTCACGCACTACTGGCTTTCCATACTGCCAGAGGACACAAACCATGCATTTCATGGAGATGCCCTTTAATCATTGTATACAATGTATTTGTTTCTTGCTACACGTGTGTTACCCGTTGTCTACTCAGTGGTAACTAAATCCGCCCGGAATTAATCCCTGTAGTGAGATCTACCAAGTCGTGCACAAGTCCTAGACTAGCGCTGAAAATAAGCTAATAATTAGTCGTATTAGGTTTGCTAGTTTAGGGTCTTTTTTTCCGCTCAAGATGTCGTTCTACGCTTGTGATAGAGGGGGTGTGTGTATATATATATATATATATATGTGTGTGTATGTATACGCTAATATCTTTATATACATATTTAGTTTTTTTGCAGTGGGTTTGTGGACTGCTTATGGCAAAATGTTCAATAGTTTTCTATAGATATGACTGAAACAAAGGAGCACATGGGTTGGTGTAACTTTTATCATATAGCCTTGTAAGATCTTATGCGCCGGGTCCTCGCTCCTTTTGTCTTGTTTGTTAATGGCAGCAGGAGGTAGAGATTGACATACACATCTAGATATATGTATATATTTTTTTAACACTTATTTTTTCTTAAAATCTCTAGACGTGTTTTGCCATTGTGCAACATGTACATCTAAAGCATTTCGCAACTACTTAAAGGAAGTAAAAGTATCTGTCTGATTTACAGTCCTAAGTGGTCTCCTGACACTCCTCATATATCGTGAGATGTTCTTATGCATATGTCTCATGGCTGAGGCTAAACTCTCATTGTAGTGCAGTACTGACTTTTACACCGACGCTAAGGCCAGGATCACACACGCAGTTTTGGTGCGGTTTTTGGCTTCGTTTCTTGAATGGAAGCCAAAAGTGGATCCAAAAGGATGGCGAGGCATAAAGAAAAGACTGATGCTTCTCCTTTTGAGTCTACTGTGTTTGACTCAAAAAAGTGAGCTAAAAACTGCATCAAAAGTTTGTGTGTGATCCTGGCCTAAAAGAGTTGTCTGGGATATGAAAAACAGGTCTACCTTCTTTCCAGAAACAGCGCCTCTCTTGTCCATGGACTGTCTAGTATTGTAGCTCAGCCTTGTTGATGTAAATGGCTGAGCTGCAATACCAGGCACAACCCATAGACAAGAGTGGCGCTGTTTCTAGAATTAAAGTAGACCTGTATTTTAAATCTCAGACAACCCTTTTACTGGTCAAATGTTTGCCAAGAGTGCCCTGTTGACTTATGTTTGGATTCCACAGCTGTATTGAAAACTGTAGTCGCCTGCACTTTTCAATACAACTGTATATAAAAAAACACACATGTGTATACTGCGGTGTGTATATGTGTGCCTAATGTGTAGAGTATGTAACTTATAATGTAGTCTACCTTAATAGTCAGTCCCTGAGTGTTGATCTTGTGTTTGTGGAGGGCTCAAATGCAGGTAGGAACTAGCCCGTTAGCACATGTATGCTGATATAGAATATCCTACGGATATAATATATAGATGTCTATATACGTATTGTAGAATGTATAGATATTTAATATCAATAACACAAGCCCCATCCCTGCAGCGAAGGCCTATGCCACAAAGTTATAGTTACATGTGCCTAAGGCACACGACCGTGGTGATTTTGCTGTCCGCAATACCACGGATCCGTTGTCTGTTCATTTGTCCGCAAAAAAAACTTCCGTAGAGCATCCATGTGTCATCAGTATTCACAGATCTGAAAAAAAAATAAAAAATCAAAGGCTGATATTGATGTCACCAGTTTGTCCCAACCCGCTGAGTAGGTCACATGATCTGTATGACATGTCCTGAGTTTTTGCGGCCCGGATCTGCGGCTCTCATGTGGATCCACGAACGTTACGGTCGTGTTCATGGGGTCATATAAATGCATGGGTCTATCTGCAAAATTATGGATATCACGCAGACAAAAAAAAAAACACGGTGGTGTGCATTAGGCCGCCTTCATGTCTCCTGTGAACATGAAATCTTTCATCTGGAGGTTTAAATATTTGATGTGTCATAATCGACATCGTGTTCCTGAAACAATGGCTACATGAAATTGCCGGAAATGATTGAACTGGACGTTTTGTGGTTTTAGGTCTGACATTATAATTGTGCAGCGATTAGACAGCGGTGACCTGGTCTGGGTCTACATTTAGGCTTCGTTCACATCACATCTGAGATTCCGCCGCAAAAAAGGCAACTCCGAAAAAAAATCCTATACTTACTCAGAATTCTGTGCTGCTTCACCCAGGCCATCCTCCTGGGATGACGTTTCATCCGATGAGGCCGGTCTGCAGGATGTCACAGGGTAATGTGTTTTTTTTTTTTTTAATGTGCAGTTTTGCACAACAGAAATTCCAGACAGTAAAACTGCACCACAATTTGGTGCGTTTTTTTCAGCCAAAATTCCCTGTGGCTGCCAGGGCGGATACGCTGTGTATCTTTAGGCAGAGTGCCCGCCCTGTGTGATCATAGCCTTTGAATGTGACTTGGTGTTGAAGAAGTTAGATGCTATGTTCAGATTTTGAGTAAAGTCTTAAACAATAAGGCCCAGTTCACACAGAGTTTTTTTTACGTGGAAACCACGTCGGAATCGGCGCCAAAAAATTTCTGAATCCGCCTCCCATTGATTTCAATAGGAGGCTGTAGGCACTTTTTTCCCAAGCAGCCTTTAGCCGCTCGCAAGAAAGAAAAGCGCCATGTCTTTTCTTGACATGGTCCTGCCTGTGATCACCCATCAAAATCAATGAGAGGCAGAGAAAGCGTTTTGTTCGCGGCCCTCAATGGCCGCAGGTGGAAAATGCTGCGACAGGCGCGTTTTTGTGGCAAGAAAGTGCAAAATACTTTGTGTGAACGGAACCAAAGGCTGGGTTTATATAGTGGATTTTTGTTGTGTTTTTAGCATGCATCTTTTTGTATTGGTAGATAAACGGTCCATCAATGGGAGTTCGTCAACCAAAAAAAAAAAATAACGCATGCTAAGAATGCAACAAAAATGCATCATGTGAAACCAGCCTTAGACCCATTTATCCCATAGTGGCTGTCTTTTCGATATCTGTGGCTGTGTTTTTTTGTTGTTTTTTTTTTCCGTTAAAGCGTGGATCTATACACGGCAAATTTTTTTCAGAAATTTCTGACGTTTCTGCAGAAAGCAGTGCTTAATATTTAGTTATAATAAAAGTTTTATGTTTTATACAGATTAGGAAATCATTTGGTACCTGGGAAACAAGGGCTCATTTATTTGCCTTAGGCAAATTTGGTGTTTGTGTCTGAATCTTTGCCCACCAGCTACCTGGGTCCACTATTCGTTGCTTGTATATTTATTTGGGTAATCACCCTTTAATTGTGACCCTGTCCCACTGTCGATAAACCGCTCATAGGAATGGCGAGTTTTTTTATCCAAGAAATTAAATTATGAAACTGTATTGGCTGAGGCTGCATTTGTATTTTCTACAGAAAATATACCTCTTCAACAATCTGACGTACATACAGCATTTAGAGATATACAAAAAACTCTAAACAATATGTGAGATCTTGTTGGGAAATTGCCAGTCTAGAAACCTATATACAACAAAAAAATCGTATACAGGGGCTTCCGCATTAATATCACTCCTAATTCACACCGTAGTGATACTGACTTTATCAAAGGTTGGTAAGATCTCCTTCTTGATTTTGGGAAGCGCGATTTTTATAAGATCTGTACACCACTAGAAAAATTTTGTGATTTATACAGCTACTCAATTCCTTATCGGAGTTCAGCAGTTGTGAATCCCGATTATAAAAAAAAAACATAGAGAATTTACAAGGGGAAATTAGAGATAGGAAACACCGAAAATCCGTACGAGACTGCAGAGATTTTGATACTGGACAAGTGTACATTCGTAAATCACGCCCTATTTACAATCGAGAAACGAGATATACCGACCAATCGTAATCTGATTTCTCAGGCACAGACTATCTTAGACAATCGAACGAACTGGTCAGATTGGGAAATAAACGTATGATCAGAGATCGGAAATTTAATCCCCCCCCCCCCAAAAAAAAAACAACCATTGGGAGTATCTGAGACCTTTAATATCACAAACACATCCTCACTCTAACAGTAATCCTAGCGCTAGACCATGCAAACTAAACTCCACTCATGGAGGGTTGTCCACTACCTCTACAATATCGTCCTTATAAACAATTTACTCACCCCTTCAACAAAAGTCATCCCATCCAACCCTATAGGAGTAACTGTAATCCAGATTGGCACAAATGTCCCATAAGGACTCCTACTGTGCCCCCCCCCCCCCCAATGTCTTTCCTTTTTTAGGACCGGCAAACTTACGATAGGGACCGAACCATAAATAACAGCAGGAGGAGATGTGATAGGTGATACAATAGAAAATGAAATGCAAATTCTCAATCTCTCTACTTTCCAACTAAGCATTCACCAGGAACATCTATTACGCAAGGGTTTATCCTACACCCCTACACCAGCCTATGATGAGTTCGTATGGACTAAAGATATTATTGTTAGAAAACTCGCTTTGCACAAGTATCATAAAGGAAAATAATGATATCGCTCATAGAGAGAGCAGTACGCTTACAGCTCTGGAGGATTTATATAATGAAAATGAGTATCCAGCCAGTGAGGCAACTGGCCCTTCCTATTCTGTGCATCCAAAATCTAAGAATATACCACCTTTTTCTCAGTACTCGAATATTGACACTTTTGTTGAAATGGTCAGTACAGAGATACGACAACTTAGAACAAATAAAGCTAGAGTTTTTGATAATCTCCGTAAGACTGGATTTCCACGAGCGTGTGCGTTTTGCGCGCGCAAAAGGCACATAACCGCTCCGTGTGTCATCACCATATGATGCGTGGCTGCGTGATTTTCACGCAGCCGCCATCATTATGACACTCTGTTTGTAAACAGAAAAGCACGTGGTGCTTTTCTGTTTTCATTCATACTTTTTACTGCTCTTGCGCGTCACACGGAAGTGCTTCCGTGTGTTGCGCGTGATTTTCATGCACGCTTTGACTTCAATGGGTGCGTGATGCGCGAGAAATGCACAAATATAGGACACGTCGTGAGTTTTACGCAGCGGACACCCGCTGCGTAAAAATCACTGACTCTGCACGGCCCCATAGACTAACATAGGTCCGTGCGAGGAGCGTGAAAACCACGCGTGTTGCACGGACGTATATCACGTTCGTCTAAATAAGCCATAAAAGTGAACAAACCGCCTTGGAGGAATTGTGTAGCAATGATGAGTTAATTTTTAAACCGTCAGATAAAGGGGGGAATATAGTGATCATGGACCGTACCGAATATGTAAATATGGTCAAATTACTTTCTGATACCACCACATATACTATTTTAGATAGTAACCCCACAGGCAAATTTCTCTCTCCATTACATGATCTACTTACTGAAGCCAAAACTAAAAATCTCATCACCCAAGATGAATTTAAACAACTATATAACCCTGCACCTACCTTGGCCACTTTTTATGCACTACCGAAGTTCCACAAGACTTCTCGCCCTGTCCCTGGCAGGCCCATAGTCTCAGGCAATGTCACCCTTACACAAGGAATTAGTACCTATGTTGATGAAATTTTGTGTCCCCCCCCCCACTTCCATCCCTTCTGCTGGATACCAAGGACATGGTCACCAGGATTCATGAAATTCATGTCACAGAGACCACTTTCATAGCTAGTATTGATGTTGAATCTTTATACACTAGTATACAACACAATTTTGGCCTTGAGGCCGTTAAATATTTTCTCAGCACTAGGGGTATTCCGGTTCAGTCACCTAACAAATTTGTTCTTACACTCTTGGAATTTCTTTTGACACATTACTTTACATTTGATGGCAAATACTACCATCAATTAAAAGGCACTGCCATGGGCACAGTTTGTGCACCTACTTATGCAAATTTGTTTTTGGGGTGGTGGCAGAATTTTCAAGTTTTTTCTGAGGATCTTCTTTTTTACACTTGTCACATTTTGTTTTGGGGTTGTCCTATTGATGACATTTTAATTTTATGTGACGGTGACAAGACATTATTTTTTGATTTTCTCACCATACCATTGTAATGAAGTTCACCTATGAAATTCACGAAACCGAAATAACCGAAATAAAATTTCTTAACTTAAAAATCTCCTTGGATCCTGGTGGCAGTGTCCATACTGATATCTTTCGCAAACCCACTGCTACCAACAGTTTCTTACATTGTAATAGCTATCATCCACCAGCTTTGAAGAAAGGCATTGCTATTGGTCTGTATCTACGAGCGAAGATGAACTGTTCTAGTGATCTTGCCTTTCAAAAGGAATGTGACACCTTATATAGGAAATTCAGAGCACGGGGTTACCCCAAAAAAAGCTTACATAGGGCTTATGCCAGGGCCAGGCGACAAGCAGAATGGATCT
Source organism: Rhinoderma darwinii (assembly GCF_050947455.1). NCBI lineage: Eukaryota > Metazoa > Chordata > Amphibia > Anura > Rhinodermatidae > Rhinoderma > Rhinoderma darwinii. Next base: position 54,916,603 of record NC_134691.1, read on the forward strand.
TCTAGCCAATCAGACTAAAAACTCGGGAGAAACTGGCACTAACATCAGATGCGTTGGTACATACGAGGTTTGTTCCCAGAGGATCAAAACCATCTTAGGCAGACATTGGCTCATTATCCTAGCTGATCCTGACCTATGTGAGGTCTTAACTAGCACTCCAAGTGTGACCTATCGGAGGGGCAAGAATCTGAGAGAATTTCTAGTGCATAGCCACTACTCTAAACCATCCATACCACGAAGCACATGGCTCCCTTTGCCCACTTCTGGTTTCTACCCTTGTGGATGCTGTTCTTTCTGTCCCCTTACGCCTAAAATGAAGAGATTTACCAATCCTGTCGATGTCTCTCGAGATCTCGCTGTATATGACAGGTTACAACGAGATCACACTTCCTCTGCTGTAACTACAACAGACAGAGTAACGAAGTGCAGAGATTGTGAATAGACATCCCGTGGAATGTCTATTCACTCTCTAAACACTTCAGTATTGTTAATGTGTAAGTATAAGACCGCACATAAGGATCTAGCAGGATCCCTATGCGCTGAGTAAATGAATGGAGAGGAGTGCAGGATGCTGATTGGTCAGCGTCATACACTCCACTGTACAATGCCCACTTGGTCTAAATTAAAAATACGCCCAGTTGGGCATTAAGCAACTCATTAGCATAAATCTAAAATCGCTAATAAAGTGGTGAAAACAGATCGTTTTATTAAATAAAAAGCATTACTGTCACCTACATTATAGCGCCGATCTCCTTATATAGGAGATATGCCACTTATAATGTGGTGACAGAGCCTCTTTAACCTATCCTACTTTACGATCTTGTGTGTATTTAATTATTACATATACTTCATGTTCACCTTAAGTGCTGTCATTGCATCAGTATTGGCACTGATCTGAAGTGTTCTCAAGCTCTTCAAAAACCACGTCCAGTGACATGCGCAGTGGGTTCTGATTGGCACTTGTTAGTTTTCACAGTCATTTATGAGCATTACTCAAGAGCGAAAGCAAGCCCTTGATTGGCTGAAGCTTCAGCACTCTGATTGGAGTATATACATGCCTATCGCTACTCTGAAGGGCTTGCCGAATGAGGACTGTTTTGATTGGTTCTCCGTCCTGACTAGCCCGAGTTACGTCAGGAGAAAGGTTATAAATTGGGGATTTAGCCGCGTTCGCTGCCGTAAGCCCCATTTCCCATGAGGACACCACTACGGTGGTGAAACATGTCGAGGGGGGGCTATTCTCCTTTTTAAAAAACAGTGTGGTCTGTTGTTTGAAGTCCTCCGTAAGCGGACTGCAGCCGCTGTTTACATTTATCTCACACGGGCAGTGAGGGTTCTGACGCTGTATTGAGACGATACACACGGTTTAGTGATACCAGTGGAATACTATAGGGACATTCAGATCACATTTGGTATTTTAATTCTAACTGTGTGCTTAATATTTCTTTATAATAAAAGTTATGTTTTATACAGATAAGTATTCAATTGGTACCTTGGAAACAAGGGCTCATTTATTTGCCTTAGGCAAATTTGGTGTTTGTGAGCTACAATATAAGACACAACCCGTGGACAGGTGTGGCACTATTTCTGGAAGAAAGCAGGTGTGGTTTTCAAATCCTGGACAACCCCGTTAATTAGGTAGATTTGCTATTCTGGTCTCTGCTAAAACTGGATGACCACCTCTTCAGAAATGATAGCAGGGTGCATTTCTGTCCACATTACAGAACCATATTTCGTACCTTTTATTCTGTACTGGTTCCTTTGTATGTCACTATAGTCCCCTCCAGATGCACTGGAGGAATATACAATTCAATATATTGTAACCAATGGAGCATGCTATGCTTTTATTTACATTTTTGACAACTCGGTATAAAAGAAACCATGGATAAAAACAACAACTATATAACGCTGTATGAAAATATGGCCGCAGACATGACCTATTGAAATGTAATGCTGTTCTATTCTAGATCTGCATAATCTCATACTTCCCAACTGTCCCGGATTCAGTGGGACAGACCCGGATTACGGTCGGTGTCCCGGGTGACCACGGGTATGTACCAGTGTCCTCTGTATCTACGTCCACAGTACACAGATACAGTTGGACCCAATGCTGAAGCAGAAAACAGTAAGCTCCCTGCATCAGCATTAGTACAGAGCAGCTCCTCGCTCGTTGAGGACTTCCCAGGCACAGCACTACTTTAAGTGGGGAGCTTTGACGCTCTGGCAGGGGATTCCGCTCCTTGAAGGAACCCTTGACATCACTGTCCATATGTGGACAGTGACATCAGTGGCTCTTCCAGGAGTGGAATCCCCTGCCAGAGCATTACCGACCCTCTGGCTGGGGATTCCGCTCCTAGAGGGAATCCGTGACTTCCCTGTCCATATATGACGTCCCGGAGTGGATTCCCCGGCCTCAGCCGATGCTCTGGCTGGGGATTCTGCTCCTAGAGGGAGTCCCAATGGCACTATCTACAGGGATGGTGGTATCGCTCTATACAGGTGGTTGGCACTATCTACATGGGCACTGTGGCACTGTATAGGGGCACTATCTACAGGCGACACAAGCACTCCACGCAGTGCCCATGTAGATAGTGCCATCTACATGGGCACTGCGTGGAGCGCTATCTACATGGGCACTGGCACTAGGGGCAGCTAAGATGGCATTCTACCGTATGGGGGCAGCAAAGACTGCATTATACCATATGGGGCAGCAAAGATGGCATTATACCATATGGGAGCAGCTATGGGGGCATTATACCGTATGGGGGCTGCTATAGGGGCATTATACTGTATGGGGAAGCTATGAGGGCTTTATACCGTATGGGGAAGCTATGAGGGCATTATACTGTATGGTGGCAGCTATGGGGTTAATATGCTGTATGGTGGCAGCTATGGGGTTAATATGCTGTATGGTGGCAGCTATGGGGTTAATATGCTGTATGGTGGCAGCTATGGGGTTAATATGCTGTATGGTGGCAGCTATGGGGGCCTTATGCTGTATGGGGGCATTATGCGGTAGGGTGGAGGCTACGGGGCATTATGCGGTAGGGTGGCAGCTACGGGGCACTATACTGTAGGGTGCCAGCTATGGGGGCATTATACTGTATGGGGTCAGATATAGGTGCATTATACTGTATCGGGAAGCTATGGGGGCATTATACTGTATGGGGCAGCTATAGGGAAGCTTTAAAGCAAAGTGAATAGGACACGGCGCCACATAGTGTAGTTCAGATGGTAACGTGGAAGAGCGAATTGATCAAGGAAAATGCTCACCTTGTAGTTGCCAAAAGTGAGGGGTTGCCAAAAGTGATAAATATAAAATAGTAAAAAACGGGAATATACAGTTGCTGCTTGGTTGTAATGAACACAATCGATTAGGTAAATGAAGTACAGATGCTACGCGTTTCAACGCCGGACTGGCGTCTTCATCAGGCAAGTGCCTGATGAAGACGCCAGTTCGGCGTTGAAACGCGTAGCATCTGTACTTCATTTACCTAATCGATTGTGTTCATTACAACCAAGCAGCAACTGTATATTCCCGTTTTTTACTATTTTATATTTATAGGGAAGCTTTGGGAGCATTATACTATACGGGGTCAGCTATGGGTACATTATACTTTATGGGGGCATCTGTGGGGACATTATACTGTATGGGGCATCTGTATAAGCATACTGTATAGTGGCAGCTATGGGGGTATTATACTGTATGAGTTAGCTATGGGGCATTATGCTGTATGGGGGTAGCTATGGGGCGTTATGCTGCATGGGGGAATTTGTTTGGTCATTATACTGTGTAGGGGCATCTGTGTGGGAATTATACAGTATGGGGGCATCTGTGTGGGTATTATACTGTATGGGAGCATTTTTGTTGGCTTTATACTGTATGGGTTAATCTATGGGGACATTATATTGTTATGTGGCAGCTATGGGGAAATTACACTGTATGGTGACAGAGGGCATTATACTGTTTGGGGGCAACTAGAGGACATTCTACTGAGTGGGAGGCACTTTGGGAGCATGATACTGTGTGGGCTGAACCTGGTGTGTATGGGCGGGATTAGAGGCGTGGCTTAAAAGGAAAAATTACTGCGATAAGCGCGCCATATCGGTTGTGTCTCTTTGCAATGCTTGAAAATTGGAAGGTATGATGATAATGGATTCTGAATACACGCGTGTGCATGAGTCATGCTAGTTGTAATCCAACTTTCCCACAAGCAGATAGTCGAGTCACATTATTATGACCACCTCCTACTTTCGACGTTGGCAGCGCGTAGTCCATAAAGGAAGTGATGTGTCGTGGGCTGGCTTGGTGGGTATGTAAGGTGTGCGATAGGCTGTCCGAACACACATCACTCGCTGCCATGGGTAAAAGGGGCGATTTTATCAGGGATGCAAAAAGGGATGATTGTTAGCTTCTGGGCTAAGGGTGGCAGTGTTTCTAAAACTGTTCAGGTTGAACTGTTCGCGTGCTTCTGTGGTGAAAGTGTATCGTGAGTGGACAAATGGCACCTACGAAGGTGTGCGAGGGCCGAACGACACGCCACAGTTGAGCAGCTCACCATGAAAATCAACCAGGGGGCTACCAGATGTGTGTCTAAAACAGTTCAGTGAACCCTACTGCGTATGTGGCTCTGAAGCAGACTGATAGTCACTGCTCCTATGCTAACAAAGGTGTATCGGAAAAAAAGGCTTCAATTTACACGGCAGAATCGGAATTGGACCACTGGTGATTGGCAAGGGGTTGCCTTCTCCGATAAGTCATGTTTTCTGTTTCATCGAACGGATGGATGTTGGCGTGTCAGACGAGAAGCATCAGAGAACAAATACCCTTCAACCATTGCTGGAAGAACACAAGCTGGTGGCGGCATCGTTATGGTCCGGGGAATGTTTTCATGACATCCTCTGGGCCCATTCATCCATATGGAAGGCACTCTGAAATGACTTGTGTATGAATCCATCGTTGCAGATCACGTCCACCCATACATCCTGTTTGTCTTTCCTGGGGCAGATGGAATCTTGCAGCAAGACAATGCGACATGTCACATGACTAGAAATGTTCGACAGTGGTTGGAAGACCCAAGACTCCCAAGTACTTCCCAGGCCCCCTAATTCGCCAGACTTGAAACTTGTTGAGCATCTGTGGGACCTCGATAGTCTTGATCGCTCTATGAATCCTTCCACACGCACCCTCCAGCAAATGTTAGAAGCACTGCAGTCATCATGGCTCCAGATACCCGAGACAACCTACCAGCACTTTATGGAGTCACTCCCAGCCCCTCTAGCTGCTGTCCGTGCTGCACACGGCGGTTACTCTGGATATTAGCTGCTGGTCATAATAATGGCACTATACTGTGTATAACTAAGATATAGCAGAATATAATTTAACCCCTATCAGCACGAATAAGTAACTATACGTCGTCGCAGGAGGTTATTTCCCGCACGAGGACGTATAGTTACTGAATTGTTTCCGGTGCACACTGTCGGCGACATGGTGCACTGGGAACCAGGATGTCTGCTGTTGCTGACACTCCACTCTTGCCAGCCAGCGGACCTTTGCCGCTGAATTAGCCCCTTAAATGCGGCGATTGGTTGCAATCGCCGTATTTTAGGGGTTTCTAGCATATCGGCAGACCTCGGTCCGAAATCGCGGGGTTTGCCGATAGTTAGCATGGCAAACGGAAGCCAAACCATGGCTCCGTGTCTGCCATGGACGGAAGCCCATCAGGACCAACCTCCAGCTGGTCCTGATAGTCTTCCTGTCAGAGTGACAGGAAGTCACTGTGTCGTTCCCGATATACACTGTCGGCGACAATGTGTGCATCGGGAACTGGGAGGTCAGCTATCCCCGACAGCTGACACTCCAGTGTTTACCAATCAGCGGCTCATCGCCGCTGATTTCGGCGATTAACCTGTTGAATGCGGTGCTCGATTGCGATCGCCTCATTTAGGGGGTTTGTAGCACGTCAGCAGCCCCCATGCAATTATGGGGGTTGCTGATGCTTCTGATGGCATCCGGAGGCCAGAAAATGGCCTCCGAGTCTGCCATGTATGGATGGAAGCCTATGAGGACCAGCCTCTGACTGGTCCGTCACACTGACAGTTGGAATACGTTACACTACCTAGGTAGTGTAATGTATTCTAGCAGCGATCAGAGCTGCAGGTAAAAAAAATAGTCTAAAAAGTTAATAAAAATGTTTTATAAAAGTGTAAAATGAAACGTTTTTGTTTTCCTATAATAAGTTATTTATTATAGGGAAAAAAATTAAACCGTTAAAAAAAGTGCACATATATGGTATCACCGCATTCGTGACGACCCAAACTATGAAACTATAATGTTATTTTTTCCGCACGGTGAACGCAGCAAACAAAATAAATGAAAAACGTTCAGCGTCGCTATTTTTTGGTCACCACCCCTCCCAAGATAGAGTAAAAAGTGATCAAAAAGTCGCATTTACCCCCAAAATAGTACTAATAAAAACTACAACCCGTCCCGCAAAAACAAGACTTCCCACAGCTTTTTTGACTGAAAAATAAAAAATTTACGGCTCCGAATATGGTGTCTCAGAATATAAATTATTTTATAGAAATGTAATTTTATTGTGCAAATGCTGCAAAATGTAAAAAAAACTATATACTTATGGTATCGCCATAATCGTACCGACCCGCAGAATAAAGTAAAACGTCATTTATTGCGCACAGTGAACGCTGTAAGAAATAAAGAATTTAAACCGCCAAAATCGCTGTTTTTTTTGGTCACCTTCGCTGTAAAAAAGATGTAATAAAAAAGTGATCAGGAAGATGTATGTACCATAAAATGGTACCAATTAAAGCTACAGCTCGTCGCACCAAAAATAAGCCCCCACAGCGCTCAATCGACCAAAAAATAAATAAGTTCTGGATGTCCAAATGTGATGATATAAATTTTTTTTTAACAAATAGCCTTTTCTTTGTAAAAGTAGTAAAATATAAAAAAAAAACTATATAAATTTGGTATTACCGTAATCGTATTGAGACACAGAATAAAACTAAAGTTGTCGTTTTTACCGCACGGTTAAAGACTTAAAAACAAAACCCCAAAACCAATTAAGGAATCGCAGTTTTTTCCAATTTCAGCCCGCAAATTATTTTTTTTTCAGTTTCCCAGTACATTTTATGGTACTTTAAATGGTGTTAATAGAAACTACAACTCTTCCCGCAAAAAATAAGCCCTAACATCACTCTATTGACGGAAAAATAAAAAAATTATGGCTCTCGGAAGGCGGGGAGTGAAAAACGAAAATGAAAATGAAAAAGAGGATCAGTCCTGAAAGGGTTAATTAATTTCTAATAAAAAAACATTTATGACCACATGTCGGGTATTGCCATAATCGGGAGAAATTACTTTACAAATGTTTGGGTGTTCCTCTTTTATCCTTGTGAAAATGAAGAAATTCAATATTTTAGTGGACAAAAATGTTGATATTAATTTTCACGGCCTAATTCCACTAAATTCTACAAAAAACCTGTGGGGTCAAAATGCTCACTATACCCCTAGAATTTTTTTTTTGAGGAGTGTAGTTTCCAAAATAGGGTCCCTTTTGGAGGGTTTCCACTGTTTTGGTCCCTCCGGGGCGTTGCAAACCCGACATGGCACTGAAAACCAATCCAGCAAAATCTGCACTCCAAAATCCAAAAGGCGCTCCTTCCCTTCTGAGCCCTGCAGTGGGACCAAACAGCAGCTTATTACCACATATAGGGTATTACCATAATCTGGAACAATTGCTTTACAAATGTTGGGGTGCTTTTTCTCCTTTTATTCCTTGTAAAAATGAAAAAATTCTGTTTTCACAGAGAAAAAAGGTGATTTTCATCTTCACAGACTAATTCCACTAAATTCTGCTAAAAAACTGTAGGGTCAAAATGCTAACTATACCCCTAGAAAAGTGCCTTGAGGGGTGTAGTTTACAGAATGGGGTCACTTTTGGGGGGTTTCGACTGTTTAGGTACCACAAGACTTCTTCAAATCCGACATGGTGCCTAAAATATATTCCTAAAAAAAGGAGGCCCCAAAATCCACTAGGTGCTCTTTTGCTTCTGAGGCCGGTGTTTCAGTCCATTGGGACTCTAGGCCCACATGTTGGATATTTCTAAAAACTGCAGAATCTGGGAAATAAATATTGAGTTGCATTTCTCTGGTAAAACCTTTTATGTTACAGAATTTTTTTTTATTACAAATGATTTTCGGCAAAAAAAAAGAAATTTGTACATTTCACCTCTACTTTGCCTTAATTCCTGTGAAACGCTTAAAGGGTTAAAATACTTTCTGAATGTGGTTTTGAATACCTTGAGGGGTGCCGTTTTCAAAATGGGGTGATTTATGGGGACTTTCTAATAGAGAAGGCCCTCAAAGCCACTTCAGAGCTGAACTGGTCCCTGAAAAAATAGCCTTTTGAAACTTTCTTGAAAATATGGGAAATTGCTGCTAAAGTTCTAAGCCGCATAACGTCCTAGCAAAAAAACGATTGAAATATAAAGTAGACATATGGGAAATATTAAAGAGGCTCTGTCACCAGATTCTCAAATCCCTATCGCCTATTGCATGTGATCGGCGCTGCAACGTAGATAACAGTAAAGTTTTTTTTTAGTTTTTTTTTTAAAAAACGTTCATTTTTGGCCAAGTTATGAGCTATTTTATATATATGCAAATGAGCTTTGAAATGGACAGCTGGGCGTGTTTTTATTTGTATGTCCAACTGGGCGTGTATTGTGTTTTTAACTGGGCGTGTTTACTTGTTTTACTAACTGGGCGTTGTGAATAGAAGTGTATGATGCTGACGAATCAGTGACCAATCCACATCATGCACTCCTTTCCATTCATTTACACAGCAGCATCGTTCTTACTAGAACGATGTGCAGCCACATACACAAGTGTCCTGATAATGAATACACATGACATCCAGCCTGGACGTCATGTGTATTCATCATCCTGACACTTCTGAATTCTTTCTGTGAGATTTCCAGCAAGGGAAACGAAATCTCGTTTACCTCGTAATCTCGCGAGATTACGTGCGGTTTGCTGAAATCTCACAGGATTCAGAAGTGTCAGAGTTCTGAGTACACATGACGTCCAGGCTGGATGTCATGTGTATTCATTATCAGGACACTTGTGTATGTGGCTGCACATTGTTCTAGTAAGAACGTGATGCTGCTGTGTAAATGAATATAGAGGAGTGCATGATGCTGATTGGTCACTGATTCGTCAGAATCATACACTTCTATTCACAACGCCCAGTTAGTAAAACAAGTAAACACGCCCAGTTAAAAACACAATACACGCCCAGTTGGACATACGAAAAAAAACACGCCCAGTTGTCCATTTCAAAGCTCATTTGCATATATATAAAATAGCTCATAACTTGGCCAAAAATGAACGTTTTAAAAAACAAAACAAAAACGTTACTGTTATCTACATTGCACCGATCACATGCAATAGGAGATAGGGATTTGAGAATCTGGTGACAGAGCCTCTTTAACTAGTAACTATTTTGTGTAATATAACTATCTGTCTTAGGGGGGATTCACACGAGCGTGATTTGGCAGCGTGTAGGCCGCGTGGTTTTCGCGCGGCACGCAATGCCCTATAGAAGTCTATGGGGCAGTACACACAGTCCGTGTATTTTGCGCAGCGTTTGTTCGCTGCGCAAAATACGCGACAGGTTCAATAACTGCGTATTTCACGCATCACGCACCCATTGAAGTCAATGGGTGCGTGAAAACCAGGCAGGTCGCACGGAAGCACTTCCGTGCGAACCGACTGAAACAGCGCACGAGCTGTCAAAAGGATGAATGGAAACAGAAAAGCACCACGTGCTTTTCTGTTTCCAAGCATCCAAACGGAGTGTCTTTGCGAGGAGCGAACCCCGACAACCGAAGCTAACTTCACCGGGTTCGGCCAAACTCGTTTTGGCCGAACCCGGCAAAAAAATTTCCGGTCCGTGACGTCGGGAGACATTCACTGTGCATGGTGCTGAAAGAGTTAAACTGTTTCAGCACCATGGACAGTGACTTGCGATCCCAAAATACATGAACCTGTAAAAAAACCCGAAGTTCTAACTTACCGATTACTCCTGTCTCCTTCCTGCAGTCCGACCTCCCGGGATGACACTTCAGTTCAAGTGACCGCTCCAGCCAATCACAGGCCAAGCACAGGCTGCAGCCAATCACAGGCTGCAGCGGTCACTTGGACTGCCGCGTCATCCAGGGAGGTGGGGCCCGATGTCAAGAGAGGCGCGTCACCAAGGACGCGTCACCAAGGCAACGGCCGGGAAGTTCTCGGTAAGTAGGAACTTTATCTTCTTTTTTTTTCTTACAGGTTTTTCGCTGTTGTGTTCGGCATTCACTGTCGAGGGTGCTGAAAGATTTAGCTCTTTCAGAACCTTGGACAGTGACGGGCGTCGACAAGCCTCATCTCTATGATGCCGGCTGCGCGAAAATCACGCAGCCGCGCATCAGACACGCATGACACACGCAGCTGTCAAATGTTTTTTGCGCTCGCAAAACGCCGCGTTGTTTGCGCGCGCAAAAACGCAACGTTCTTGTGAATCTGCCCTTACAAGCAGATACATTTAAATTTAGAAAAATGCCAATTTTTGCAAATTTTCAAAAAAAATTGGAGTTTTTCACAAATAAATATTGAATTTACCGACCAAATTTTTTCACTAACAAAGTACAATATGTCACGAGAAAACAGTCTCAGAATCGCTTGGACAGGTAAAAGCATTCCGGAGTTATTACCACATAAAGTGAAATATGTCATATTTTAAAAAATCATCTGGGTCCACGAGGCCAAAACAGGCTGTGTCCTGAAGGGGTTAAGAGGAAACTAATATTTGTTGTTTTTTTTTAAACTTAACTTTTAGGCCTCATTCACACGACAGGGTCCGAGTGTCGGCCGGGAAAATCGGTCGTTTTTGGCCGATTTTTTCCCGGCCGATTTGCTTCCGTTCCGGGCCGTGTTGCCGTTTTTACCGGCCGATTTGGACCCGATTTGCATCCGTTTTTTTCCCTGTCCGTTTTAAAATCGGATGAATTTCATTTAAATTTGTTGCCACACACCGCTCTCTGTAGATAATGCCGCCCAGCCCCCTGTAGGTGATGCCACCCAGCCCCCTGTAGGTGATGCCGCCCAGCCCCCTGTAGGTGATGCCGCCCAGCCCCCTGTAGGTGATGCCGCCCAGCCCCCTGTGGGTGATGCCGCCCAGCCCCCTGTGGGTGAAGCCGCCCAGCCCCCTGTGGGTGAAGCCGCCCAGCCCCCTGTGGGTGAAGCCGCCCAGCCCCCTGTGGGTGAAGCCGCCCAGCCCCCTGTGGGTGATGCCGCCCAGCCCCCTGTGGGTGATGCCGCCCAGCCCCCTGTGGGTGATGCCGCCCAGCCCCCTGTGGGTGATGCCGCCCAGCCCCCTGTAGGTGATGCCGCCCAGCCCCCTGTAGGTGATGCCGCCCAGCCCCCTGTAGGTGATGCCGCCCAGCCCCCTGTAGGTGTTGCCGCCCAGCCCCCTGTAGGTGTTGCCGCCCAGCCCCCTGTAGGTGTTGCCGCCCAGCCCCCTGTAGGTGTTGCCGCCCAGCCCCCTGTAGGTTGCACCCATCCCGCCACCACATTCCAGGAGAAGTCACTGACTTCAATGTCCATATATGGACAGTGTAGTCACTGACTTCTCCTGGAGAGGAATTCCCGGCCATAGAGTCGGGAATTCCGCTTCAGAAGTGAGTGACTTCGCTGTGTCCATATATGGACCGTGTAGTCACGCACTTCTCCTGCAGCGGAATACCCAATCCCCGGCCGGGGATTGGGGATTCCGACTCCGAATCCTACAGGGAGCAAAAAAAGACCCTCCTCCTCCTCACATGCACTCTGCGCTGTGAGGAGGAGGAGAGAGTGCGCGAGCGACGGTAGACCCGGCCATCACTCGGGACACATTCCGGTGATGGCCGTGTATTACCCGGCCCCATAGACTTCTATGGCATGTCCCATTTTTTGACGGCCGCTTTTCTCGGCCCGTCAAAAAATCGGTCGTGTGAATAGCCCCATTAGGGGTCTATTGTTCCTAATGCAGCCGGGTGACGGCCGATTTATGAACGGCCGGCATCCGGCCGGGAAACCCTGTCGTGTGAATTCCGCCTTAGACTTTGTTCACGCTGCAGGTTTTGCATGTATTTTTTCAACTAAACCAAGGAACGGGACCTAAGCAGAAGAAATATACAAAGGAAGGCCTTAAAGGGGTACAACAAGTTACCCCCTATCCGCAGGACGATCAGTGGGTGTCCGACAGACGGGACCCCCACCGTTTACGATAACTGGGGTCCCGTACCCCTCGTTTGTAATTGGATATCTCCAGCGCTCCCATAGAGAATGAATGGAGCTGGAGTGCACATGAGCGACCTGCTACTCGGTTCAAACAAGGGGTATGGAACCCCCATTCTCTTAAATGGTGGGTGTTCTGGCTGTCGTACACCCACCGATCAGCAAGTTAACACCTATCCTATAAATAGGGGGTAAATTGTTACCGGAATACCCCTTTTAAAGTATCTCCTCTCATGGATCCAATTCTGGTTTTGGCTTAAAAATGCATGCAAAATCTGCACTCTGTGAACAAGGCCTAAAGTTAAAAAAAAAAAAAAATCCAGGTCTATGTAAATCTTTAACCCCTTAGAGATGCAGATCATTTTTTTAGTTTTTTGATTTGAGTTTTTCCATCATCAAATTCCAAGTGCCAAAACGTTTTCACTTTTCTGTCAATCTAGCCGTATGAGGGCTTGGGTTTGGTTTTTGCAGGACAAGTTGTAGTTTTTAACGGTATCTTTTAATGTACTGGGAAACTGAAAAAATTCTTTGTGGAGACTGGCAAAAAAGCAGCAGTTCCCCAATTGTTCTTTTGGGTTTCTTTTCTATGGTGTTTACTGTGTTAACTTTATTCTTCGGGTTAATATGATTGCTATGATACCAAATTTATATAGTTAGGTTTGTTTTTTTTAAAAAACAACAACAATTTGTTAAAGATATATATAATATATATAGATATATTAGATTTTTATTTTTTTTCAACATATCGGAGAGCCATAATTTTTTATTTTTTCATCGATGGAGCAGTGTGAGAGCATGTTTTTTGCGGGGTGAGCGGTAGTTTTTGTTGGTACTACTATGAGGTACATTACTTTTTGATTACATTTTATAACAAAAATATTTTTTTTGGGGGGGGGGGGGTGTGTGTGATCTAAAAACAGCAATATTTTCATTGCTACGACGTTTACCCAGTGGGTTAAGTAATGTACTATTTTACTAGTTCACACTTTTACGAACCCGGGGATAGCATTTATATTTACTCTTCCTTTTTGCTTACATAGTTTTTTGTAAAACCTAAGAATAGGGGGATTTTTGAAACTTCAGTAAATTCTTGCACTTCACCGCAGTACTTATTTATTGCCTTTATCTGTGCTCTTTGAGTAATCCTTATTGGTAGGGCATTGATGGCCGGCCTGGAGGCCTTCAATAGGCCTCCAGCTGCCATGGCAACTGATCAGCACTCTGCAACTTCTTTGGTGGACAAAGGGAGCCTGAGCCCTCTAATCGCTCAGATGCCTCAGTCACTAATGACTGCGGCATCTGAGGCGTTAAACGCCCGGGTTCGGCATTATTCCGGCTGTTGCAGATGGGTTTTAGCTGTTTGAAACAGCTGGCACCCACCGCATATGGCGCAGGCTCAGCTCCTGAGCCCGGGTACTCTTTTGGGTAGCGTACTACCGACTCTACGTCTGATGTCGCTAAGGGGTGAAATGGACACTATCGTCTGCACAATTGCTGTGTACTTGATCAGCCATTTATGGAAGAGAATGATTGTAGTGTTCTGTAATGGATTTGGTAACGGTCTATAGATTAACTTGCTGTGTTGCCGATAGCAACCAATCAGAATTGGGGCTATTTATTTCTTAAACTGCTCTGCACTGTGATTGGCTGCTATGGGCAACAAGGCATGTTTTTCCCTATTATACAGGTTTGATAAATAAGGCTCTATATCTGCCCCCATGATCCCTACTATACGTCAAATGAGAACCTCCAGTAACGTTTCTATATTTGTGGGTAGAGATGAGTGAACCGGGTTCGGCCGAACCCGCTTTGACCGAACCCGGTCAAAAATATTATACAAATCGTCAGCCACTTGTCTCTATCAATCACTGATAGAGAAAAGAGGCTGCTGATATAAAATAAAAAGCATTTCATACGTACCCGGTCGTTGTCTTGGTGACGAGTCCCTCTTCTTCCTCCAGTCCGACCTTCTTTTCTGACGCGGCAGCCTGTGATTGGCTGCAGAGGCCTCTGCAGCCTGTGATTGGCTGCAGCGGTCACATGGGCTGTATCGTCATCCAGGAATGTCGGGCCGGATGTCGAGAGGGACGCGTCACCAAGGCAACAGCCAGGAGACCGGACTGGAGGAAGCAGAAAGTTCTCGGTAAGTATGAACGTCCTTTTTTTTTTTTTTTTTTTTTACTGGTTACTCTATATTGTGATCGGTAGTCACTGTCCAGGGTGCTGAAACAGTTACTGCCGATCAGTTCACTCTTTCAGCACCCTGGACAGTGACTATTTACTGACGTCGCCTAGCAATGCTGCCGTAATGATGGGTGCACACATGTAGCCACCCGTCATTACGGGGCCTCATGCACACGACCGTAAAAACACCCGTTATTACGGGTCGTAATTACGACCCGAAATAGCGGGCCCATAGACTTCTGTTAGCCACGGGTACCTTCCCGTTTTCTCACGGGAAGGTGCCCGTGCCGTTAAAAAGATAGAACACGTTCTATTTTTTTATTTTACGGGCCGTGCTCCTATACTTTATAATGGGAGCACGGCTCGGAAAAACGACCGGCTGCTCGTGGCCGGCCGTGCTCATCTCCTGAAATAATCTGTGCTGCCTTAAACTCTGTGGACAGGTCAGGATCCTGTTTCTTTTAAAAGCTGCACTGTAGCGCAGCCTTATATAGTGGATCGAGCGGGTTCCCCAGCAGCATTTAAAAGAAACAGGATCCTGACCTGTCCACAGAGTTTATGGCAGCACAGAGTATTTCCGGAAAGGAGCGTGTGATTGGCTGCAGAGGCCGCTGCAGCCTGTGATTGGCTGCAGTGGCCGCTGCAGCCTGTGATTGGCTGCAGTGGCCGCTGCAGCCTGTGATTGGCTGCAGTGGCCGCTGCAGCCTGTGATTGGCTGCAGTGGCGGCTGCAGCCTGTGATTGGCTGCAGAGGCGGTCACGTGGGATGAAGCGTCATCCCTGGGGGCCGGCCTTCTGACGTCATCCTGACGAGCGTGACCGCCACTACAGCCTGTGATTGGCTGCAGCGGCGACATGGATGAAACGTCATCGCTGGAGGCCGGACAGGAGGAATGTAAGTATGAACTGTCAAGTAAGGAAACAAGGGGAGGAATCCTCCAGCTCACCTGACACAATGTTGAGTGTCGCTGTCAGCGCCTGGATCTTTTCGTGTCGGCACACGATGCAGGAACAGAGGTAACAAGGAAGTTGAATCCAGCGCTTAGGTGAATGTAAAATGGAAAGATTTTCCAAGTTTAATTACATTTTCATTAAAAGTCCAATAAGGTATGGTCCTGGTGTGTGGGTAATGGGAGAATATGATCCTGTAAAGCCTACGCGTTTCGGACGATAGCAACATCCTTAGACTTGGCTGTAGTATGAACTGTCAAGGTTGCTGAAAGAGTTAGTGCAGCCCATTAACTCTATCGGCACCCTTGACAGTACCATGCTCGGCGCACGGAAATTACAGGTTCGGTCCGCATCGAACTTATTCGTGAAATTCGGCGAACTAGCCGAGCCAAACTTTTCATAAGTTCGCTCATCTCTATTTGTGAGAATGACATTAGCTGCTCTGCTAAAAGCTTTGTATATTCTGCTGCTGCTTCAAGATTAAATACATGTGAACTATAGCAGTCATAATGGGAAAGAAATAGTCACATAAAATAGTGCTTATGACTATGTGAGATGAGAGGGCGAGACAAGCATGAGAATGATTTAGGAAATAGCATTGATTTTTATCCATGCATAGTAAGCAGTGGCAGATTATGTAGACCATAGGCACTCGGCTGTTCCACAAACTTGGGCCCCCCTTCCCCACCGCCGCTCTACCGTGTCTATAGTGAACACCACCTTTCTGTACGTGCATTGACAAATGGTTACGATTCCGCTTGTCAAAGGGCTGTGTCCCTACGTACTGACTGTCTCCAACCATCGCTGACAGTATCACACTGTGTAGGGCACATCCACTTGACAATGGGAATGGTAACACGCATTTGTCTATTAGTCCTGGGTACACCGATATATGTAGAATACAAGGATTACCTATAACAGACATGTCAGGAGTAGGGATGCACGATGCATCGAAACTTCAATACTGTTTCGATACTCTGCATCCCCAAACGGTTCGATACCGTTATTTCATGTATTTCGATACTTAGCTGTGCGTCCGCACTGCTAAGTATAGTAACACATGTAGAAAAAAAGAGGAGGGGAACCTCCAGCTCACCTTGTAAGTACAGGTTGGTGTACTATGGTCTCCGCACGGATCCTCGCGTCGGCACGCGTTGTGTGAAATACAGGAGGAACAGATAGTTTGGATCCAGCGTGGCTGCAACTAAAAAGGAACTTGTTCCAAGTTTAATGAAAATTGTTTTAAAAGAGGTCAATCGGAGTGATGTCCTCAAGTGCTGGGAGAGAAGTGAGAGGATTGAGGAAGCCTACGCGTTTCAAACGCTAGCTGTGTTCTTAGTCATGGCTGGGGGAGCCGCGGCTGTTTAATACAGCCACTGTCCCGCTCCTGAGTCCTGACAAGTGCGCGCCATCAGGATGATTTGATACGGCCGGCGCTGCACTAATGAGCGGCGGCACTGAAGACAGAACATGGCGGGCGCACTACAAAACATCCTCCTGTTTTGTCCTCCGTGCCTGTGCCGCCGCTTATTATAGTGCAGCGCCGGCCGCATCACCTCATGCTGACCGCGCGCGCACTAATGTCAGGAGCGGGGCAATGAATGTATTACACAGCCGCAGCCCCGCTTTATAACATCAGAGAAACCTCTCATCTCCGCCGTTATTCCCCTGAATGCTGCGATCACAGCTGACTGCAGCATTCAAGAGGAAGTGAGAAGCGGGGATGCCCCTGGATCGCGTCACAGAAATTCCCTGTGACGCGATTGAGGGACATACCATATATGGGCAGACAGCCCAGGGTCCATTGAAGGACCCCAGGGCTGTCCTACCATATTTCCTGTTGTTAGGGCATACTTAGGCAGTTGTTAGGACTTACCTGTGTACTATCAGTACACAGGCTATTGTGCTGGCATATCGATATATATACCAGTACATTAAAGTTTAAAAATAAAGTAAAAACAAAGTAATATAAAATAAAAAATACACATACACCTGTTTTACAATAAACATTAAAATAAGTCTCAATACATAAAATATTCACAGATTGGGTATTGGCGCGGCCGTAATAACCTGCACCACATGATGTGTTCGCTGTAAAAACATAAAATAAAAACTGCTTTCTATCACTTATTGTGGGGCATGAGGTGTGATGAATTTACTATTCATGTGAGGCACATGGAGGTTAATTAACCCCATCAAGTACCTTACATATTAACCAATTATGACTGAGAAGCATGATGTGGTTAATTACTATTAATGTGAGGCACATGGAGGTTAAATTCATCATCACACCACACGCCTCACATCAGAAAACGGAAGAACTTTTTTAATTTTTTTTATTACTGTTGGCAAAGTATCGAATTGGTATCGAAATCGCAATACTAAACGGAGTATCGGTATCAAAGTCCAAATTCTAGTATCGTGACATCCCTAGTCAGGAGAGGTGACCGATCCCCTATAGATCCAGTGACTCACAAGTGACGTCTTCTCTGATGGGAGTAGTTTTCTTTTCTTCTCCATCTGATGCGGACCGTTATGGCGATTTCTCCTGATGAGACATCTTTGTCCATCACTTCTGCAGCCATTTCCAACCTCTATAGAAACACACAAATTTAGGCTCCAAGGCCCAGGACCATACATTAAAGGGGTTGTCCGGGCACGGACCGGTTTTTATACGGATGACCCATCGATGTGCCCGGACAACCCCTTTTACTCAGACTAATAAATTTGGACCCTAGACTAGATCATAGAATACATACAGACCCCAGACCTTCTAAACTATTGCAGTCCCCAGACCAGAACAAATACAGACCCCAGAACAAGCGCCCTAAATAAATACAGACCTCAGACCAGACCCCTAAATACAAACCCCAGACCTGACCCCCCCCCTATACTAATAATGACCCCAGACCTGACTCCCTTAAATAATAGAGACCCCAGACCAGACCACCTAAACTAATACAGACCCCATAAACTAATAGACCCCAGACCAGACCCCCTAAATACAGACACCAGACGTGACCCCCTACACTAATAGTGACCCCCAGACCGGACTCCCTTAAGTAATACAGACCCCAGACCAGACCCCTAAACTAATAGACCCTAGAACAGGCCCCCTAAATAGACCCTATAAACTAATAGACCACCTAAATAACGATCTAAGACACCTTAAACTAACAGACCCCTAAATATACAGACCCTAAGCCCCTTAAACTGATAGACCCCAGGCCAGACCCCCTAAATACAGACCTCTTAAACTAATAGACACCAAACCTCCTAAATACAGACCCCACACCAGACCCCTTAAACAAATCCATCCCCTTATACTTACATAGCCGCTCACCTCCATCTTCTCTGTGGAATTTTGCTGCTGCTCATGGAGCAGCGGTCATATGACCAGCAGGTCTCTAAACAGTAGTATGAACTTCAGAGATGAGGTCATGTGACCTTATGTCTAAAGTTTCTTTTGCAGGACATACACAATGCAGTATAGTCACGACAAAACTACAATGTGCTTTAGGCGGCCTTGGGCCCCGGGAGGCCGCCCAAAACACCCTATGCTAATCCTCCATTGATAGTAAGTATAGGTTTACCTTCACGTTATACCATTGTAGGGAGTGATGCTGCCCCTTTAAACTGAACTGTCTGCCCAGTCCAGCCTCCATGTTAGTTGGTACCTGCGTTCTATGTTCCCCCCCTGTGTGAGGTGTTGTTTACACCTATGTGTTATGTGTTATCTGTTGCATGCCTGCCATGTCACTGCAGTATGAGTGACATAGAGATAGAGCTGCCTGGCAGGAAACAGGAAGGAGTGTGTGTAACACACAGGGAAGTCAGAGAGGACTACTGCAGCTTGGTAGGGGGAGAGTGTGGCCTCCCAGTGACTGAGCCTGACAAGAAGCTGCAGGATGGAGGTCCTCCATACAAGAGAGAGACTGTGGGGAACAAGGAGGTTACCCTGTGAGTAGTTGGAGACGCCTAGGAGGAATTAGAAAGTGGGGTCCATGTTGGAGTATGGCCCAGAAGAGATAAGTGGGGAGATGTCTGTCTGTTGTTCTCCTGTATTATTGAGAAGAGACCTGTCAATGGGTGAATTAATGTAAAGCAACTGCAATTATTCTCTATTAAAGAGATGGTACCCGATTCAAAGACTCGGACTTAACTGTGTGAGAGTGTCACTCCGTGGCCTGGTACCATTCTCTGAGGTTGTGTGAACAGTACACATTGCACGTACGCAGCTGAGGGAGTCTGGATCCATGAAGGTAGTGTTGTAGCAGCCACTGTGACCCACGGAGGCGCAGAACATTCCTCCTAAGTGACTGGTGCACCCAAGGCGTAGCAGGGCAGGCTGTGGCTAGAGGGTAGCCCCTCAGCGTCCCGTGGCGGCACGGTGGGAACAGGCTGCGGAGCCTGCAGACACTTTGGCGCAGCCCGACTTGGTTAGAACTCCTGCAAAGGGGAGAGCCCAATCCTGGTTTAGGACCGCTTGTGTTGTTTGCCACTTGTTTAAATAAAACCCATTTAAACTGCTGCCCTCTGTGATTATTGAAGAACCACTCCGTACACCATCATGCAGAATAAGACGTTCTACATAATCTCCATATAAATAGCAACAACCAGGGCTGGCTCCCTCAGTATCAAGTACCAGTGTAGTAGACAAAGTAGGGCACTGTCTGGCTAATACAAACGTATGTGCCAGTCTCAGCTCTTAGAACAAGGATATGGCAAATGGTCGCTAGAAATTGTATCTTATTATCGTATTTTTGGGACTGTAAGACGCAGTTTTTAGCAAGAATAAATCTTGTTAAAAAGTCGCTGCATCAGCAGTCAAGGAACCCGGCAGCGCCGAGCCCCCTGACCGCTCCTTACTTATGTTCCAGCACATCATGGAGTGGGAAGGGGATCGTATATGGAGCGTGCTCACGCGCTGAGCACGCTCCATACACTGCAGGTGTGAGCTTCTGACACGCTGCTCTAACGGCCAGGAGCAGCGATATCGCTGTTCCGGGCCGTTTAACCAGTTAAATGTCGCGGTCAATAGTGACCACAGCATTTATAGTGGTTTTCCCATAGAACTCAATGGTAGTTATGGAAACGGCGTAGCTCGCATGCTATGCTGTTTCTGTAACTGCCATTCACTACTTTGGGAGTTACGGAAACCGCGTAGCTCAGTGAGCTACGCTGTTTTAGTCTTCATGGTCGGGAATCGCACGCTTCACCTGGAACACAGAGTGGTAGAACGGGCTTTCGGGGGCCCATTTCTAGAGATAGGTGCGGGTCCCAGAGGTGGGACCCGCATCTGACATTTGACATATCCTGTGGATATGTCCCTGATAGTAAAACCCCTTTAACATGCAACTGTATAAAATGACTCCTAGGGTGCCTTTACTGTATAATCTATATACTATCTGAGGTGTCTTGGTGGTTAACACTGTTACCTTCCAGCACTGGGGCCTAGGGTTTGACCAAGGAGTTTGTATGTTCATCCTGTGTTTGCGTGGGTTTCTTCCGGGTTTTATAGTTTCCGCCCACATTCCAAAGAACATACTGATTAGTAAATTGACTTCCTATGAAATTGGCCCGAGTGCATGTATGTGGAGGAGATAGGGAAATTTGCTTGTAAGCCCCTTAAGGGACAGGGACTGATATAAGTGATCTCTGTACTGCAATATGGAATATGTTGGACAGGGTTATACGCCAAGGACTTCAGCCACTAAATTTACAAAGTAGATAATTGTTTGGCCAGTTTAACTGCTATAGTGATGGTTCAATGTTACTTTTTGGCTAAATCCCTTTTTGATCGCTGTGAAAATTGCAAAGCAAAGACTAAGTAATTGTATTTTAATCCATTTCTGTCATTCTCGCTGACTTGATATTATAGTTGAACATCTCTAAACTTATTGAAACTGTTGAAGTCATGGCTCAAAATATATTCGACTGAAATTTTAGACTAGTGTTTCAACCGACACTCCTTCAAGGAGATTTATCCAGATCCTAATCATAGATTATATCGTAGAGAAGTAAGTGACACAGACCATACTTGTATATTCCTCTGGGGTTTATTGCTAAAACAATTACAATAATATCATTCATTAAAGGGAGTGGGCTTAATTTCAGCCAATCATTTACAATATGACTAACTCGGATTCAGCCAATAGCATACAATGAGAATATTTCATATTGAGCCAATCACAGACATGCATTACATTTCAAATGTAGGACTATAATTTTTCATTAGATGCTGAAGTCAGGCTGCAGACAAGAATACAATAGCTTGTTCTTCTAAATGGGGGGAGTGTGGAGCAGTTATATTCACATGTGTCTGTGAATATTAGGATAGCAACAAATAATAAGGAATGTGTCTCTCACTAAAAGTATCTTTATACCCTCCACTCCCTCTCCCCCTTTCCTTATGAAAGAGCTGTTTCAGTTTCAAAGTCACCAGGCATCTTACAACAAATTTCACATGAGAACCAAGGACGCATCTAGCTAACTAAGAAACATACAAAATCGGCATTAATATACTTGTCTTAAAGCAACAGATGTCTTTTATTCACTAAATGGATTCTTTAAGACACAAGGTAAATATATATATTTCTTGAAACAGGGGGAGAAGGTCTTTGCATGTGGAATATAAATTGCGTCTCTACATAATCCGGCATCCTGCTCGATAATACGTAATCTAATTTAATAAAGAGAATATAAGCAAATGGACCATCCATCACAAAGCTGTGCCTCAAGCGTGCAGAACTAGCTGACTATACAAGATTGTCTACTTCAGCTAATGCAGCCTTACTTTGATATGAATCTACAGATTAGATCCCGGCACAGTGATCACAAGAAATAATTTAATGAGCCCTGTGGATAACGCTCATGTCTATGTTCTCCCTTGGGGGGTGTCACATGGCGGATAAGCCTTCTCTCAGGAGTAACGCAACAGATGTATTCATCCTGCATATCCTATTTTATGTACGACTAGAGATACAACAGCATCAAGCCTCGTACAGTTGCATTCTGAATGTCCTACCTTCTAAAAAAAAATATTGTCAGGACGTCAAGTGCTTATACACATGGCCATATTACGAATACAGCAGCCATACAAATCCATAGGCCTATGCTGTACCTTTTGTATATGTCATATTTCATACATAGGTACACAGAGGTTGTTTTTTTTTTTCACAGATTCAGACGATATCCCTGTAAGATATATTATCACTGAAATCAATGTGTGGGTTCCCCAAAGAATCAAGTAGTATCAGAGAGTGGGAACTCTTCATAAAACATAACCTCTATTCATTATTAAGATTAAAATACTGTGGGTAATTTTTTCTTAATACAAATACCCCTGACATAACCAGGGTTGAGTCAAATAAAGAATACACAATAATCACCTGCAGTATCCAGAAAATGATATCTAGATGGCGTGGTGCCGTACACCACCTATGGACAAACTCCAGGGATGCAAAAATTTCTACCACACACAATTAGTGTAATTTCTAAGCACCAAATATTGCATAGAACAATCACAACACTGACACTTCATAACCGTCCCAATGCGTTTCCCCAACCTAATTGGTTCATCATTTGACAATATTGGACAATTTGTGTGTAGTTGGAGACCTATGAAGGTATAGATACATATATGATAAATATTTGCTTGTATCGGCACATTTGTGCCAGATTACAACTCGCGACTCCTGGGAATAAAGATCACAATTGATTGAGGAAGGAACAGGTGGATAAAGATGATCCATTTGACAAGGCATGCTGGTTTGTAGAAGCTGTAGATGGAGACTTGGCATTCCACATGGTCTGTGATGACTCTATAATAAGGAACCAAAAGGACTCTGTGTGCCTCAAGCAGACTTTGTTTTGTGCATAAAGCCTTATTGTGAAGACTTAAACAGTTTAGTTCAGACATTGTTATTAAAGTATTTAAGCTCTGTTCACACCTATTTTCTGTCAGTATCTGTTGGCTTGAGAATATTGGGAGTTTCGCATTGTTGAGATGTTTGCCCGCAGAGTTAGGATGATTTAAAAACATGTTCTTTTAATCCCATCATTATACAATGCACTTAGATAGTCTGTGCGCCAAGCACAGGTTGCAATTACGCCTCTACAGGTGTCATTGGCGCATGTAAAGGCATCTGCATTTTCTGAATGTCCATATGCATGAGACTGCATTCATTTTGGGCTGAAGAACGGCGCTGGCGGCTCAGTATGAGTATTTTAAATAATTTACGTATGAATAGATTCAGGACCTCCTTCTTCTTTAAACTCTTGTACTGAGACGCTAACAGCGTTGGACCCCCGGGAGCTCTAAATTACGTCACTTAGGTAACGGCACATTGAGCCAGTAATTCCTCTGTGTGCTTGGGTGATGTGCGCTGAAGCTGCCCAGCAGTCCAGCTATGATGGGACCGTACAACAGTTTAAAATAATACCTCATCCTGCCCACGTACAAAACGGCGCCCCCAGATCTCCTGATGAAGTTTAGGCTACATTCAGACGATCGTGTCCGATTTGCGCGGG